>NC_061092.1:70414808-70464184 GCF_015104395.2 Macrobrachium nipponense
AAAGAATTGTCATCTGAGATAGGCAGTTGAGATTGTCAAGCATATTATTATTATTATTATTATTATTATTATTATTATTATTATTATTATTATTATTATTATTATTATTATTATTATTATTATTATTATTATATTATTATTATTCAGAATGCCAATCCCTATTCATAAGGAGTAATCCCACAGAGGGCAAAGAAAAACATGAATGCATAAATGAATAGATACAAGTATTATGAAAGTAGTAAAATACCATGTAAATTTTTTAGGGTCGTAATGCAGTGGAACATTGCTTGACGTGTAAGTGTGTGGGCGCCTGCAAATTAAAGCTGAATAATCAATATACTGAAGGCCGTCGGTTTGGTAACAAATGAAAACATCAAGGACTATGCGAAAGTCACTAAATGTCGTGAAATCCCAAGAATCTAGATGAAGATGGTTTAAGGGGCATTTGATGACCAGTGGAGGTGATGAGTAAAAGGTAAAAAGATGATGGAAATAGAAGTGTTAGGGAAACGTAGACGAGGAAGGCATAAATGAAACGAAGATTGCATGCATGAAGGTATGAGAGACAAACATAGGAATGACACAAAAGAAGAAGAAGATGACTAAGAAGAAGAAGAAAGAAAGACAGAGAAAAAAGGAACCTGAGAAGAAGAATAAAAGGAAAGAAAGAAAGAAAGAAAGAGAGAAAAGGAGTCTGGGCTCCTGGATTGGCGGGGGACGTCAGAAACCTGTCCTGCCTCGGAACCCCAAACCGAGAGGTAGTCCTTATTCGACGAATCCATAAGAGGGGCTTCTGACCCACCACACGGGGTCTCCCTCTTAGGACTATGAGCCGAAAACGATTTTTCTTTACTGAATGGCGACTTTCCTTTTTTCTAGTCTTAGTTTGACCGGGGGATGTATAAGTTCATTTTTTTTGCTGGGATTGTTTTTATTTTCATTATAGCTATTCTTCCGTTTGTTTTGATATTTGTATGTGCTTTCGGATACACTGTAAATCTTCAAATTGGAGAGCAAATTAACAGATTTATTTTATACAAGTTAGGTAAGAACCCATAATGGTTCGACGACATTAGCCGAAGTTGAATAAACACATGCGCACACACACACACACACACACACACATATATATATATATATATATATATATATATATATATATTATATATATATATATATATATATATATATATATATATATATATATATACGCAATGTGTGTGTATGTGTGTGTGTGCCAACACAGGCACACACACACACACACACACACACACACACACACACACATATATATATATATATATATATATATATATATATATATATATATATATATATATATATATTATATATATATAATATATATACGCAATGATTAAGTCTTATCCAACACAGGCACACACACACACACACACACACACACACACACATATATATATATATATATATATATATATATATATATATATATATATATATATATATATATATATATATATATATATACGCAATGATTAAGTCTATCCACACAGGTACACACACACACACACACACACACACATATATATATATATATATATATATATATATATATATATATATATATATATATATATATATATATATATATATATATATATATATATATATATATATATATATATATATATATATATATATATATATATATATATATATATATATATATATATATATATATATATATGTGTGTGTGTGTGTGTGTGTGTGTGTGTGTGTGTGTGCGTGCGTGTGTGTGTGTTAAATAAGACTTTAATCATTGCATAAATACGTATCAAACAAATTGATGAAAGAATGCTTCCTTCCTAAGCAATTATTATCAAATTTCAGAACAAGGATGACGTTTATCATGTTATAGTAAAGCTCACTTTTTTCCTAATATTTTCTGATGAAGAGGCTATGTTTAGAGAAGCCATTTAAAAATAGTAATGTTTAATTTAGTTCAAAAATGTGTCTGCTTCATTTTGTCAATTAGTGCAGCACCCGTTTCCTCGTAGGAGCAGACGATTAGAAATTGCCTTGTGCAACTCCTACTCCGGAATTTCATGCGGAGTATTTTGTGTATTTATGGAACGGAGCGAGGAATTCAGGGAAATGAGAATCCTTCTTAAAATACAGGTCTGAAGACAGGATTATTTTCAACAATGGACGCATTTTCTATGAAGGGTAAAATTAAGGGAAAGAAAAATGATACTACCAGAAATGTAATTACAGTAGCATTTGCATAGGAATAATATACGGGCATAAATTATTAAATGAGGCAAGCAATAAAACTAATTTCAGTGGTATAGCAGAATTATCATAATGGAAAAATAACTAAATAATAATAATAATAATAATAATAATAATAATAATAATAATAATAATGTGCGCCGTGGAGGAGTTGGTTAGGTCTTCAATAGACTTAAGTCAAGTTAAGCAACATTGGGGCTGGTCAGTCGTTGGATGGGTGACCGCTCTCCTCGGCGTTGATTCCTTGGGAAAGGATCTTTACCATAATTTCCTCAGTCTACTCAGCTGTAAAATGAGTACCTATCCCTGATGCGGTAGGGTCCAGCTATGGGTTAAATAGCAAAAAAACTCAGCAATGATGGAAAGAAATGAAGGAATAAACGACAACGACGTAAATGGAACCTCTGGCAACAGAGGAGCTTCGTCCGGCAACCAGGTATTCAACCCAATTGAAGGGGAAGACGGTCAGGTACTTGGAGGTCGTCATCCAGCAACTGATCACCACAACGAAAGTAATCAACAGCCTGAGATTGGAGCTACAGAGGCAAAAAGGAAGAAATGGACAAGAGAAGAAAAATAAGGAAATATGGAGATGCTACATCAGAAGCAACCCGACGGAGAGAGGATAGAAGAAGATTGATCAACATCTGGAATGAGAGGAATACACCCCCAAACAGAGCAGAGGCTGGGCAGACCAAGTAAGGAACATAAAGAAAAAGAACTGGCTCTCCCCAACAGAAAGAGAAGAAACTGGAAAGGGAAATGTCCACACGACAACGAATTACACGAAGACGAAACTGAGAGACGATGCCACAGAAGACGACAGGGAGGATGAAGTATCAAACAACGACACACGAAGAAACACCGACGAAGTAAACAAAGAGAGGACGGAATGGGTAGAAAAGATTAGACAATGGATGGAGACAGATACAGAGAGAACAAAGATCCCCTCATGAAAGCCTACAACACCAAGAAATTAAGGGAAGAAAACAAGTGAGGTCAATGAAATAATGGGCCTAATACACACCACCAGTATCACAGAAACAAATAAACTTGACATATGCAGGAGCAAGATTAGTAGCAGAACTGATGGGGATTCGAACACCAACACACCGTCACAACCAACCCAACAGAAAGCAAACAGCAACCTCCTTGGAAAAGGCGCCTGGCAAAAGCAAATCATGGTGATGAGATCTGACTTGAGTAAACTGAAAGAGATGGCAGAAAAAATAAAAAAGGCTAAGAAGCAAGAAAACAAGGGAGGAACTCAACGAGAAATACAAAGTACAAGAGAGGGGGCCTAAACAACACAATAGAAGATGTAAAACAGAGGCTTAAGGCCAAAGCACACAAGATCCAACGGTACATGAACAGGAATAAGGGATACCAACAGAACAAACTATTCGGAACCAACCAGAAAAGACTATACAGCCAACTAAGAGGGGAAGACAACCACCAGAAATTCCTGAAGCCGAACCAAGTAAGAGACTCTGGGAAAACATATGGAGCAATCCGGTATCACACAACAAACATGCAACATGGCTCCAGGAAGTCAAGGAAGAAGAAACAGGGAGAATAAAACAAAGATTCACAGACATCACGACAGACACGTCAGACACCAACTAAAGAAAATGCCAAACTGGAAAACCCCAGGTCCCGATGAAGTCCATGGATACTGGCTCAAAACTTCAAGGCCCTACACCCACGAATAGCAGAACAACTCCAGCATTGTATCTCAAATCACCAAGCACCCAAATGGATGACCACAGGAAGAACATCCTTAGTACAAAAAGACAAGAGTAAGGGAAATATAGCCAGTAACTACAGGCCTATCACCTGCCTACCAATAATGTGGAAGTTACTAACAGGTATCATCAGTGAAAGGCTATACAACTACCTAGAGGAGACAAACACCATCCCCTACCAACAGAAAGGCTGCAGAAGGAAGTGTAGGGGCACAAAGACCAGCTCCTGATAGACAAAATGGTAATGAAGAACAGTAGGAGAAGGAAAACCAACCTAAGCATGGCATGGATAGACTATAAGAAAGCCTTCGACATGATACCACACACATGGCTAATAGAATGCCTGAAAATATATGGGGCAGAGGAAAACACCATCAGCTTCCTCAAAATACAATGCGCAACTGGAATACAATACTTACAAGCTCTGGAATAGACTAGCAGAGGTTAATATCAGGAGAGGGATCTTCCAGGGCGACTTACTGTCCCCACTACTCTTCGTAGTAGCCATGATTCCCATGACAAAAGTACTACAGAAGATGGATGCCGGGTACCAACTCAAGAAAAGAGGCAACAAAATCAACCATCTGATGTTCATGGACGACATCAAGCTGTATGGTAAAGAGCATCAAGGAAATAGATACCCTAATCCAGACTGTAAGGATTGTATCTGGGGACATCAGGATGGAGTTTGGAATAGAAAAATGCGCCTTAGTCAACATACAAAAAGGCAAGTAACGAGAACTGAAGGGATAAAGCTACCAGATGGGAGCAACATCAAACACATAGATGAGACAGGATACAAATACCTGGGAATAATGGAAGGAGGAGATATAAACACCAAGAGATGAAGGACACGATCAGGAAAGAATATATGCAGAGACTCAAGGCGATACTCAAGTCAAAACTCAACGGCGGAAATATGATAAAAGCCATAAACACATGGGCAGTGCCAGTAATCAGATACAGCGCAGGAATAGTGGAATGGACGAAGGCAGAACTCCGCAGCATAGATCAGAAATAAAACCAGGAAACAAAAGGTGACAATACACAAGCACTACACCCAAGAGCAAATACGGACAGACTATACATAACACGAAAGGAAGGAGGGAGAGGCTACTAAGTATAGAGGACTGCGTCAACATTGAAAACAGAGACTGGGGCAATATCTGACCACCAGTGAAGACGAGTGGCTAAAGAGTGCATGGGAAGAAGGACTAATAAAAGTAGACGAAGACCCAGAAATATACAGAGACAGGAGAAAGACAGAAAGAACACAGGACTGGCACAACAAACCAATGCACGGACAATACATGAGACAGACTAAAGACTAGCCAGCGATGACAATTGGCAATGGCTACAGAGGGGAGAGCTAAAGAAGGAAAACTGAAGGAATGATAACAGCGGCACAAGATCAGGCCCTAAGAACCAGATATAGTTCAAAGTACGATACACGGAAATAACATCTCTCCCATATGTAGGAAGTGCAATACGAAAAATGAAACCATAAACCACATAGCAAGTGAATGCCCGGCACTTGCACAGAACCAGTACAAAAAGAGGCATGATTCAGTGGCAAAAGCCCTCCACTGGAGCCTGTGCAAGAAACATCAGCTACCTTGCAGTAATAAGTGGTACGAGCACCAACCTGAGGGAGTGATAGAAAACGATCAGGCAAAAATCCTCTGGACTATGGTATCAGAACGGATAGGGTGATACGTGCAAATAGACCAGACGTGACGTTGACTGACAAAGTCAGAAGAAAGTATCACTCATTGATGTCGCAATACCATGGGACACCAGAGTTGAAGAGAAAGAGAGGGAAAAAAATTGATAAGTATCAAGATCTGAAAATAGAAATAAGAAGGATATGGGATATGCCAGTGGAAATCGTACCCATAATCATAGGAGCACTAGGCACGATCCCAAGATCCCTGAAAAGGAATCTAGAAAAAACTAGAGGCTGAAGTAGCTCAGGTCTCATGCAGAAGAGTGTGATCCTAGAAACGGCACACCATAGTAAGAAAAGTGATGGACTCCTAAGGAGGCAGGATGCAACCCGGAACCCCACACTATAAATACCACCCAGTCGAATTGGAGGACTGTGATAGAGCAAAAAAAAAATAATAATAATAATAATAATAATAATAATAATAATAATTGGTTAGGAAACCATCTTTCAAACAGGTCTTGTTGAAGGTTACTGCTGTTTCAGCAGCGTTGAGCTTATACAGGTTCTCTATTTTTCTTTTGGCGTCATCCTCATTGTTACTCAAACAGGTGAGTAACGCACCTATGGTAAGCATTATAAATGCCGAGACAAATATAGTAGCTAATTTATTAACATCGGTAAGTTAAAAGTGAGGTGTTGCCTCAGTAGAGTTTAGTAATATAAGATATTTCGAATATTTTGAGTATCTTCCTTTTGAATATCTTTCAGCGACGCTTCGTCTGGGACTTCAGACATACTTTTAGGCGGATGGGAGGTGAGGGACTATGGGTTTTGTATGTGTGTGTGTATGTTTTTTTATTTCACTTATTTTTACATTGTTTGGTTTTATGTACAGCGCTCTGGAGGGATGATTCACTCTTTTACGTTTTCAATAAAGTTTCTTCTTGTATTTTGTAATTGTCTTTTAGTATTTTCTCCCAGGTGTTGTGGCTCCTGCAGAATAGGAGAGTCTGTTGTTCTATTATAAATTTGCTGCCTTCTTAATGGGTTTCACTTCGGGTTGCATTTTGTTGTATATTTTTCGTGCAGTGTTCAAATGGTCTCTCGCCTGTTTCATAATTTGTTCTAGGTTCAAATAGCCTACATGCTTCATTCAATTGCATGTCTGATCACAACATTCATTTCAGGTCTAAAGAAGCTTAAACAGTTCCTGAGATATTGGTTTCATCATATTTAAATACTTTAAAAACTGTAAGAAGTATTTTTTATTCTATTCTTGATTTACTTGGAGCCAATGTAGCCTAACCAGCGCAGGGGTTAATCTGTCACGGAACGTAATCCTTCTTCAATCTAGCGAATCTATTTTGTTTTCCTTACAATTTTCTTTTGATTAAGCTGCCCTTATAGTAACACGGCTTCTTCCTCAAAGAGCAGCTCGTATGTCATTTTTGGATGTGCAGACGAGATTACGGATATAAACGGAAATTGTTTATTATGACCTATGTATGTTATTATGACCAATGTAAATGCCATTGAAAATCGTTTAACAGGCAAAGTTATAAACCTCTTTGGGCCATGGGCCACCCGTTAGTAGGAGAGAAAAGACGTCAGTAGCGAGTATTAGCGAGTCGGAGATAGCCAGGAAGGAAAATGAAGTATTTGTTGTCTGAAGGAAAAAAAATAAACAGAAAAAAGAAAACACGGGGAAATACAATACCATTTTCAACATACTTGACCAAAGGTAAAACATCAATCTTTCAGTGGAAGGGATCGATGGAGGAAAAAAAAAAGAAATTTTTAGTTGTTATAGAAATCAGCAGAGAAAATAGTTAACAACTAAATGGTTATGGTAGTGAGCACGATAGGTGAAACATTTCGGGCGTTAGACGTCGGCGGCCCAACAATAAAAGGCATACAAAATGGGGGACAGAGGATTAGTTCCCAATCTCAATGGGAATGACACTTATTAGAGTAATTTTCACGAAGCCACTGTGTGACGAACTCATCGGGGAGGGAAACCTTTTAGTCTTTGTAGATTTCATCAAAATAAGATCTCTACAAATCACATCTGCCTTACCCCGAATCATACCCTTCTAGGAGAATTGGATTTTTACTTAGAATGTCGTGGAGGTCTGTTGTAATTAAGACCAACTTTGTACCTATATTTTTGTTCTTCTGGGCTGACTGGGAAATTTGAGGTTTGAAGTTTGATAACGGTGTTTAAATCTGAGCCATTTATTCTGATATTAAGTCAACATTTCATCTTTGTCTCCCTTTCTGTACTAACATTTTACTTATGGTTGAATTGTGGATGAGATCTTTTGCTGTAAATTACTTTTAAGAATCATGAAATTATTCTGTAACTAACTTAACTCTGAACGATCTCTTTTACATGATTACTGCTGAGACCATTTAGAAAAAATTCAGAAAATATGAAAACAATATCGTTAAAGAATTGTTATCTGAGATAGACAGTTGAGATTGTTATGCCTATGGTATTATTATTATTATTATTATTATTATTATTATTATTCAAAATGTAAATCCCTACTCCTAAGGACAACCACACAGAGACCAAAGAAAAAGAAAAATGAAAATATGAACAGAGAAAAATATATTAAAAGTAGTAAAATACCAGATGAATGTTTGCATTATTGCTTGAACGTGTAAGTGCGAGGGTGGGTGCAAATTAGAGCTGAATAATCAGGATACTAAAGGCCGGAGGTTTAGTAACATATGAAAAAATCAATGGCTATGCGAAAGTCAGTGAACGTCAGGAAAACCTAAGAGTCCTGATGACCAGTGGAGATGATGAGGAAGAGGTTACAAGTAATATCATGGGAATAGAAGTGTTAGGGAAACGTGGACGACTAAAGGCATAAAAGAAGGAGGTGATTGCATGCATGAAATACGAGAGACAAACAAAGGAATGAACGAAGGGAGGACACAAGATAGACAGCAGGAGGAGACTGATGAAAACACCCAAACAGATTATGGATTAACTTAAGAAGAAGAAAAAGAGAGACAGAGAGAAAATGAGTCTGGATTGGCGGGGACGTCAGAAACCTGTCCTGTCTCGGAACCCCAAACCGAGAGGTAGTCCTTATTCGGCGATTCCTGATAGGGGCTTCTGACCCACCAAACGGGGTCTTCCTCTTAAGACACCAAATGTTATGGAGTCAGAAATCGGCTCCATAACAATGGAAGGCCCGAGGCTCTTTACTTCGGACAATCCAGGAGTCGGAGTGAGCATCTTCCTTTGGATGACTAAGGAATATCTGCTTTGTGTTTTGAAAGACTGTATCATTTTATGTAATATTTATGACAATTTCAGTAACTCTGTACCTGTTCATGTGTTTTATGTTTGATATACAACCTTTGTTTCATACCAGATATTATAATAAAAGTAAAAGCATTTTAAAGGATTTTTAAGAACCAAATATATCCATATCGATAATCACGTCCTTTCGAGGATTCTTGAAGCCTCGATGGCGTCATCATGTTGCCAGAGAGACTTGCAATGACTCCGGTACTCCGGGAGAAATCTTCCTACTCCGGGAGAAATCTTTTTCCTCAACTCTTCCGGGAGAAATTTCTTCCTCATCATCCCCTTTTCCTTAAGACAGTGGATTGAAGTGGTCTTTAGATATTCATTTAAAATTCAGTTAGTGGTATATCAAAGGAATGTTCAGATTTATTTGAAACATAAATAACACACTCTAATACAAGTAGGGAAATTATAATTGTTAAACAGTTCCTCTCAATTAGCATAATTATCTCTTATCCGAGTTTTAAAAAGTATTACCCAAATCACTACCCGTGAAAGAGCCGAGTTTTTTAAGAATATTTTTAATGATCAAAATTTTAATTATGATGGTTAATTATATTATACAATATTATTTTGAAAGCAGCCAAAACCGTAGGCATCAGGGAGCAAAGTCTCTCTGATGCCGCCTAGGGTCTGTGACGCTAGGCAACCCTCAACAATCAATCAATGTACATAAAATAAACCTTATTCAAGGATTCTCGCCCTATACGGTCTACCCTTCCCAGTGATGGCTGGGCCACGGGTTTTCTTTGGGTGGGTCACAGAAACTCCCTTTTTCTCGTCTTTATTTTTTCTCACAAAAAACAAAAAAAGTCACTCATATTTAAAGGAGAAAATGCTCTCTCAATGCGAACCTACATACGTCAATATTTTGAGTAAATCACTTCAATTCGTAGGTAAGGTGTATTTACTTTTTAACTCCGGATTTAATAAAGATTTGTTAAAGATTTATGATAGATGGAGTTTACATGAATAAGTCTGTCGATAATAAAAGCTTAATCATATATGAGGATTTCTTCTTCTATTCGGAAATGGAAAAATATAGGCGTGCAAAGTACTGCCATCTGTTATCACACAGGGGAAACATAATCAACCGGCTTCTTGGGTCAACTTGGATGGTTGACAACTCATTCAAGAAAAAGCCAGACAATTCGCTCGGTTTTTCGTTCATTCCTGCGTTTATCGTCTCATTTACCTTCACGTAAATCACGTATTTATGGAGAAATGTATGATGAAATGATAAACACGTAACTGCTTTGTATTTACATTAAAAGTATTTACTCGTAATGTGTTATCTCTTCACGTGCTGAAGTTCATGTAGTTTAATAAACCAATTAGAAATAAATTTAAATATTCAGTAATTGTTTCATTGTTTGTCGACTCTCTATGTTGATTTCTATTAATTAAAATCTATATAAACATTAATTCTCATAATCTCCAATGCAGTATGCATGGTAAGCCATAAGGACCCATCACCTATGAATTTCTACAAAGAAAATATCATTCTGATATGATAATTAAGTAACATAAATTCCATCTACCGAGTCTCCTGAGTATGTGCAAATTTGCTCGTATCTTTTTTATTGGCAGAATGCATAGAAGATTCATTTACTATTTATAGTAAAGAGTAAGTACTGTTTATGGAAACAGTTTGAAGAATATTTTTATATGAACATTCCAAAACGCAATATTGTAGTTATAGAATAATGTATATTGTATATTAGACATTTAAAAAAAAAGGAAAAAAAAGCTATACATACTATAAAGTACCCAATTCCTAATTCCGTGCCGTTATTAGTCATTTAAATTTTCTACCTTTTTCGAAATATTTCTTATTTTTAAGTTCTCTATCTCCCTGGTTATTTGTCTACGTGTTCATTCCATACAAGTTAGAAGTTTCAAGTGATGGGTGTCATATGTTTTTTCTATTTCCGAGTGAACTGAAATTATTTAATTGTAGACGAAATGGAATGTTAAAAACAAAGTGACGATGTGCAAGAAAAAAAATCAATTTCGGTCACAACACTCTTTAGATGGTATCTCTTTTACATGATTACTGCTGAGGCCTGTAAGAAAAAAATGAATCAAATATAAAAAATATATTCTTAAAGAATTATTACTTGAAATAGACAGGTGAGATTAAGTGTGTGTGTGGGGGGGGGTCTATCACAGTCCTCCAACTTGACCGGATTGCATTCTATGACTACTTCCACAACCAAAGGGGAAGATTTTATCGTGGAAAATAATCCTGACATAGCTGTTATTCTTTCATGTAAACAATCCGCTATTCCTGCGCTGTATCTGATTACTGCCACTGCCCGTGTGTTTATGGCTTTTATTATATTTCCGGCGTTGAGTTTTAACTTGAGAATCGCTTTGTAGTCTCTGCATATTATATTTCTTTCCTGATCGTGTCCTTCATCTCTTGGTAGTTTTTTATATCACCATCCTTCCATTTATTACCAGGTATTTGTATTCCGTCTCATCTATGTGATGAGTTGCTCCCATCTGGTAGCTTTATCCCTGCTGCTGACGCCCCTGCTGCCGCCCGCCCCCTGCTGACGCCCCCACCCGCGCCCCTTCTCGTCCGGGTATTTGTGGAACCCTCCGTGTCGGCTAATGCCAGGGGATCACACACTGGATCTCCTAGAATGGGCGCAGGCAGGAAACGGGGTGCCGGGTGTGCCATATGAAGGGCTGCAAGGAGAGACACCCGGTTCTTCTGTCGCACCTGCAAGATAGCTCTATGCAGGTTCGGGGAGTGTGACCGCAAATACCACAGTGTGGTCTGTATTGGAGTGCGACTCAGCGGCGGTCAAGGGAGGGCGCACGGAACCGCGCCCCTATCCCAGCGGCCGTAAGGGCGCGCGTCTCCCTCCTCCACCTGTACCTCGTCATGTCGAGAGGAAAAAAATGCAAGACTCTTCAATGGAGGAGGGAGAAAACAAGAATAGAACGAAGAGTCAGGATTACGAGTGAGTATTCTGCATTTATTTTATATTTAGTTTTATATTTATTACAATTTTTTATATATCTGAATGTGTGCATGATAAAATAATAATAAGACATTTCATTGTATGCGAAAAGAGAAGTGTCACCTGTCATTCCTTTTATTTATGTATGGTACCAGAATCGAAGAATGTAATATATATACGTATATATATATATATATATATATATATATATATATATATATATATATATATATATATATATATATATATATATATATATATATATATATATATATATTATAATATATATATATATATATATATATATATATATATATATATATATCATATATATATATATATATATATATATATCTATATATATATATATATATATATATATATATATATATATATATATATATATATATATATATATATATATATATGTATATATCTATATATATATATATATATATATATATATATATATATATATATATATATATATATATATATATATATATATATATATATATATATATATATATATATATATATATATATATATATATATATATATATATATATATATATTATAATTATTTTTTTGGGGGGTAAGCAAATACTTACAGTCTAGTTATTCAATCATTTATCTTAATTTTAAAACATATTGCAAGTCTCTAGAACAATATCTCGATTTATGGTGAATATTTGAAAAAAATATTTTTATTCCGTCCGCGCGCCGATTCTCGGCCGAAATCTCGGAAACGCGTAGGTCACATTCTCCTAATATTTGTGCCTTTTCATATTACGCTTATTTTATAGTTTTATATATGGAAATGTGCGCAATAACATGCATAATATAACAAAAAACAAAAATATTGGAAGGTTGTAGCATTTATCTTTTTTGAAATATTTGCATATAAAGTACGATAAGTACGAAAAAACTACGATCGGTCAACTTTGACTCAACCGAAAAGGTAAAAAAAACGCATTTATAACATAAAAATCTACAGTCTAGTAATATTCAATCATTTATCTTCATTTTAAAACATATTGCAAGTCTCTAGAACAATATCCCGATTTATGATGATTTATGAAAAAAATATTTTTTTCCCCTCCGCGCGACGATTTTCGGCCGAAAATCTCGGAAACGCGTAGGTCACATTCTCCTAATATTTGTGCCTTTCATATTACGCTTTTTTTTTAAAGGTTTATATATGGAAATGTGCACAAAAAACATGCACAATATAACAAAAAATATTGGAAGGTTGTAGCATTTATCATTTTTGAAATATTTGCATATAAAGTACGATAAGTACGAAAAAAACTACGATCGGTCAACTTTGACTCAACCGAAAAGGTAAAAAAACGCATATATAACATAAAAATCTTACAGTCTCGTAATATCAATCATTATATTCATTTTAAAACATATTGCAAGTCTCTACAACAATATCTCGATTTATGGTGAATATTTGAAAAAAATATTTTTATTCCGTCCGCGCGCCGATTCTCGGCCGAAAATCTCGGAAACGCGTAGGTCACATTCTCCTAATATTTGAGCCTTTTCATATTACGCTTTTTTAAAAGTTTTATATATGAAAATGTGCGCAAAAAAACATGCACAATATAAAAAAAATTATTGAAAGGATTGTAGCATTTTTCTCATTTTGAAATATTTGCATATAAAGTACGATAAGTACGAAAAAAACTACGATCGGTCAACTTGACTCAACCGAAAAGGTCAAAAAACGCATATATAACATAAAAAATCTTTACAGTCTCGTAATATTCAATCATTTATCTTCATTTTAAAACATATTGCAAGTCTCTAGAACAATATCTTGATTTATGGTGAATATTTGAAAAAAATATTTTTATTCCGTCCGCGCGCCGATTCTCGGCCGAAAATCTCGGAAACGCGTAGGTCACATTCTCCTAATATTTGTGCCTTTTCATATTACGCTTTTTTTTAAAGTTTTATATATGTGAAAATGTACGCAAAAACATGCACAATATAACGAAAATTATTGGAAGGTTGTAGCATTTCTCATTTTTTTATATTTGCATATAAAGTACGATAAGTACGAAAAACTACGATCGGTCAACTTTGACTCAACCGAAAAGGTAAAAAAACGCATTTATACATAAAAATCTTACAGTATCGTAATATTCAATCATTTATCTTCATTTTAAAACATATTGCAAGTCTCTAGAACAATATCTCGATTTATGGTGAATATTTGAAAAAAATATTTTATTCCGTCCGCGCGCCGATTCTCGGCCGAAAATCTCGGAAACGCGTATGGTCACATTCTCCTAATATTTGAGCCCTTTTCATATTACGCTTTTTTTAAAGTTATATATGAAAATGTGCGCAAAAAACATGCACAATATAACAGAAATTATTGGAAGGTTTGTAGCATTCTCATATTTTTTATATTTGCATATAAAAAAAAACTTTTAAACAAAAATTCGACATTCGGTCAACTTTAACTCGTTCGAAATGGTAAAAAAAAAACTGCATTTGTAAGCTAAAACTCTTACAGTATCGTAATATTCAATCATTTTCCTTCATTTCGAAACAAAATTGCAGCAGTCTCTATAACAATATTTCGATTTATGGTGAATTTTTTAAAAAATTATTTTTTTACATCCGCTTGCTACGAATTCATGCATCATTTTGTGATAATATTTTCTCTGTGTTGCTTTTATCGTTTTACAATGTGTTATATATCAAAAATGATTGCAATTTAGTGCACATTACAACGAAAAAAAAAGTAACTTGTTACCTCTAACCGTTTGGCGCACAGCGCGATTTGAATACAATTATATATGAAATTTCGTTTTTGCGCTATCATATATCGCATTATTTATATATGATAATGATATTATTTTCATTTCTGATGATTGCATTCTAAACTTCAGGCAATGACAAAAAAAGGAGCCAAAAATGAACTCTTAATCTTCAAAAGTACGCGCGCTGTAAATTTTTGAAAAAAAATTATTTTTCCACTTCCGCGCTCACTCCAAACCAGGCCCGGCATACGGGAGACGTTTTTGATTTTTAGGGCCCCGGCGTAAGAGGGTTAAAAGCTGTGAGAGACCAGGGCGCGTGACGTCACAGTATTGGTGATTCATACCCAAAGCTGCGCGCTGGCTGACCTGTTGTATCTGGACCGTGGGTAATACAAGGTATCAGCCAGCAAATACAATACACTAAACCGTTACTTTATTATTATTCTACAAATGCTTCGCAGAATACTGTAGTCACAGGATACAAAAATAGGTCAGGAGAAAACTAACCGATCAATGAGCTATATAAAGGCACTTGAATGTAATATTTAAGCCCAAGGCTAAGCGCTGGAACCTATGAGGCCATTCAACGTGAAAGGGAATTTGGCGTCGAGGAGGTTTAAACGGTGTCACAGGAGGATAGGCTCGCAGTTGCATTATGAAATCGTTGTTAGGAGAGGGCGGAAAGTAGGAGTATGAAGGGAGGAGCTACAAGGATTAGGATGTCTCAAAGACTGTTAGTCCATCCATCCGAGGAGGCATCGTGTGCTCGCTTATCTGTAGGAGTAGGTTTTACTGTGCATTCAGAGTTTCCTCCTAATAATTTGGTGTAGCTTTCTTTTAAATTCTTTCATACTATTGTTGCTTACAACTTCTGGTGGCAGTTTATTCCATGTGTCACATATCTTGTATATAATGAAGTTTCCACAACGAGATGTGTTGCATCTCTTCAGTTCTAGTTTCCATCCATCTTGTCGGGTTTTCGTTTAACGTAAATAGGTTACTGTCTACTTTTGTTTGGAAAAATCTACATACGATGGAAAAACTAAGGCACTGGTTAATGCATCGACAAATTAGCGTTAAACCTTTGGCATCAGTGAGAGGAAAACTCCTCCATAGTTAAGAATTCATGACACCTCAACAGTTGGTGAACGCTGGCTCGCACGAAAGGTGAAGCCACATATTAACAGCCCAACTAGGTAATTCCGTTGTTGTTGTTCGAATTCCTGTTTGCTATTCTGCTAAAAAGTCTTGTGGGCTGTGATGATGCTGCGCGGTGTTCCTCTGGCGGTGCGGTTGCAACAATGCTGGACGTCACGTCCCCCGTGCTGTAATCTGTCTGAGGGAGGAGAGTAGAATAGGGGGCAGTATCAAGCGGAGGAAAAACTGAGCTTGTCTTAGAATTAAAATCATTAACAAAGTTTTTAGGAATGCAAAAATTGACCAATGGGTACTCCCCCAACGAACGACTTGTTACCATAAAAAGCTTCTCCAAAGATTATGGCGGTACCTTCCACTAGTCTTCTTGTTTGGACATTGTTATTTTTAAAGATTATGTTAGATCCATCCCAATTCGGTCTATGGTTGTTCTTAAAAGCATGGGAGACTATTGCATTGTTCTGTGCATGAAGTGCATTTGTGTTCCCCTAATGGGGTCGGTAGTCCTCAAAGAATGTCAGTCAGTGAACTTCGTTTTCCACATAAAAATAAACACGACAACAACCTGACTGGGGCCGTTATGGAGAGAACCCAGTCAGACAAGAAGAGTGTCTTAAGAACAATGGTACTTCACAGATAAGTGAAAAGAAAATACATTTGTTTTTGCATTAAAAGATAAGTCAGTTTTCGGGGATTTCCTTTCCCTGCTTCCGTAACAGATGGCAGGTAAAGCATCAGTTGATCTTCTTTATTTTAGTTCTAGACCTAAAATGATTTACTATACTTAGACCTCAAAATCACCAAGCGTATCGAACAATGTTAACTAGCTATACATATCGATAGAATTGCATTTACATATGATATATATATATATATATTATATATATATATATATATATATATATATATATATATATATATATATATATACTATATATATATATATATATATATATATATATATATATATCTATATAATATATATATAATATATATATATATATATATATATATATATATATATATATATATATATATATATATATATATATATATATATATATATATATATATATATATATATATATATATATATATATACGATGATTTTGTGTTTTTAAACACAGAAATAGCAGAGAAAAGCACGCACACACACATATACATACATACATATATATATATATATATATATATATATATATATATATATATATATATATATATATATATATATATATATATATATATATTTTGATATGATTTTTTTGGGTGTGTGTGTGTGTGTGTGTGTGTGTGTGTGTGGTGTGTGTGTGTGTACGAGAGAGCGCTTTTCGCGACCGAGAGAGAGAGACTGACGCCCCTGTAGGTGTAATAAAACACGTTAATTTGAAAAATTTTATTCATAATTTTTTTTGACACTGGTGGGGTAACCAGAGATCTAATGGAAATAATATTTTGGAAACCAAAGATTGGTTCATCTTATGTAAATTCGAGAGACATAAGATTAAAAACATATTTATCATGAATGTTTTAGAAATCTATATTAAGAATGCTTTAAATACAATTACCAGTTTTTAAGATTATGCCAATAGGTGATATTTATGAATTTTTAAAGTTGAGTGACAGACTGTGAGAGAGAGAAATCTCCTTCACCATTAAAGGTCAAAAATTGAAGGAAAATTCCTTCCATTTGGTGAATAATATGAATCACCTTTCAACAGAAAAATGGTTCAGCGCTTATAGGAGTCTAAGGTTTACAGGAGGAATCGTAAACTATTAACTCTATAAAAACATAATTATGGTGATTTAATAAGCAAGAGCACAGAGGATGTAAAGATCTGTGACGTCATCAAGTCCTGTCGGTGGAGACTCCGAGGATCCTTCCCTGGATTCAGTCTCCAGGAAGGACTCCAGCCTTCCAGTCCCCGAACTCGCTAAGGTGACTCGTTATCCAGTATTTGTTTTCATTTTACAACTCTATTCACTTATATGTATACTATACACACACATACACACACCTGAAGAGGTGTAAAGCGAAAAAAAATATAGGTAAGCGACGTCACCTGAGCGAGTTTGGAGCCTCAAAGGATGAAGTCCTTCCTAGACACTCTGAATCCTGAGAAGGATCCTTGGAGTCTCCACCGACAGGACTTGATGACGTCACATACTTTACATCCTCTGTGCTCTTGCTTATTAAATCACCATAATTATGTTTTATAGGGTTAATAGTTTACGATTCCTCTGTAAAACCTTGACTCCTATTAGCGCTGAACCATTTTTCTGTTGAAAGGTGATTCACATTATTCACCAAAATGGAAGGAATTTTCCTTCAATTTTTGACCTTTAATGGTGAAAGGAGATTTCTCTTTCTCACAGTGTGTCACTCAACTTTAAAAAATTAACTAAAAATCACCTATTGGCTAATCTTAAAAACTGGTAATTGTATTTAAAGCATTCTTAATATAGATTTCTAGAACATTCTTGATAAATAAATTTTTAATCTTATGTCTCTCGAATTTACATAAAGATGACCCAATCTGTGGTTTCCAAAATATTATTTCCATTAGATCTCTGGTTACCCCACCAGTGTCAAAAAAAAATAATGAATAAAATTTTTCTAATTAATTGTGTTTTATTACACCTACAGGGGCGTCACTCTCTCTCTCTCGGTCGCGCACTCTCTCGTACACACACAGACACACAAACACATACACACACACACACACCCAAAAAAATCATATTAAAATAAATATGTACAGACGGCCAACAAAGAATTGGCGTGGTTTCTTAATCATTGTTCGTTATGGAAATATGCATATGCAGGTGCCAGAATATTTTACTTAACAATAAATAAAATTTCCTTTCAAAGGTGCTATACTTGAAATAAATGACATTAGAACTGAGTAGATTTATTCAACGTATGAAAGATAATTATTTGCAAAGTAAGGAAAATATATACCGATGGGTCCACCGTCCACGATTTCTAATTTTATTTTCAACTCTAGCTTCGTAACAGCATTCCGAAGATTTTGAAGTTGGCTTTCTGCTGCTTGAGTCTTGACTCAACATATCGTACTGCACTGAAGTGTTGTCATTTCGTCTCCTAGAGCCGATAAATAATACATCAAGGCGTAAACATTCTTGAAAACGATGTTTAGTTAAACTAATTTTGTCCTTTGATCAATAAAATAATTTGCATGACACGTTTAGTGGGCCTAAATTGGACTTCTGAGTTTCCCACATGATAAGCCTAGGTCTATTTTCAGCAGCATACTCTCTCGGATACGTAATATTAATGAATATTTAAATCGACAATATATATATATATATATATATATATATATATATATATATATATTATATATATATATATATATATATATATATATATTATATATATATATATATATATATATATATATATAATATATAAAATCTGCTTTATTTGAACTATTCCGTTATTCTTGTTTTATTAGCCATGTTCGCCTTTCTTCTATCCTTTTAATAATTGCTTAACATAATTAACTCAGACCTAGCTATTCAAAGTCAAAAAGCAATTATAAAAAAATCAACGAATATAATTCTTTCTTATTTTTATCGAATTCCTTGCATATCACCCTGTTTCATTTGGACACCTTGGAAAAGCTGTGGGAGTCAAAACTGACGAATACATTAAGAAAGGCTTACTTTCCTTAAAGCTTTCTTAGGATGATCTTTCTGTAGCTATTCATTTCTTTTTAAATAGAAATTAATTCAAAATTAGTTCACATGTATAACTACTAGACCTACTTACATAAAGCATATTATAAGCAGCTGAAAGAATAAGAAATAGGAAAGGTGACGTTCTCGTTTAAGTCTATTTCATGTTTTTTTTGTTTTTTTCTCTCAAGAAAAACCTACTGCTTTAATCAAGGGTTGCTCTTTGACGGCTACAGGGTGTAACACGAGGGTATGCACACATTTTGTGGAATGAAAGATAAAGTTTCTTTGAACAGAAAATGTTTTACAAACATGTATTAAGGCGTCCGTTGTCGGTGCGGGGAATTTTAAATAACCGTTATCATTAGTGATGCTTTCACTAGGTGGAGTTCGTAGTGAGAAGTCGGATCTAGTCGCTGAGATGTAGAAGAGAGCGGAGCGGAGGTGGCTTATAGGAGTGATGGAAGGATAGGCCGATGTTAGTAAAGTATCTCCAATAAAATGTATTCTTTAGGTTTTGAAGAAAAAAAATGCATGCATCATTGAAACCGTGTCCTCCCTATCCGTGGTAATCACTGGCCACCGATAAAAAAAAAAGAAAAAAAGTAAGCCTAACTGAATCTCTCATCCATCAAAGATAAGTTTGCTTATTCTTAGACAACTATCAGACTTCAAGTGTAGATTTAAAAAATCTCTTCCTCTCCTCTAAAGTATTCATCAGACACAAGTCATAAGCGTAAAGCTAGTTATGATCCCTGGTTCAGCAATGTCGTGACGAGGCATAGAATTCAAAGTTCACAAATGAATGTTGCTCAGCAACATTTTCACTACTGTATTGTCTTGCTCTCATGTGGTGCTTCGAGGTATTCCACCTCTAGGCCCATGTTCTAACTTTGCCGTCCTTTAAACAATTTTATTCATCTATGTATGATTCTCTCCGGTTTATTAAGCTTTCTTGATATCTCTCCAACAGAAACTTGCACCGAATGCAGTGCAATAATTCTTTCGCTCATCGAAGGATGTTTCTTAGACCGATAAATGACACATTGACATTAGATAACCCGTGCACATAACATCAAAAGCAATAGAGTGAGGTCGCCTAGTTCACATTGTTAAGATATCGGTTTTTTTGTTTTTGTTTTTTTTAAATTTGATAGCATTTTGTGAGATTCCAATGTTTTCTGTAAAATTTAAACAAATGGAATAGTTCAACTACCTTCAACTTAATATTGAAATGATAATTTAAGGACTATGTTTTAGTGATACTACTAGTGATAGGTGTCTCCTATCTATTTGGTAATGCATATCTATGGTTGTGATATGACGTTTTTTTATCCACTTCGTTTCGTTCATGTCAATTTTGCTATATGGAAAATAGTTTTACACAATAACATAACATAATGTTCTAAAGATATCAGTGACTGTTTTTAATGTCATTACACATGATTTCATCCATCTTTGAAAAGAAAAATAGATAAATAAGGCATGAATCGTGCGTCAGGCAGGTGAACGAAAAATAATGAAACTCTGCCACGAGTTTTTTGGCCGACAGTACATTATATATATATATATATATATATATATATATAATATATATATATATATATATATATATATATATATATATATATATATATATATATATATATATATATATATATATATATATATCTGTGTGTGTGTGTGTATACATGCGTGTGTTTCTCTGTTATTTTCTGTGTTGTTTAAAAACACATAAAATCATGTATATATATACATATATAAATGCAATTCTATCGATATGTATAGCTAGTTAACCTTGTTCGATACGTTTGGTGATTTCGAGGTCTAAGTATAAATCATTTTTGGTCTAGAACTAAAATAAAGAAGATCAACTGAGGCTTTACCTGCCATCTGTTACGGAAGCAGGGAAAGGAAATCCCCGAAACTGACTTATTTTTCAATGCAAAAACAAATGTATTTTCTTTTCACTTATCTGTGAAGTACCATTGTTCTAAAGACTTTCTTCTTGTCTGACTGGGTCACTCCGTAACGGCCCCAGTCAGGTTGTTGTTGTGTTTATTTTTATGTGGAAAATGAAGTTCACTGACTGACATTCTTTGAGGATTACCAACCCGATTAGGGGAACACAAATGCACAAATGTACTTCATGCAGAGAGCAATGCAATAGTCTCCCATGCTTTTAAGAACAACCATAGACCGAATTGGGATGGATCTAACATAATTGTTAAAAATAATAAACAATGTCCAAACAAGAAGACTAGTGGAAGGCGCCGCCATTAACTTAGGAGAAGCTTTTTTACGGTAACAAGTCGTTCGTTAGTGAAGACCCAATTAGTTAATTTTTGCATTCTTAAAAACTTTGTTAAAAATTTTAATTTTAAGACAAGCTCTGTTTTTCCTCCGCCTGATGCCTCTTCTGCTCTCCTCCCTCAGACAGATTACAGCACCGGGGACGTTACGTCCAGCATTGTTGCAGCCGCGCCGCCAGGGGAACACTGCGCAGCATCATCACAGCCCACAAGACTTTATACTTCACATGCGATATTATTGTGGACCTGTAATTATTATTATTATTATTATTATTATTATTATTATTATTATTATTATTATTATTATTATTATTATTATGGCCTAGTAGATTAACTCATCTCTGCTAAGGCATCGTGATGGCATTCTTCCCCCAAAAATAAATAAATTCCATTTGAAACAATAGCTTCAGTGCGCAGGCGCATTGGGCGAAGGAAGACGTCGAATAATAATGGTACAGTTCCGGCAAAGGATTTCTGGTAAGTTCTACAAGAAAGTGTTCGGTTCCAAGTCCTCTGGATTTTTTTTATGTATATTTTGTACTTTTTGTATTTCGGCTTCATTCGCAGGATTTGTGTGTGTGTGAGTGTCTGTCTGTCATTAACGATGACGCCTTATTGAAATGCGCTACTTCTTTGCATTTTTTGTGGCACTGACGATGGTGCCATACTGGAACTGCGTCTTTTATTGCATTTATGGTTGAAATCAAGGTTTTTTACTTCCGGTAGAGTATGAGGTCCATTGGGGTTAGGGTTGAATAAAAGTTTTTGTACCTGACATAGGGTATGCGGAGTTTTTTGGGGGGGGGTTTTAGGTTGGAATCGGGGTTTTTATCCCCGTAGAGTTTTGCACGGCCCCGAAATGACCTTGGGAACCTGTGAAATTTCACACCTATTTGTTATGTTCACACCTTTATGGTCAATTTTGACACCTAAAGGTGTGAAAAGTAATTAATACCTCATTAAAAGGTGTGAAATTTCTCACTTAGGTGCTTATCTCTAGGTAGAAAAATCGACTACCTGGGGATAAGTACCTAGCTATTGAGGGACAATGGGGTTTTTTCCCCTTGTAGTAGGGGAGGACATGACACAGCACCCAAAACATGCAAACCGATTTGTCCGCCCTGGATAGGACGGGGTAGGTAGGGGAAAGGGAGGGTATGGGGGGGGGGAGACATCCACGCTTCTCCTACAAACCTGTCTGTCCAGCCCAGGTGGGGGTGGGGCACGTAGGGGATAGGAAGGGTAGGGAAGAAAGCAGCGCGGGTTCCAGCGAGTGCGTAGCGCGCAGCCAACAAGCTCGTCCAAAGTACTGGGCTATTCAAAACAATCACTACAAAGACTGCATCTTCACTCACCGCAATGCAATGGTGGCAACTACAATCACGAGACTTACCTGAAAAGAAAAAGAAAAATACAATTTTATAAAGCAATCAAATGCCTATTTTTAATAATAATATATGAGCGCAAGAAAATCACCAGAGAGAGAGAGAGAGAGAGAGAGCCACCTACATACATATAAATAATTATTTTCTATATTTATGTATGATGTAGTATATATATATATATATATATATATATATATATATATATATATATCTATATATATATAATATATATATATATAATGTTACACTGAGAATAACAAAATGATCAGGTTGGCATCTCCTCACTCATCCTCTCAACCTAATTTTCATCCACCTGTCCCCAATCCATTTAGGATGCAAAGCCTCCGTCCCTTCATCTGTGAAGGCAATCCTTGACAAAGGAATATAACTGGAAATATTCCTCTTCTTTTACCGCTACATAATCCGATATTTTGGAATAAAATTCCAATGTTAAACCCCCCAGTTTTACCGAACAAAAACACTTAAAAGAACCAACCAGTTTTTTTCTCTTTGAATTGGTTTTCTTTTCATTCTTTATGACGCTTTTGCTTTCTGAATACATAATACAAGGAAAAAAAAACGAAGTAATTTTGATTTGTTTTTTTTTTTTTTCCATTTCGTAAAATCCAGCCCGAAGTATCATCGTGTTCAACAGCCTGAAAAAAAAAAAAAAAAAAAAAAATTGTTTCAGAGCAGCAGCTGAACTGACTTGATTTTTCACTGCTCTATTCATGTTTCCGTTTTTTTTTTTTTTTTTTTTGGAAGGCATTACTTTTTCTCTCTTTGATCAGAGTACTTTTGAAGGTATATGATTAACAACGAGAATCCAGCACCTATGTTTTACTAAAGGAATTTCTTCAGTCCTACAACAAGACCGAACGAATGTCATTTATCTAACAGCGCTCTACGATGATAAAAAGGTCCTTGTTTTTTACTTATCTATGAATGTTTTCGAGTATTTTTTTTTTATATTACCGGAAGGTTTTGTTTTCCATCTTTGATCAGAGTACTTTTGAAACTATATACAGCACCTTTATTGTACTGAAGAGACTCTCTCGTTCATAAAACATATGATCGAAGGAATGTCTTAATGTCATCTAACAGTGCACCATCTACACGTTGAAAGATGAAACCATATACTCGTTGCGATCGTATATTTCCGATACTTCTGATTTCCTGATCACTGGTTTGTTTGTTTGTTTGTTTGTATGGTGTTTTTACGTTGCAAGGAACAAGTGGTTATTCAGCAACGGGACCAACGGCTTGACGTGACTTCCGAACCACGTCGAGAGTGAACTTCCATCACCAGAAATACGCACCTCTCACACCTCAATGGAATGCCCGAGAATCAAAGTCGCGGCCACCGAGGTGGCAGGACCAAGACCATACCGATCAGGCCACTGAGGGCGCTCCACGAAAACTTTAAAACAGTACCTCGGCTAAGAAAAGACCGAAACGACTCAAGACACCTTTTGTCAAAAGACAGAGGAAGCGAAACTCCTGCTGGAGAGTAACCGAGCAGCTATTACATACTCTGGCTGCTCCTTATTCCTCGTCTTGCTCGAACTGCTTCGGCGTCTGATGAGGAGACAAACTCAAATAGACATCTTCTGAGCTCGAAACTTTTGTGCCAGGCTAAATGAGAGAGAGAGAGAGAGAGAGAGATTTTAAGTATAGATATTCGTATACAATGGTTTATATATATATATATATATATATATATATATATATATATATATATATATATATATATATATATATGATATATATTCTATATATATAATTAAGCTATAAATGCCCTTTAAACACCTAATTCGCTCTACCTCGGAATGAATATATTTTCCTATATGCTAACCGAAGGGGAAGCTTTTAGTTGATAAGACGACGAATTTGTTATCACTAAAAAAATTCCCTTCGGTTAAGAAGTAGAGCAAATTGCATATTGAAGGACATTTGCACCTTAATGCGTGCAAGTGAATGACACTGTATACTTATACATATATATATATATATATATATATATATATATATATATATCTATATATATATATATATATATATGTATATATGAATATATTCAAACAATCTATTATAAGTAAGAACAATAATATGAACAGCAACATATGGCAGAGATAAAAATAGCACCAATAGAATAATAATAAACAGGAAAGATAACATTAAGAAAATATGAGGCGAATTGGCACACTGAAGAGAGAGAGAGAGAGAGAGAGAGAGAGAGAGAGATAGAGAGCAATGTCAAAATACACAGGGTAAATTCCCTCTATCCCTAAGGGTACCCAGCATGCCCTCCACCACGATGAATTATCGAAACAGATATATCTGACAAATTAAAGGGAAGGAGATTAAATTCATTCTGCATAAGCATTTCTAACTCATGTCAGGGAAAATTTACAGTGTCACCTGGACATGACCAGATAAATGAATATTAGAGGCAGTGGCGGATCTGTAAATCTTTCATTGGGGGTTGAGCCACGTAGGATTATCATCTATAATATAAAGTGTTTAAATGTGTGTGTATATATACATATACACACACTCACAAACATACGGTACATGTATGTCAGTAATTATATGCACAACAAATATACGGACGGTAGTAGTTATTTTTTTGTTTGAAATAATCATTAACTAAGCAATTTTTTTCCTACTCATGATGGTTTAGTAAAATAAAAGAGTTCTATTATTCATGTCGATGGCCGGGAGGGGCTCGTGGCCAGGTGTCCCCCGCCCTTTTTTATCCACCACTGATTAAGAGGCATTCAAATACTTGCGTAGATACCAACCTAAAGTACAAATTTCTCGCGTATATATCTCGGTAATACCACGGTCCAGATAGAAAAGGTCAGCCAGACAGCGTCTCAATTTTAAGCCTCTTCTGCGCACCTAACGTCATCTTTTAGAAGAGAATTTTTTTGATGATGTGCTGTTTCAAGTTTCAAAAGAATGTAAATAAAACAGCATTTGCATTTTGAAAATATTTTATTAAGTTGCAACTTTTATCTTTTTTCTTAGTGCCTCCCTGCATGGTTACCCTTGGCGTTTCCTTTACTTACTCAAATTATTAAGAAATCTCATTCGAAAATATACGGATATCTTTACATAAAAAGCTATAACATCGTCAGGAACTTCAATATTAGACTTTTTCAATTCAAAGTAAAGCTTTTTAAAACAATGTTTTGCCCTCTATGAATGCTTTCCCGTGTACAGCATTAAAGATCCCCGCATTTTTTACTAACTGTGAAAAAAAATTACTAAAAGAAAGTACATGCAACTCCCCCCTACTTACACAGTCTATCCAAGTATCACTCCTTGGTACTTCTTTATTCTTATTTCCTAACTCAGGGTATTTCACACAAAATATTTTGACTATATCCCCAATGTATTTACGAGCCTCCTCCTCTCAATTACTCCCTCGATATCTTTTTGTATTTCTGTGTTTGCTCTCAAAAGGTTTTCTTCCTCATCAAAACATCTTTTCCTAAATCAAAATCTAAATTTCTAAACATCTGTGCGGTTAGTCATATTTCTAATGCTGACTCCCTTTCTTTTGTTACATACTCATCTTCATTGGGGGATTCAAGGGATTTTTTCAACTGAAGTGATATTACACTTTTCACTTATTACCTTCTTCATTCCATTCCCTAACAACAATTATTCTTTCTCAGACGGAATATATATTTTTTTGCATTAGGACTTTTAACTCATAATACTCATTAACCCGATGACCTTGAGCAATTCAATTTACCTGTTTGTTTTTCTACATCAATACCAAAACAGTGCTTTACCAAAGTCTCCATACCTGCATGAAGAATTCGTGATGTCGATCCAATCATTCGTTATTAAAAGAATAAAATCGGACGTTTCACTCCAGTTTTGACACTTCAACAGTCTCCTTTCGCCTAAATATTTTTCTGAATTGGCACATGATGCAGACACCAGTTGCACTGCTAATATAACGCGCTGTCTTTGTTGACCCGTTACATTTAAATGCATTTCATTGATCTTATATATACGCCCAAAGTCTGTTTTGGTTTTACTAAGTATTTTCGTATGCTAGAAGCTGAAATACACTCTTCTTTATTAAGAAAAAAACCAGTCAATAAACTATTTCCTACTAATTTGATTAAATGGGGAACATCAGAGAACACGGTTAATTCTGTCAGCACGACAACAGGCATGTACCCACTGGTCTTTGTATGCTTTTCTTTGGATAACGATGGATTTTATATTCGAGTTTTTCGTTTTTTCACGTGTATTAGAACAGCCAAATACTGTGCAGTTACTTGCATTATCAATGGTAGAATGAATGAATGAATAAAAAGATATAAGGACACACAGCAAGTCCTATAGTCTACCTTACGATTATGGATAGCATATTGTTTTGGTCAAAAGCGTGTGAGAGACCAGGGCGCGTGACGTCACAGTATTGGTGATTCATACCCAAAGCTGCGCGCTGGCTGACCTGTTGTATCTGGACCGTGGGTAATACAAGGTATCAGCCAGCAAATACAATACACTAAACCGTTACTTTATTATTATTCTACAAATGCTTCGCAGAATACTGTAGTCACAGGATCAAAAATAGGTCAGAGAAAACTAACCGATCAATGAGCTATATAAAGGCACTTGAATGTATATTTAATCCAAGGCTAAGCGCTGAACCTATGAGGCCATTCAACGTGAAAGGGAGGGTTGGGCGTCGAGGAGGTTTAAAAGGTGTCACAGGAGGATAGGCTCGCAGTTGCATTATGAAATCGTTGTTAGGAGAGGGCGGAAAGTAGGAGTATGAAGGGAGGAGCTACAAGGATTAGGATGTCTCAAAGACTGTTAGTCCATCCATCCGAGGAGGCATCGTGTGCTCGCTTATCTGTAGGAGTAGGTTTTACTGTGCATTCAGAGTTTCCTCCTAATAATTTGGTGTAGCTTTCTTTTAAATTCTTTCATACTATTGTTGCTTACAACTTCTGGTGGCAGTTTATTCCATGTGTCACATATCTTGTACATAAGGAAGTTTCCACAACGGGATGTGTTGCATCTCTTCAGTTCTAGTTTCCATCCATCTTGTCGGGTTTTCGTTTAACGTAAATAGGTTACTGTCTACTTTTGTTTGGAAAAATCTACATACGATGGAAAAACTAAGGCACTGGTTAATGCATCGACAATTAGCGTTAAAACCTTTGGCATCAGTGAGAGGAAAACTCCTCCATAGTTAAGAATTCATGACACTTTCAACAGTTGGTGAACGTTGGCTCGCACGAAAGGTGAAGCCACATATTAACAGCCCAACTAGGTAATTCCGTTGTTGTTGTTCGAATTCCTGTTTGCTATTCTGCTAAAAAGTCTTGTGGGCTGTGATGATGCTGCACGGTGTTCCCCTGGTCGGCGCGGTTGCAACAAGCTGGACGTCACGTCCCCCGTGCTGTAATCTGTCTGAGGGAGGAGAGTAGAATAGGGGGCAGTATCAAGCGGAGGAAAAACTGAGCTTGTCTTAAAATTAAAATCATTAACAAAGTTTTTAGGAATGCAAAAATTGACCAATGGTATTCCCACAACGAACTTGTTACCATAAAAAGCTTCTCCAAAGATTATGGCGGTACCTTCCACTAGTCTTCTTGTTTGGACATTGTTATTTTTTAAAGATTATGTTAGATCCATCCCAATTCGGTCTATGGTTGTTCTAAAAGCATGGGAGAGTATTGCATTGTTCTGTGCATGAAGTGCATTTGTGTTCCCCTAATGGGGTCGGTAGTCCTCAAAGAATGTCAGTCAGTGAAACTTCGTTTTCCACGTAAAAATAAAACACAACAACAACCCTGACTGGGGCCGTTATGGAGTGACCCAGTCAGACAAGAAGAGTGTCTTTAGAACAATGGGGTACTTCACAGATAAGTGAAAAGAAAATACATTTGTTTTTGCATTGAAAAATAAGTCAGTTTTTCGTGATTTCCTTTCCCTGCTTCCGTAACAGATGGCAGGTAAAGCATCAGTTGATCTTCTTTTTTTATTTTAGTTCTAGACCTAAAATGATTTACTATACTTAGACCTCAAAATCACCAAGCGTATTGAACAATGTTAACTAGCTATACATATCGATAGAATTGCATTTACATATGTATATATATATCAGGGTTGCCGCGAAGTCCGCACATCACCGAGAAACTAGCTCCGCACTGGGAGTTTGTAGTGTTAATTGCCAAGCAATGTTATTTTACTACACTAACTAGACTAAATAGTCACCCTGCTTATATTATATTAACCGTATCTTTACCAGTAATATAAGTTGGGTGTACTATTAAATCTTTTTAGAGTTAGAGTTTCCCCTTTTCGAAATTCATTGCTTCATATCTTTTGAACCATTACGTAACTTTAATGAGAGTCAAATTTAGAATCGAACGCGACACGCGGGCAGTGTTTAGTCTTGAAGCTGATTTATTAACATTCGATATATATATATATATTATATATATACTATATATATATATATATATATATATCTATATATCTATATACTATATATATATATATATATATATATTATATATATATATATATTGTGTGTGTGTGTGTGTGTGTGTGTGTGTGTGTGTGTGTGTGTGTATTACTGTTTTATAGTTCTGAATGTTATATATAATTTGATGCGTAAATTAGGCCACAAAGTGAACACGGGCAAGTAAATTTATTCATAAAGTTTTCAGCTAAAAGTGGGAAGTTTAAAAAAAAACTGCACTGAAATGTATTTCTTTACTAAAAACGGTTGCTTTTCATTCATTACTTTGCGTTCCCCACAGAGTCATTTCTTTGCGTTCCTCACAGAGTAAGTTGACAAGCTATATAAATCCTTCGATATTCATAAGTAGTTTATTCCTTCTTCTCTTTTTTAAGCCACATTTTATCACTTTAGTAACATGCTGTATGATAAATCAAACGTTTGCTGAAGTAATAATAATAATAAACAACCTAATATATAACATAGGTCTAGGCTTAAAATCAATGCCATAAGCATTATAAACAGACAAAAACGATATGAAACATGTAGGTCTATATGGCCCCTTTTATGATACGGATATTTTGAAATGAGATATTTCCCAAAGAGAATGGACAGCATATTATGCATGATTTATGGTATACATGTGGCAATCCTAAGCCAAACGAATGCCCTATTTGGGGCTATGAGTTTAAAAAAATTGGAAAAGAGCACATCATAATTGGTCCTTTTTTTATCAATAAGCTACATCAATATAAAGAAAATCCACGATTATAATACACCACTTCCTAGCATACTGATATCAAAACTTATTCGGTTATAATCAGTTGAATCACTTCAACTAATGCAATTGCCTGATACATATTTGTAGTTGTTTTCTAAATAAATAAATAAATAAATAAAAACTCATTAACATGACTAAGTTTGCAATAATGTAAGTCAGTCTTCACCCTAGAGATTAATTCCCAAATTAACCAAATTTTATAACTAATATATATATATTATATATATATATTATAATATATATATATATATATATATATATATATATATATATATATGTATATATATATATATTACAAAGGCAAATTGAAGATAGCTGGACCTAAGATGAATGCATTGTAAGACATCACGTTTGGGTTACGTTATCTGCTGTTGTCAAAATCGGTTCTTGACAATCGTATGATCGTACCTATCTGATATTGGCGCATGAACACTCGAGACTAGTGAAAATGGTTCATTTTTAAAAAATATTAGTATTTTCAGAAAATATATAATTTCAATCATTTTTTTTTTATTAATGGAAAAAATGTTTTAAAAGAATAAATATATATGCGGACCATACAGCGCCGCATACATGAGGGAGTGCAGTCCGCAGCTCTGCATTCAATGACTCCCCCTCGAATCTTCTCCGCACTTTTGGTCGTTTTCTCTTTCTCCGCGCTTTGGCAACACTGATATATATATATATATATATATATATATATATATTATATATATATATATATATATATATATATATATATATATATATATATATATATATATACATATGATTTTGTGTTTTTAAACTCAGAAATAGCAGAGAAAAGCACGCACCACACACATATACATACATACATACATATATATATATATATATATATATATATATATATATATATATATATATATATATATATATATTTTTGATATGATGGGTGGGGGTGGGTGGGTGTGTGTGTGTGTGTGTGTGTGTGTGTACGAGAGAGCGCGCGACCGAGAGAGAGAGACTGACGCCCCTGTAGGTGTAATAAAACACAATTAATTAGAAAAATTTTATTCATAATTTTTTTTGAACACTGGTGGGTAACCAGAGATCTAATGGAAATAATATTTTGGAAACCACAGACTGGGTCATCTTATGTAAATTCGAGAGACATAAGATTAAAAACATATTTATCATGAATGTTTTAGAAATCTATATTAAGAATGCTTTAAATACAATTACCAGTTTTTAAGATTATGCCAATAGGTGATATTTATGAATTTTTAAAGTTGAGTGACAGACTGTGAGAGAGAAATCTCCTTCACCATTAAAGGTCAAAAATTGAAGGAAAATTCCTTCCATTTGGTGAATAATATGAATCACCTTTCAACAGAAAAATGGTTCAGCCCTTATAGGAGTCTAAGGTTTACAGAGGAATCGTAAACTATTAACTATATAAAACATAATTATGGTGATTTAATAAGCAAGAGCACAGAGGATGTAAAGATCTGTGACGTCATCAAGTCCTGTCGGTGGAGACTCCGAGGATCCTTCCCTGGATTCAGTCTCCAGGAAGGACTCCAGCCTTCCAGTCCCCGAACTCGCTAAGGTGACTCGTTATCCAGTATTTGTTTTCATTTTACAACTCTATTCACTTAGTATATGTATACTATACACACATACACACACCTGAGAGGGTGTAAGCGAAAAAAAATATAGGTAAGCGACGTCACCTGAGCGAGTTTGGAGCCTCAAAGGATGAAGTCCTTCCTTGACACTCTGAATCCTGAGAAGGATCCTTGGAGTCTCCACCGACAGGACTTGATGACGTCACAGGTCTTCACATCATCTCTGTCTTTGCTTATTAAATCACCATAATTACGATTCCTCTGTAAACCTTGACTCCTATAAGCGCTGAACCATTTTTCTGTTGAAAGGTGATTCACATTATTCACCAAATGGAAGGAATTTTCCTTCAATTTTTGACCTTTGATATCAAAGGTGAAGGAGATTTCTCTCGCTCACAGTCTGTCACTCAACTTTAAAAATTAACTAAAAATCACCTATTGGCATAATCTTAAAAACTGGTAATTGTATTTAAAGCATTCTTAATATAGATTTCTAGAACATTCATGATAAATAAATTTTTAATCTTATGACTCTCGAATTTACATAAGATGACCCATCTGTGTTTCCAAATATTATTTCCATTAGATCTCTGGTTACCCCACCAGTGTCAAAAAAATAATGATAAAAAATTTTTCTAATTATTGTGTTTTATTACACCTACAGGGTCGTTACTCTCTCTCTCTCGGTCGCGCACTCTCTCGTACACACACACACACACACACAAACACATACACACACACACACCCAAAAAAATCATATTAAAATAAATATGTACAGTTGGACACAGGTTTCCCTGGTACACCTTCTTGAGGGACTTCGAAAAATTATATGGTAACAGTGTTTACTGAGGGGGATGGGGGGAGGACTCTTCCTCTCTTAGCAAGAGTTCCACCAATAAGCTCTGGAATTCTTTCAGTGGGAGGAGTCAATAGGTATGGTTGGAGAAACACACACACACACACACACGGAATAAAAGAAAAAAAAAGGAAATCTGAGCAGGTTATATCGCTGTAACTAAGATTACTGTCTCACTTTTAATATAAGTTTGATTATTAAGATTCCATTTAACTTTCGTCTAAGTCATTATCTTACCACCGTGTCTGTTATTATATATCGGTCATATTCATTACGCAATACTACTTAAAATTTATCACAATTTTAGAGTTATATTTGTATTGGAGAGAATCACGAACATCATAACAGGATATTTTAACCTTATCATGTAAGCCAAGTTTATAGTATCGGTTGCAGTGCGTTTCCTACCAACAATATAATAGGAAGCTATAAAGAGAAGCGCAGCAGCACTTCATTGAACATACCCAAACACTCAGTGAACGTATTGAAAGTGTCTGACACCTTAGCTCCTCTCTCTCTCATATTAGCTACTTTAAAGTGACATGTCATCTAGAAATACCACTGCGCTAAGTATGCAGTTTTGATATGTCATTAACACCCTCTAATTTTGACGTAACTAATATATGCATATATATTTTTTCGGGGGGCGGGGGGAGTGGTGTCGGGGATTGAGTTCTTGTTGTTAAGCCGTCTTACAGGTTTTGGAATTCTAAAATGCAATTCAAACTGACAAGCTTCTTGCTTTTGCTATACCGATGTCCTCAGCCTGGCTTTGCTACAACTGAAATGGGTGGGGGACTAGGGGTAAGGTGGGCCTGTTGCGATATGCTCGTGGATAGAGTGTATGGCTAACGAAAAGCTCCACTTGAAATATTTTCTTGTTTATCTTTAATGCCTGCGTGTTTTTAGTGTTTATCCTAATATTATTATAGTTCTGTAGATTTTCTGAATACAACAACATTTACAAGAAGAAGAATTAGGTTACACTCACTCTCTCTTATAAATACATAATGAAAAGGAGAGAGAGAGAGAGAGAGAGAGACTAGACGTTACTGAGGAATCAAAATGAAACTACTAGGGACAGAGAAGATTCCACAACGTGTAATGGAAAGTGAAGAAGGACTCCCAAACTTGGTGCAAACTTTTAGCCATTCCCATATGGTAAACTTAATTCGTTTGCCAATGATAAACAATTGTTGATATTCAGAGGTTTCATGTATTCATGGTTGGGTTTGTATTCCCTCTTGAATATACTGTAGAGGTTATTCCCTACACGCCGTTCATTACAATAATTATTACATGATATGGATAAACATATCTACTTGGCTTATATTTTCTAATATATTAATTGTGATACATGTTTTAATGTCATACGGACAGAAACTCCTTTCGCTCTTATCATCATTCGTGTGAGGATAAGAGACAGACGTCTCTATTGTTAAACAGCCCCTTCAGTCATTTACCTGTCCATTGTGGAAAGAGCTATTTGGAGAAATGTAGTTTGATGATATTGTCCTAGGGTTCTCTTTTTAGATAATTTTTAAAGAAAAAATCAGGATTGCGAAATTCCCTTTAGATTTTGAACTGCTTTAAAATATCAAATTCACCTTTCTAATAAATAAATTATAATAATCATGACCAAGAGCTAAACGATATGCATAGGTCTGTTTACGATTTTTTTTTACATCATACGACATGGAAGTTCAGCGGAAGCCATGGGGTAATCCAAATACACAAATTTTTACATTCATTTTTAATATTAGTGAGAAGTCCAGCCACCTTCCTTCTAGATCACCTCTTGCAATCTGTTAGACATAGAAGATTCATGGTTTCTGACGATCTGTGGTCGGTTGTGGAAGTTTCCATTGTGTTCCCAGAGGTTCATAAGTTGATCTGGTCTCCTCTCCCTCTCAGGCTCCCAACATTTTACCAAATTAGCCTAAATATTCTCAGTGAGGTTCATGTCTGTATCCTTACTTGGCCAGTCAAGCAACTGCAGATCCTCTCGACCTTGAAACCATTCCTGGACTATTCTGGCCGTATGGATGGGGCAGCGGTCGTGAATGAAAATGAGGACATGGAGAGTGGGGAGGAATAATTCCGCTGTTGAAGTGAAAGAAGTTAGAAATCCTGAAGAATTTCAATGTATTTTTCACCAGAGAACCTCCACTCAATCCTGGTGATATCATCCATATGTAAGAAGATCCAGCTCCACACGTTTACTGTGACATGCCCATTCGTGGTCACCTCGTAAATTTCTTCTGTAGTATCTGAAAGGAAAAAATCAAATTTTTAACAATTTACGCTTTGCTTTTTGTAATAGGGAAAATAATGCTATATCGTTTGGGGAAATGAAATGCTAAGTAACAGTCCTGGCAATAAGTTAATTATGTTTATTCATATGCAAGGATTAATACTTATAATAGCATTAACTCTGATCTGCAACAGTCGTTATGATATGATATTCTTTAATTCAGTAAACAGGCTGTACTCTATATTATAAGTTTGCCTATGTGATTATTCATAACATTAATAATGCATTTGCTTAATGCCTGAAAGCTGGCCATAGTAGAACTAATGGGGGGTTTTTCAATGAAGAATTTTATTTTCACGCTTCTCGTGGCAATATAATCAATTAGCGGAAAATACATGGTTTATTGACAAAATTATTATCTTTTGATTATAATATTACCCTTGCTTATATTATTATACTCTGACTGTTTTTAATAATGATTATGAAACTCACCTTATATTACTCGGTCTTCAGTATGTATTCTGCCGTGACTTCTGCTAGTAAAAGACCGTTTCGTCACTGCATACGACTCGAGACAAAATTCATATCCTCCCCCACAACTGTTGAACAAAGCAAGCCTATCAGCACGATGCCGATCGGCGAGAAATTCCATCTTTGGCAGGAATTCTGAGGTATTCCTGCCTCATGCAGACGTCTTCGCACCGTCATAGCCGAAACTTTAATGCCAGACGTTCACAAATAGCAATAATATTGGTAAAAGGATCTTCTTATGCTGCTCGTCGTTATCCTAACGGGTGGTCATTCGTGGTGGAGGTCTTCGAACTGAAATACGTAATTAACATGCAGATACCTAGATTATTATAGCCTGTTTACTTATGGGAACGCTATTTGTATTCTGGGAAGTAAAAGAGAAAGAATCACTATTAGATTCAACAGACCAAAGCAACTGTAATTTAGGTGTCATAATTTCACGGGTTTTATAGTTTTATAGTTTTAAAAAATTAATAAATAAATGAAATAAATGGATCACCTGAAGATTAGTGACCCCTCCCAATACCTCTCCTGAAGAAAATCGACCCCAATATTTTCCTCTGAAGAAAAGCGACCCCAATATTTTTCCACCTGAAGGTAAACGACCCCTACTTGTTGGTGTCTCCAATCTTCAGTGACCCACTTTAGCTCATAATATTATAGAAAAAAGGAGAAAAATATAGATATATATTCATTAAAAACTACTTTATTAAACATTTGTTAAAAACCATTAGACTAACAATCAATAGTTAATTAAAAGCGTATTGTCTTACAATTTTAGTACAAAAATAATCAAACCTACTGTAACCCCTATGGCTAGCGCGCGCAGCGCAACATTACCTCTTGCCAGAACATACCAAGCTTGCCAAGAATCTTTTAATATTGCAGATAAGGCGCGAAGCGCCGTACCGCCATGGCCTTACTGTAACCCCATATTAATTCCTCACCTTAAGAAAAACGACCCAATATTTTCCACCTGAAGAAAAGCGACCCCAGCGTGTGTTGGGTCGCTTTTCTTCAGGTGATCCAAATAAATAAATGCTATCCAAAGTCGGTCAATTTCCCAGTCTAAGCAAAATATATACAACACCTCAGTCTAGCCATGATTGGGTGACAAACTTGTTAGCGTGTAATAGGGGTGCTGTAGCAGTGATATCGTTATCACCGAACAAATGATATATTACTGGGACTGATTGATTGATTGGCTGTTACTGGCATTGCAACAATCTCAGGTCATTACTGTCATTGATAACGTTTAAAATTCTGTATGTCTTCATATGATAAATTGTTAATTGTCTGTTTGAAACACTGTTTACTAAAGGTGGTGCTGTTCCTCTCTTAACGTGAATTCCACTAATCAGCTTTCGAGCTGTTTTAATGTATAAGAGGTTGGAGGAGGCAAACTTGTAATAAGTATTAATCCTCAAAGATGAATAAAAATTATTTTAATGCAGGGTTTGTTACTTAGCATTACATTTCCCCAAACGATATATCATTATTTTCCTTGTTACGGAAAGCAACGTGTAATTGTAAAAACTTCAGATTGTTTTTCCTTCAGATACCACCGAGGAAACATTTACGAAGTGGCCAGGAGTGGCTTATAACCGTAAACGTGTGGGCCTGGATTTCCTTACATGGATATGTGATATCACCAAGACTGAAGGGTTTTCAACCAGTGAAAAATACGTTTAAAATTCTTCAGGATTTCTTGCCTCCCTTCACTTCACCAGCGGAGTTTATCCTTTCCACCCTAGTCCTGTCATTTTCATTCATGACGCTGCCCCTGCCCCATCCATATGGCCAGAATAGTCCAGGAATGGTTTCAAGGTCTAGAGGATTTGAATTGGTTGACTGGCCAAATAAGGGTGCAGAACCCCATAGATCCCGAGAAAGATAAAGTCGATTTATTAAAGATGAACATTCACAGGTGCCCCGAGAGAAAGCCGAAGTGCAGTGGAAAAATTACTGAATTTCTAATCAGTTTTCTCCCATGTATACATAAAAATTTTTTTATTTTTGTTCCCATTATTTTTATGGTAATCCTTTTCGTATAAAGTAGCTACTATCGCATATCTTATGTAATATAAGCTGGTTAGGGGTAATTACGTTTGCTTTATGTCTATTACAATTAGAATCATAATTACCTGACCTGTTATCGAATTACAATTACAACTTCAATAATACTGAAATACAAAACTCAAATATTGGAAAAAATTTGCACAAACCTTTTGCACAAAAAAAAGGAAATAAATGGAATTTTTTTTTTTTTTTAGATTGGTAGCTGGCTTGTTAAGATTCTCCCTTAATAATATAAATAAATAAATTTGGGGTAGCGACTCAAAACATCTCTCTATTGCATTTGGTTAAGATGAGTTCTCGAAAAGTAAGAGGGCTGCTCTAGGATAACAATTTCAAATAAAGTATTTTGTTATTTGAACTTTTCAGTTACAATTATAATTACCATTAGGTATAAATAAAAAAAACAACCGCAATTACAGTTAACTTCAAAACGTGAAATTGAAAACATTTCAGATAAATGACAATTACTCCAAGCCTGAATAAAAGGTAATGTTCATTTGTAATTGGTAAAGCTCTCTTACTGTGGGTTTCACAGACAGTGCAGTCACGTTTTTGGTCAATAACACTGTAATTAAGACTGGTATCAGTACGAGATTTTGTTATAATTTTTCGGTATAATCAGGGCTTTAACTCTAATGAATATCCGGTAAAAATGCTCAATTTTTATTTGTAACACATAGAGGAACTATAACCAGTTACGTATTCAAACCAATCTGTAGGCAATTGGCGGCTCTCTCTTTGCTAAAAAAAAAAATATTGAAAAGTTGCGTGACAAACGGATTTCTGCTACCATGCCGACAGTTATGTTCCTAGGCGGCCATCTATTCTTCACCTTCGTAATACAAGCATATGGCCATTCATGAAGAACCTTGGATTAGAAGTGTCATCGATGACAGTATGACGCAGACTCCACGCTGCTGGGATGCATCACAGAACTCCAGTGACGAAGGAGCTCTTGACGGAGCGACATAAGGCGGGAAGGTTTGATTTTGCCCAACGTCATGCTGATAAGGGTTTGGACTTTTGGGGCCGGGTCATCTTTACTGACGAGAAGTGCTTCTCGTCCACATCGCATGGGAGGCTGCATTGTTGGCGAACAAATAGAACTCGGTATGATAAGCAAAATCATTACTTGCATCAATTATCAATTGCATTCTTCTTTATATTAATTATTAATGTTCAGATTTTGTTCCACGGAAATGTACTGTCAAAATATATAAAGGTAGTAAACATAAATAAGAGTGCTATTTCTGAGATAAATATTAGGTAAGGGACAGTGGCAGCATTTGCTCTCTTTCCTCAAATATAATTAAATAGATAATTAGACAACAGAATTCTTTCAGTGTTGTTCACCACTGAGAATTTAAATTCTCCAAAGGCATATATATGATTTATATTATACACCCCCATTTTTTTCTCTCATTCAGATATGAATCCCGTAACATCGTTGAGGTGGTTCGATCCGGCCATGTCACCTGCAACGTATGGGGCTGGGTGTGTCTGGATGGTATGGGTGATGTGTTCTGTATCGAGGGACGATTTACAGCAGCTGAGTATGTTGAGCTGCTGCAAACCTCCTTCTTGCCTTCGTTACGAGAAAGGAATTTTCCCTTCCCATCAGGGCCCATCCTGTTCATGCACGACCGGAGTCCCATTCACACTGCTCGCGTTGTTCAAGAGTGGTTTGCCAGACAGGATAACCTGCTTCTTCTTGAATGGCTGAGCAAGGAGCAGATATGAACGTGATTGAACATGTGTGGGCCCAGATGTGAACACATGGAAAATGTAACATGAGAGAACACACAGCAAACCATGGCTCACATCAACTCTCAGTGGGAAATTTGTAGACAGAGACGCAGCAAATTTTCAACCTTGTTCATTCGATGCCGACAGATTGAGGGAAGTGACTGAGAGAGAGGGTGGATGGTCAAGGTATTAGATTGTATAATATAAATGTTATATTTTTTGTAACAGGACATAAAATTTGTTCTCACTAGTTATTTCATTATATGTTTTAATAAACATAATTCACAACAAGTTTTTATTATAACCATGATATTCTTGATATAATATTCGAAGTATCTGTAAAAAAAAATGGCATAATGCCTCCATACAATATTGAGAGTATTGCAGTAAACTTTCCTACTTACTCTGGCCCCACATGTTTTTTATGTGTCTTCCTAATCACCGTTTCTTGTTAACAGCATTGAATTATAGAACTGAATGACTCGCCGAGCACTGTTTTCATACAGTGAGGTCGGTAACACAAATTGCCTTACCTGTATACTTTGTTTCTCTGTGGTGCGGCCGATACAGATATGATAGTGATACTTCGCCAGTTATTTTCGCTTATTAGCTTCTTGGAGTCTATTAAATAGTTTCCATTATTTGAAATGTTATGCTTTATATCCTACTGATATTTTCAACAATGTAGTATCTTTGGTTAAAATCTAAGTTATATGAACAAGAGTAAAAATGTGGCATATTTTTTGGCCGTCGTGGTCGTTACTGAGTATAAGGGTCATATGCTCTGTAGGATATTTTTTAAAAGGAAACTGTCAGTTTCAGTAGATGATGCTCTCTTTATGTCGCCACTATAAGGAAAGCCCAATGACTTCACCTATCGCCTGAGGTCAACGAAATATATATCTATAATATATCAGTGCATACATAATTTTGAGAAAACAACAGTTTTAACCCTTAAAAGGGTCAACCTCGTCATATGACGTGTTGCAGAAGTTCCCGTCCCACATATGTTGTTTCGTCATGTGGACGTTCTTAGATTTTAAATTTGCACGCCTTCATGCTTATTGTGTCGATATTGTTTCTGTACTAGTTTTGCCTTATTAGAGCCTTGCTGGCCGTTTGCACTGCTTGTCTTCCATTTGTATGAACTGTGCGGGGAGGGGGGCGGGTTAAGGGTGGCCTTGGAGTTGTCAGAAAATGTCAAACCAGCTAATCCGTGTGGGGCAAAGGATTGGTGGGTGATAATATTTTGCCACACCTTCGATTTTGAGTATATTCAGGATAAAGTTTTTTATTCTGTTTTTTAATGTTACTGACTGTAGAGAGATCCAATCGTGATTTTCGGCAATACCAATATAATTTCTTTAAAATGTTGATACATTTAAGTATTGTGTAATGAAATAGACGATATAAAATGACCAATTGTGTAAGATTAACGTCGTGGCCGAAAGTTAAAGAAACTTTCAATAAACAAAACTTATATTACAAGTGAGACAACAATCTTCATTACAACGATATAAACTGCTCAGACTGTTTTTTTTTTTTTACTCCGTGTGTGTGTGTCTTTCTCCCACTATACCTAATAAGTCCGCCACCAAACGAACTCTAGAGCTTATTGGTGGAACTCTTTGCTAGCAGAGAAGGAGTTCTCCCCCCACCCCATCTCCCTCAGCAAACATTGATACCATGTAATTTTCGAAGTCTCTCAAGACGGTGTACAGGCAAACCTGTGTCCAACTGTACATTATATATATAATATATATATATATATATATATATATATATATATATATATATATATATATATATATATATATATATATATATTATATATATATCTGATGTGTGTGTGTGTATACATGCGTGTGTTTCTCTGTTATTTTCTGTGTTGTTTAAAAACACATAAAATCATGTATATATACATATATAAATGCAATTCTATCGATATGTATAGCTAGTTAACCTTGTTCGATACGTTGGTGATTTCGAGGTCTAAGTATAAATCATTTTTGTCTAGAAAAACTAAAATAAGGAAGATCAACTGAGGCTTTACCTGCCATCTGTTACGGAAGCAGGGAAAGAAAATCCCCGAAACTGACTTATTTTCAATGCAAAAACAAATGTATTTTGTTTTCTTTCACTTATCTGTGAAGTACCATTGTTCTAAAGACTTTCTTCTTGTCTGACTGGGTCACTCCGTAACGGCCCCAGTCAGGTTGTTGTTGTGTTTATTTTTATGTGGAAAATGAAGTTCACTGACTGACATTCTTTGAGGATTACCAACCCGCCGATTAGGGGAACACAAAATGCACAAATGTACTCCATGCAGAGAGCAATGCAATAGTCTCCCATGCTTTTAGAACAACCATAGACCGAATTGGGATGGATCTAACATAATTGTTAAAAATAACAATGTCCAAACAAGAGACTAGTGGAAGGCGCCGCCATTAACTTAGGAGAAGCTTTTTTACGTAACAAGTCGTTCGTTAGGGAAGACCCATTAGTCAATTTTTGCATTCTTAAAAACTTTGTTAAAAATTTTAATTTTAAGACAAGCTCTGTTTTTCCTCCGCCTGATGCCTCTTCTGCTCTCCTCCCTCAGACAGATTACAGCACCGGGGACGTTACGTCCAGCATTGTTGCAGCCGCGCCGCCAGGGGAACACTGTGCAGCATCATCACAGCCCACAAGACTTTATACTTCACATGCGATATTATTGTGGACCTGTAATTATTATTATTATTATTATTATTATTATTATTATTATTATTATTATTATTATGGCCTAGTAGATTAACTCATAATCTCTGCTAAGGCATCGTGAATGGCATTCTTCCCCCAAAAATAAATAAATTCCAATGCGCAGGGCGCATTGGGCGAAGGAAGACGTCGAATAATAATGGTACAGTTCCGGCAAAGGATTTCTGGTAAGTTCTACAAGAAAGTGTTCGGTTCCAAGTCCTCTTGGATTTTTTATATGGTATATTTTGGACTTTTTGTATTTCGGCTTCATTCGCAGGATTTGTGTGTGTGTGAGTGTCTGTCTGTCATGAACGATGACGCCTTATTGAAATTGCGCTACTTCTTGCATTTTTGTGGCACTGACGATGGTGCCATACTGGAACTGCGTCTTTTATTGCATTTATGGTTGAAATCAAGGTTTTTACTTCCCGTAAGTATGAGGTCCATGGGGTTAGGTTTGAAATAAAAGTTTTTTACCTGACATAAGGTATGCGGAGTTTTGGGGGGGTTTTTTTAGGGTTGGAATCGGGGGTTTTATCCCCGTAGAGTTTTTGCACGGCCCCGAAATGACCTTGAACCTGTGAAATTTCACACCTATTTGTTATGTTCACACCTTTATGGTCAATTTTGACACCTAAAGGTGTGAAAAGTAATTAATACCTCATTAAAAGGTGTGAAATTTCTCACTTAGGTGCTTATCTCTAGGTAGAAAAATCACTACCTGGGGATTAGTACCTAGGTGTTGAGGGACAATGGGGTTTTTTCCCTTGTAGTAGGGGGAAGACATGACACAGCCACCCAAACATGCAAACCGATTTGTCCCCCCCCCCCCCCGCCTGGATAGGACGGGGTAGGTAGGGGAATGGGAGGGTAGGGGGGGGGGGCCGAGGGGACATCCACGCTTCTCCTACAAACCTGTCTGTCCCAGCCCAGGTGGGGGTGGGGCACGTAGGGGTTATAGGGAGGGTAGGGAAGAAAGCAGCGCCGGGTTCCAGCGTGGCGTAGCGCGCGGCCAACAAGCTCGTCCAAAAGTACTGGGCTATTCAAAACAATCACTACAAAGACTGCATCTTCACTCCGCAATGCAATGGTGGCAACTACAATCACGACGACTTACCTGAAAAGGAAAGAAAAATACAATTTATAAGCAATCAAATAATGCCCTATTTTTAATAATAATATATGAGTGCAAGAAAATCACCAGAGAGAGAGAAAGAGAGAGAGAGAGAGACCTGCATACATACAATATAAATAATTATATTTATGTATATATGTAGTGTATATATATATATATATATATATATATATATATATATATATATATATATATATATATATATATATATATATATATATATATATATATATATATATATATATATATATATATATATATATATATATATATATATATATATATATATATATATAATGTACACTGAGAATAAACAAAATGATCAGGTTGGCATCTCTCACTCATCTCTCAACCTAATTTTCATCCACCTGTGTCCCAATCCATTTAGGATCCTTACCTTACCTTACCTTACCTTACAGACCTTACATCTTGTTCGGGTGCCCCAGGTCCCTCAGTGTGAGGCACCTCTAATGTCTACCAGAGAGTTGCTAGTACATCTTCCGGTATATTTTGCATCTTCCAATCTTGGATGGTCTGGATGCAGTTTAGATATTTGTCGAGCTTATTCTTAAACACATCTACTCTCACTCCTGATATATTCCTCAAGAATGAGCTGGCAACAGCATTGAATAGTACGCTGCATTATCGATGCTGGTGCGTAGTGGATTAATGTCCTGTGTGCTTTCCTTATTTTTCCTGGTATAGTTTTGGGCCAATATTAATCTACCTCTGCTTGCTCTTTCTGATATTTTTTTAGTTCCATGATATTTTCTGCTATTCCTTCTATCTGTTTCCATGCCTGAATTATCATGTAGCGTTTCTCTTCTCCTTTCTAGACTATATAATTTTAAGAATTGTAGTCTTTCCAGTAGTCTAGGTCCTTAACTTCTTCTATTCTAGCTGTAAAGGACCTTTGTACACTCTCTATTTGTGCAATATCCTTTGATAGTGTGGGATACCATATCATATTGCAATATTCAAGTGGACTACGAACATATGTTTTATAAAGCATAATCATGTGTTCAGCTTTTCTTGTTTGAAGTGCCGTAACAACATTCCCATTTTGCTTTACATTTTGCCAACAGAGTTGCTATTTGATCATTGCATAACATGTTCCTATTCATCATCACACCAAGGTCTTTAACTGCTTCCTTATTTGTGATGGTCTCATTATTAGGTCCCTTATATGCATATAGCTTTCTTTCTCTGTCTCCATAATTTATTGATTCAAATTTATCAGAGTTAAATACCATCCTATTTACCTCTGCCCAATCATATACTTTGTTAAGTCTCTTTGTAGAGCGTTTCCTATCTTCATCACAAGTAATTTCTCTACTTATTCTTGTGTCATCTGCGAAACTACTCACTACCGAATCCTTAACATTATTGTCTATGTCTTCAATCATAATAACAAACAGTATTGCAGCTAACACCGTACCTTGCGGCACACCGGATATTACCTTGGCTTCATCCGATTTCTCGTCGTTTGCAATAACTATCTGTTTTCTGTTGTGTAAAAATTCATTCTTTTAACCATCTTCCTACTTATCCACGATATTGTGTTTTCTAATTTTCTTCGCTAATATATTATGGTCTACTTTATCAAAGCTTTTGCAAAGTCTAAATAAACCACATCTGTTTCATTTCCGCTTTTCATATTTTTGAATATGTTTTCACGGTGGACTAACAGTTGGGTTTGTGTACTTTTCCGGGTACGAAACCATGTTGTCCTTTATTAAACAAATTATTTTTTATTAAATGTTTCATAATATTTTTCTTCATTACCCTTTCATACACTTTCATATATGTGATGTTAGACTCACAGGCCTATAATTACTTGCTCTAGTCTGATCCACTTTTGAAAGTAGGGGTATATATGTCTAATTTGTGTCTCATCATATATCTTGCCTGTATCTACACTTTGTCTTAATAATATTGCAAGTGGCTTTGCGATAGAATGAACTACTTTCTTTAACAAAATAGCAGGAAAATTCATCAGGCCCTGCAGCAGCTCCATTTTTAATTTCATAATAGCCTGCACAATATCAGCTTCATTAATATCTATGTCAGCTAAATATTCACTATTTTCATCCTTACTTCTATATCATTATCTCATTATCTATTCTAGGGGTGAATTCTCTCTTATATCGTTCTGCCAGTATGTTGCAAATTTCCTTTTTCATTCGTTAATCTCCCTTCAATTCTCAGAGGCTATTTCTATTCTTCTTTTATTCATCTTCTTCGCATATGAGTATAATAGTTTGGGGTTTTGCTTGATATTTAATAGGGTTTTTTCTTCAAGTCCCGTTTTTCATTTTCTTTTGCTTGTATATCTTTTGTCTGCATTTTCTATCTTACTTTTTAGTTCTATAACTTTCCATGCATTTTTTTCTTTTGCAAGACCTTTTTTCCACTTTCTGATTTTCTGGAACAAGATCCTTCTGTCTCTTGGTATGCATGAATGATGTTTTACTTTTCTTCATCGGTATATATTTTTTTTCCACTATTGTATCTCCAGTATTTTATATAATATCTCCGTATTTACCCTTATGTCATCACTTACGAAAATGTTATCCCAATCTTTGTTTAATTCTTCATTAATTTCTGACCATTTTTATTTTTACTGTAGAAGTTGTATTTTCCATATCCTTCCCACTTTTCATTTCTTGCTTATCTCTATTTTTCACTTGCTTTGGAATGAACTGTTAATTCTATGACATTATGGGTCTGAAAATACTCGCATTATAAACTATTATTTCTTTAACATAATTCATCTCGTTCACAAATAATAGAGTCTAAAGTATTTTCCTTTCTTGTTGGCAGGTGATTTATTTGTTGAATGTTGTATTCTAGTAGCATACCTAATAGCTTTTCAAATTGCCTCTTATCTTCTGCACTACTATTACTCTCTTTTTATATGTATAAGTACAACCACAATCTCCTATTTCGTTCTTTCCATTCTACGAAAGGAAAGTTGAAGTCACCAGATAGGAGAATAGTCCAGTCCTTGTGATTTTCTACATATATCATCCAATTTTTCAATTATTAAGTCAAACTCTTTAGTATTAGGAGGTCTATATATACTAGTTTCATCAATTTTCAGATTTCAAATTCTACCGCTATTAGTTCACATTCTGAGTTACTATATTTCTCTATATTTTTCCTTGTTTTTTTGTCTTTCCCATATATTGCGGTTCCCCTTGATTCCTATTTTTTTCTATCTGATCTATAAGTTTGGAACCCTTTTATTTGATCATCATTCCCAGTCTCTTGGGAATACCAGGTTTCACTTATATTCATTATATCGTATTTTCTTTTCATTTTGGGTTAGTTCTTCTAAGTACTCTATTTTTCTTTTTGATTTTGAGTTACTCGTAACTAAACCAACTGCGCATTCATCACTATGATGGTTTGCGTGTTTTCTCCTTCTATTTATACTGGTAGTAATAAGGATTTTCCCATGTCTCTTTCCTGTTCTGGTATGTTGTTCTTTTTTTCATTTCCAGAAATTCTGACATTAAAAAATCCAACTTTTCCATAATATTTGATCTTCCTTCATCATAATTATTAATTTTGTGTCTGAATCTGCAATTTTCTCCGTTTCTGCAATATCCTCTGCATAAATAAATACAGTTATTATCTCTTGAGTAGAATTTCGGAGCTGATGCTTTGAAATTTTTTGCTGACACCTCTGCATATCTCATTGGTGGTTTGCTTTTCTCTTTACCTGATATTCTTGATTTCTCTCTTTTTATTTGTTTCTTTCTTATTTTGGATTTTATTACTTGGTTGGTTATTTATTTGATTATGATTCATGGCTACAGGGTGCATATATTTGCATTTTTTTGTCGAACTTACATCCTTTTCCTTCTTTTAGGTTTTACATGTTTTTTGGATGCAGATCTCTGCAATCATCCCCATATCCATCTAATATCCACATTTACCATATATTTCATAGTTTTGACATATCTTAGGATGTTTGTAGTAACATCTTTCTCCAAATCTGCAATTCCCTCTTTTCAAAAGGTTGCAGATTTGTCTTTCTTGTCTATTTTTTCCTCTTTCCCGTCATTGGATTGTAGATTCTGGGTAGAGCCTCTTCGGGATTTGCTTTCTGTTGTCATATCGTATTTATTTCTTCGTAGGTATGCTGCTTTATTGCCTCATATGTAGTATCAATGAGTATCTCTGCATCCATACTTTTATCTTGTTCTTGTTTTCCTTATTTTTTTCTGTCATTTCATTTTTGTTTACTTCTCTTCCGTTTTTCCTCTCTTCTTTTTCTTCTTCTTCTTCTCCTCTTCTTCTTCTTCTCTTCAACTATTTGTACATTCAATCTTGATTTATAACATTGTCTATCCCATGATAGACATGTTGAACAAAAAATTCTTGTATCTTTTCTCAAATCTTGTATTACCTCAGCACAATGTGGATGGGTCGGAATGTTGCAATGCAGCACATTTTCTGATTAGGTTTTGTGGATTGACTAGCTATACCAAACCTTACACAGTTTGCATGCTTTTGGCATTCTTTTTTCCTAATGCATCAATTAAGGATATTCACAGATTCACCTTATTCATTTTCTTTGTCGGAATATGTTGGTTTATGTATATTTTTTCTTTATGAGTCTCTTGACCACTTGGATTTTATTTGGAACTTCTTCAATTATTTTCAAGATGTTTTCATTAGATTTGTTCCAGTTTGAAGGATTATATCCTTCTAATATATCTATGAATGCTTTTGTATCTTTTTGGTTAGGACTGTTGCTGATTCATAGATGAGAAATGCCAGTTCCCTTCCTGCTACCTCATCGTATTGCGAATCTGCTAAACCACGCCAAATTACGCGACCTCTCCCCCGCAGTTGGAACTTACTGCCATCTTGTTCTGATTTATAGTATTACACTTGATAAACTAACTTAGAAGACGCTTTTATCCTACTATTTTGCACACTAATCTTATCACCGATAGTTCACGAACACTTCTATATTTATTTCTCAAATTCTAGTCGTATGTTAAACTTGTGATATCTGTTGATTGTGACTTCACGCGGGTACGTCTCACCAAGCAAGATGGCTACTACGAGAGATGCAAAGCCTCCGTCCCTTCATCTGTGAAGGCAATCCTTGACAAAGGAATATAACTGGAATATTCCTCTTTTCTTTTACCGCTACATAATCCGATATTTTGGTTTGGAATACAAATTCCAATGTTAAAACCGCCCAGTTTACCAGAACAAACACTTTAAAAAACCAACCAGTTTTTTTCTCTTTGAATTGGTTTTCTTTTCATTCTTTATGACGCTTTTGCTTTCTGAATACATAATACAAGGAAAAAAAACGAAGTAATTTTGATTTTTTTTTTTTTCCATTTCGTAAAATCCTCAGCCCGAAGTTATCCATCCTCGTGTTCAACAGCCTGGAAAAAAAAAAAAAAAAAATTTTGTTTTCAGAGCAGCATCTGAACTGACTTTGAATTTTTCACTGCTCAATTCATTTTGTTTCCGTTTTTTTTTTTTCTTTCTTTTTTGGAAGGCATTACTTTTTCTCTCTTTGATCAAGAGTACGTTTTGAAAGGTATAATGATTAACAACGAGAATCCAGCACCTATGTTTTACTAAAGGAATTTCTCTTCAGTCCTACAACAAGACCGAACGAATGTCATTTATCTAACAGCGCTCTACGATGATAAAAAGGTCCTTGTTTTTTACTTATCTATGAATGTTTTCGAGTATTTTTTTTTTTTTTTTTTATATTACCGGAAGGTTTTGTTTTCCATCTTTGATCAGAGTACTTTTGAACTATATACAGCACCTTTATTGTACTGAAGA
>NC_061092.1:70464684-70479744 GCF_015104395.2 Macrobrachium nipponense
GGTTACCCTTGGCGTTTCCTTTACTTACTCAAATTATTAAGAAATCTCATTCGAAAATATACGATATCTTGACATAAAAAGCTATAACATCGTCAGGAACTTCAATATTAGACTTTTTCAATTCAATTGTAAAGCTTTTTAAAACAATGTTTGCCCTCTATGAATGCTTTCCCGTGTACAGCATTAAAGATCTCCCGCATTTTTACTAACTGTGAAAAAAAATTACTAGAAAGTACATGCAACTCCCCCCTACTTACACAGTCTATCCAAGTATCACTCCTTGGTACTTCTTTATTCTTATTTCCTAACTCAGGGTATTTCACACAAAATATTTTGACTATATCCCCAATGTATTTACGAGCCTCCTCCTCAATTACTCCCTCGATATCTTTTTGTATTTCTGTGTTTGCTCTCAAAAGGTTTTCTTCCTCATCAAAACATCTTTTCCTAAATCAAAATCTAAATTTCTAAACATCTGTGCGGTTAGTCATATTTCTAATGCTGACTCCCTTTCTTTTGTTACATACTCATCTTCATTGGGGGATTCAAGGGATTTTTTCAACTGAGGTGATATTACACTTTTCACTTATTACCTTCATTTCCTTCCCTAACAACAATTATTCCTTTCTCCAGACGGAATATATATTTTTTTGCATTAGGACTTTTAACTCATAATACCTCATTAAAGCCCGATTGAACCCTTGATCAATTCAATTTTACCTTTTTGTTTTTTGGTTTTTTCTACATCAATAACCAAAACCAGTGGCTTTACCAAAGTCTCCATACCTGCATGAAGAATCGGTGATGTCGATCCAATCATTCGTTATTAAAAGAATAAAATCGGACGTTTTCACTCCAGTTTTTAGGACACTTCAACAGTCTCCTTTCGCCTAAATATTTTTCTGAATTGGCACATGATGCAGACACCAGTTGCACTGCTAATATAACGCGCTGTCTTTGTTGACCCGTTACATTTAAATGCATTTCATTGATCTTATATGCAGCCCAAAGTTGTTTTTTGGGTTTTGTAACTAAGTATTTTTCGTATGCTAAGAAGCTGAAATACACTCCTTCTTTATTAAGGAAAAAAAAAACCATGTCAAATAAACTATTCCTACTAATTTGTGCTTAAATGGGGAACATCAGGAAAGAACACGGGTTAAATTCTGTCAGCACGACAACAGGGGCATGTTAACCCCACTGGTCTTTGTATGGCTTTTTTCATTTTGGATTGGGAAACGATTGGTATTTATTTTATTATTCGAGTTTTTTCGTTTTTTCACGTGTATTAGAAAACAGCCAAATACTGTGCAGTTTTAACTTGGCGTTCATCAATGGTAGAATGCATGAATGAATAAAAAGATATATGGACACACAGCAAGTCCTATAGTCTACCTTACGATTATGGATAGCATATGTTTTGGTTAAAAGCGTGTGAGAGACCAGGCGCGTGACGTCACAGTATTTGGTGATTCATACCCAAAGCTGCGCGCTGGCTGACCTGTTGTATCTGGACCGTGGTAAATACAAGGTATCAGCCAGCAAATACAATACACTAAACCGTTTACTTTATTATTATTCACAAATGCTTCGCAGAATACTGTAGTCACAGGATACAAAAATAGTCAGGAGAAAACTACCGATCAATGAGCTATATAAAGGCACTTGAATGAATATTTAAGCCCAAGGCCAAGGCGGCTGGAACCTATGAGGCCATTCAACGTGAAAGGGAATTGGGCGTCGAGGAGGTTTAAAGGTGTCACAGGAGGATAGGCTCGCAGTTGCATTATGAAATCGTTGTTAGGAGAGGGCTGGAAAGTAGGAGTATGAAGGGAGGATCTACAAGGATTAGGATGTCTCAAAGACTGTTAGTCCATCCATCCGAGGAGGCATCGTGTGCTCGGTTATCTGTAGGGAGTAGGTTTTACTGTGCATTCAGAGTTTCCTCCTAATAATTTGGTGTAGCTTTCTTTTTAAATTCTTTCATACTATTGTTGCTTACAACTTCTGGGTGGCAGTTATTCCATGTGTCACATATCTTGTACATAAGGAAGTTTCCACAACGGGATGTGTTGCATCTCTTCAGTTCTAGTTTCCATCCATCTTGTCGGTTTTCGTTTAACGTAAATAGGTTTACTGTCTACTTTTGTTTGGAAAAATCTACATACGATGGAAAAACTAAGGCACTGGTTAATGCATCGACAAATTAGCGTTAAACCTTTGGCATCATGAGAGGAAAACTCCTCCATAGTTAAGAATTCATGACACCTCAACAGTTGGTGAACGCTGGCTCGCACGAAAGGTGAAGCCACATATTACAGCCCAACTAGGTAATTCGTTGTTGTTGTTCGAATTCCTGTTGCTATTCTGCTAAAAAGTCTTGTGGGCTGTGATGATGCTGCACGGTGTTCCCCTGGCGGCGCGGTTGCAACAATGCTGGACGTCACGTCCCCCGTGCTGTAATCTGTCTGAAGGGAGGAGAGTAGAACTAGGGGGTGGGCAAGTATCAAGGGCGGAGGAAAAACTGAGCCTTGTCTTAAAATTAAAATTCAATTAACAAAGTTTTTTAGGAATGCAAAAATTTTGACCTCAATGGGTTTAATTCCCCAACGAACGACTTGTTACCATAAAAAGCTTCTCCAAACGATTATGGCGGTACCTTCCACTAGTTCCTTCTTGTTTTGGACATTGTTATTTTTAAAGATTAATGTTTGAAATCATCCCAATTCGGTCTATGGTTGTTCTTAAAAGCATGGGAGACTATTGCATTGTTCTGTGCATGAAGTGCATTTGTGTTCCCCTAATGGAGTCGGTAGTCCCTCAAAGAATGTCAGCAGTGAACTTCGTTTTCCCACATAAAAATAAACACAACAACCTGACTGGGGCCGTTATGGAGTGACCCAGTCCAGGACAAGAAGAGTGTCTTTAGAACAATGGTACTTCACAGATAAGTGAAAAGAAAATACATTTGTTTTTGCATTAAAAAATAAGTCAGTTTTCGGGGATTTCCTTTCCCTGCTTCCGTAACAGATGGCAGGTAAAGCATCAGTTGATCTTCTTTACTTTAGTTTCTAGACCTAAAAGGATTTACTATACTTAGGACCTCAAAATCACCAAGCGTATCGGGACAATGTTAACCTAGCTATACTATCGATAGAATTGCATTTACATATGTATATATATATATATATATTATATAGATATATATATATATATATATATATATATATATAGATATATATATATATATATATATATATATATATATATATATATATATAATATGTATACATGAAATTTTGGTTTTTTTTTTAAACAAGAAAAATAGCAGAGTTAAAAAGAAAAACACGCACACACACACATATACATACATACATATATATATATATATATCATATAATATTATAGTATATATATATATATATATATATATATATAATATGTATACACCTATATAGCAGAGAAAAAGCACGCCAACACACACAATACATACATACATAAAATAAATAAATATAATTATATATATATATATATAAATATATATATAGATATATATATATATAGATAAGGGTATATATTTTAATTTTTTTTTTTATATTTTTTTGTGTGTGTGTGTGTGTGTGTGTGGTGTGTGTGTGGTGTGTGTGTGTACGAGAGAGCGCGCGAACTGAGAGAGAGAGACTTATGCCCCTGTAGGTGTAATAAAAAAAACACAATTAATTTGAAAATTTTATTCATAATTTTTTTTTGACACTGGTGGGGTAACCAGAGATCTAATGGAAATAATATTTTGGAAACCAAAGATTGGTTCATCTTATGTAAATTCGAGAGACATAAGATTAAAAACATATTTATCATGAATGTTTTAGAAATCTATATTAAGAATGCTTTAAATACAATTACCAGTTTTTAAGATTATGCCAATAGGTGATATTTATGAATTTTTAAAGTTGAGTGACAGACTTGTGAGAGAGAGAAATCTCCTTCACCATTAAAGGTCAAAAATTGAAGGAAAATTCCTTCCATTTGGTGAATAATATGAATCACCTTTCAACAGAAAAATGGTTCAGCGCTTATAGGAGTCTAAGGTTTACAGAGGAATCGTAAACTATTCTAACTATATAAAACGTAATTATGGTGATTTAATAAGCAAGAGCACAGAGGATGTAAAGTTCTGTGACGTTATCAAGTCCTGTCGGTGGAGACTCCGAGGATCCTTCCCTGGATTCAGTCTCCAGGAAGGACTCCAGCCTTCCAGTCCCCAAACTCGCTAAGGTGACTTGTTATCCAGTATTTGTTTTCATTTCACACTCTATTCACTTATATGTTATACTATACAACACACATACAACACAACCACCTGAAAGAGGTTGTAAACAGTGAAAAAAAATATAGGTAAGGGCGGACGTCAACCTGAGGCGGAGTTTGGAGCCATCAAACAAGGAATGAAAGTCCTTCCTAGACACTCTGAATCCCTGCGAAGGAATCCATGGAGTCTCCTCCGAACCAGGACTTGGATGAACGTCACATATTCTTTACATCCTCTGTGCTCTTGCTTATTAAATCACCATAATTATTTTTTGTTTTTATAGGGTTAATAGTTTTTACGCTATTCCTCTGTAAACCTTGACTCCTTAATAAGCGCTGAAACCACATTTTTTCTGTTGAAAGGAGGTGATTCACATTCTTCACCAAATGGTAAGGAATTTTTTCCTTCAATTTTTGGACCTTTAAATGGTGAAGGGAGATTTCCTCTTTCTCACAGTGTGTCACTCAACTTTAAAAATTAACTAAAAATCACCTATTGGCATAATCTTGAAAACTGGTAATTGTATTTAAAGCATTCTTAATATAGATTTCTAGAACATTCTTGATAATAAATTTTTAATCTTATGTCTCTCGAATTTACATAAGATGACCCAATCTGTGGTTTCCAAAAATATTATTTCCATTAGATCTCTGGTTACCCCACCAGTGTTAAAAAAAAATAATGAATAAAATTTTTCTAATTAATTGTGTTTTATTACACCTACAGGGGCGTCACTCTCTCTCTCTCGGTCGCGCACTCTCTCGTACACACACAGACACACAAACACATCACACACACACACCCACCCAAAAAAATCATATTAAAATAAATATGTACATTATATATATATATATAATATATATATATATATAATATAATCTATATATATATATATATATATATATATATATATATATATATATATATATATATATATATATATATATATCTGTGTGTGTGTGTGTGTGATACATGCGTGTGTTTCTCTGTTATTTTCTGTGTTGTTTAAAAACACATAAAATCATGTATATATATACATATATAAATGCAATTCTATCGATATGTATAGCTAGTTAACCTTGTTCGATACGTTTGGTGATTTCGAGGTCTAAGTATAAATCATTTTGGTCTAGAACTAAAATAAAGAAGATCAACTGAGGGCCTTTACCTGGCCATCTGTCAGTTACGTGAAGCAGGAACGGAAAATCCCCGAAAACTGACTCATTTTCAATGCAAAAACAACATATATCTCTTTTCACTTATCTGTGAAGTACCATTGTTCTAAAGACTTTCTTCTTGTCTGACTGGCCGGGGCACTCCGTAACGGCCCTGTTAGGTTTGTTGTTGTGTTTATTTATATGTGGAAAATGAAGTTCACTGACTGACATTTTTGAGGATTACCAACCCGATCAGGGGAACACAAATGCACAAATGTACTTCATGCAGAGAGCAATGCAATAGTCTCCCATGCTTTTAAGAACAACCATAGACCGAATTGGGATGGATCTAACATAATCTTTAAAATAACAATGTCCAAACAAGAAGACTAGTGGAAGGCGCCGCCATTAACTTAGGAGAAGCTTTTTACGGTAACAAGTCGTTCGTTAGGGAAGACCCATTAGTCAATTTTTGCATTCTTAAAAACTTTGTTAAAAATTTTAATTTTAAGACAAGCTCTGTTTTTCCTCCGCCTGATGCCTCTTCTGCTCTCCTCCCTCAGACAGATTACAGCACCGGGGACGTTACGTCCAGCATTGTTGCAGCCGCGCCGCCAGGGGAACACTGCGCAGCATCATCACAGCCCACAAGACTTTATACTTCACATGCGATATTATTGTGGACCTGTAATTTTATTATTATTGTTATTATTATTATTATTTTATTATTATTATTATTATTATCTGGCCTAGTCGATTAACTCATAATCTCTGCTAAGGCATCGGTGAATGGCATTTCTTCCCCCAAAAACCACAAAATAAATAAATTCCATTTGAAACAATAGCTTCAGTGCGCAGGCGCATTGGGCGAAGGAAAGACGTCGAATAATAACTGGTTGGTACAGTTCCGGCAAAGGATTTCTGGTAAGGTTCTACCAATAAAAGTGTTCTGTTGCCAAGGTCCTCTTGGATTTTTTTTATGGTATATTTTGGACTTTTTGTATTTCCGGCTTCATTCGCAGGATTTGTGGTGTGGGTGTGAGTGTTCTGTCTGTCATTAAACGATGACGCCATTATTGAAATTATTGCCGCTACTTCTTGCATTTTTGTGGCACTGACGATGGGTGCCATACTGGAACTGGCTCTTTTTATTGCATTTATGGTTGAAATCAAGGTTTTTACTTCCCGATAGGAGTAATGAGGTCCATTGGGGTTAGGGTTGAAATAAAAAGGTTTTTACCTGACATAGGGTATGCGGAGTTAGGGGAGGGGGGGGGAGGGGGGGGGGTTGTAGGGTTGGAATCAGGGTTTTTTATCCCCAGTAGAGTTTTGCCACGGGCCCGAAATGACCTTGGGAAACCTGTGAAATTTACACACCTATTTGTTATGTTGTCACAACCTTTCATGGTCAATTTTGACACCTAAAGGTTGTGAAAAGTAATTAATACCTCATTAAAAGGTGTGAAATTTCTCACTTAGGTGCTTATCTCTAGGTAGAAAAAATCGACTACCTGGGGATTAGTACCTAGGTGTTGAGGGACAATGGGATTTTTTTCCCCGTTGTAGTAGGGGAGACATGACACAGCCACCCAAACATGCAAACCGATTTGTCCGCCCTGGATAGACGGGGTAGGTAGGGGAATGGGAGGGTATGGGGGGGGGGAGACATCCACGCTTCTCCTACAAAAACCTGTCTGTCCAGCCCAGGTGGGGGTGGGGCACGTAGGGGTAGGGAGGGTAGGGAAGAAAGCAGCACCAGGGTTCCAGCGTGCGTAGCGTGCGCCAACAAGCTCGTCCAAAAGTACTGGGCTATTCAAAACAATCACTATAAAGACTGCATCTTCACTCACCGCAATGCAATGGTGCAACTACAATCACGAGACTTACTGAAAAGAAAAAGAAAAATACAATTTATATAGCAATCAAATGCCCTATTTTTAATAATAATATATGAGTGCAAGAAAATCACCAGAGAGAGAGAGAGAGAGAGAGGACCTGCATACATACATATAATAATTATTTTCTATATTAGGTATATATGTAGCATATATATATATATATATATATATATATATATATATATATATATATATATATATATATATATATATATATATATATATATATATATATATATATATATATATATATATATATATATATATATATATATATATATATATATATATATATATATATGTAAGACATAGGGATTTTGATTAATAATATATTGTTCGTACGTTCTCTGTGACCTGAATGAATGTGGAGGACAGGGCAGAGTAACGACCTGAGGGTAGCTGATGAATGAGTTTCTAGGGGATGGCGTGAGATAAAAGTGCTTAGTTCAGGAAGTCAATGTACGACAGTTTATGAACTCTTCTCAAAGTGCATTTGTGAAACTAGATGCAGCTAGAACCGCGAGGCGCTAGCGAACTGTGTGTTCGTATGTGCGTGTGCGCCTCTTTCTGTTAAAAGCGTTCATACCCAAACCTATGGGAGGGATTTTGACAGAGGGCTTCGAGTCATAGGCAAAGATGCCGTGGCGTTCGCCGGGGGCGAGTTTTTTTGTGACATAGTGTTTAGTGTCCGGTTGGGAATGGGTAAGTGTTACCTTTTTTACTTTAGCCAAAGGGGTGGCTTGTTTGATATCTTGTAAGATGTTCCATTTTATTAACTTTGTCTTTAAACTTGTGTGTGTACTTACCGGGATGTGTTCTGTATCTTTGACAGACGGATCTGGATTTCGGGGGAACTAAAGAGTTCCCAGGACTTTTGGATGACTTGACAATGAGTTGTTTTAAGTTAGTCTGTAAGACTGGATTACTTAGTTAATCGACTTGGTTATTCTTGTAAATAAACGTTATGTTATGATGCAACTCTCTCATTTTCATTACCTGTGAGAATGGGGAGAAAGAGGTGGAGAGAGAGAGAGAGAGAGAGAGAGAGAGAGAGAGAGAGAGAGCCTGGGGTGATTCCTTGGAGAGAGAGAGAGAGAGAGAGAGAGCCTGAGTGTGTAATGGAGTTATGGGGTCTGCCTTCCGTTTCGTGTCCACGCTTACCTTATGAATACTGGAGGGATAATTCCCCCATGTTTATAGTGGTGGCAGACGGTTAAAGAGGGGATATAAAAAGTTTTCTTGCTTTTACTATGCCTAGGAACGCCAATGAAGAGATGGTTGGCCAGTTAGAAGATAAAAGGGGTAGAGAAAATATCCGTCCGTGGGATGGGGGGATGAGGAAAGATTTTCTATTAGGGTCATCAAATTTGCTCGTACCGAGATTCTTCAGGGAGGGAGTCGTGAGACAAGCAACTCAGTCTAGTTCATGAGTGAGTGTTGCTAGGGTTCATCTCACCGGTCGCGTTTGTATTGTGCCGACGAGATTTACGCGTTTTTACGAAGAATTTCGAGTTCTTTTTTCCCATTATGGAGTGGTGAGTGTTAAAACTATTGTTTTGAAGGAGTGGGTTTTTGTTTAAATATTTCAGGGGTTTATGGGGATTGGTTTCAAGAGGTCAAAAACAAATTTTTTCTCTTTGCCCCATAGTGACGTGTTTTCTTTTTTATTTGCACGTGTTTATAATGGACGTATGCACTCGTCTTTGTTTAAAAACATAGGAGTGTATTTTTCTATGCATGGGAACTGTGCTTAGATAAGCATATTTGGCTTAGTGACCACAGAGCGGCCAAACAATTTTTTACGGGCTCAGCATATTTCTGCAGAGAGGCGCCTTGCATTGCGAGGGTACGGGCATCCCTTGGGAGGGTAGTTGCATGGGTACCACTAGCCTCACTCGAGAGATAGTGCAGGGGAGGGCATTGCGAGATGGGTACTTGGGTATGCCTCGGGCTGTTCTGCCGCTTGACTGAGGGGTTGTTCTCAGGGGGGGAGAAATTTTTTTTTTTTCTCAGTGTGTGAACTCCCCCATTTTCCTTTTTTTTTTCTTAGTGTTGGGGATGGATTTTTGGCCTTTGACATTGGATTCTAAGATGTCAGCTGATTGATTAGTTGATGAAGTGAAATGCCCCAGTAGAGTCTTTTTTTTTTAGAAAAGAGATTTTTTTTTTCTCTCTTGGACGAAGAGAAAAGGAAATAAAAAAAAGAGATTTTTTCTTTTCCGAAAATGAGGGGAAAAAGTAGTTTAACATGCACGGGTTGTGTTATATGTTTCTTTGGTGACTTGAAAGACACAAATATAAGGGGGATACACAGATTATTTTTTTCTTTGTGTTGGAGAAATTACTTTGAAATGCCGATGATTGGTGTTGTGTGGCAATGGTGTTATGTCATGGTGTTGCATGCTGGAGAAATTGTATGTCATAGGATTCAGCAATACTGTTGTATGCTATTTGAATTTCACCCTTACTTGAGATTTTTGCAAGAGAATTTATTGCTATGGAGAGTTCTATTAGGTATTATTAAATAATTTCATACTTGAGATGTGTCACGTTTGCTTAGGTATAATTATCATTACGGGAGAATTGTTTTGCGAGAGATTTGAGATAGTTCATGGGAGATTAGTTGATAATTATTACAGATAATTATTCAATGATAATTATTACAATGAATTAATGGGAGAAGTCTTGTGTTAATTAATTGTTGAGTTTCTGTAACTTTGGAGAATATTTCAGTGATTCACGGGTTGAGTTTTGCTGAATCTTGATGAATCTGGCTGAATCTTGGTGAATTGTGTGGAATTTTGCTGAATTTTGCTGAATTTTTGTGCTGAATTTTTGGAGAATGGACAAGCATTAACATTGGTGATAATTTTTGTACTGATACTGATGATTTTGATGATAGCAATTTTTTTGGTGATTTTGTGATAATGATATTTCTGATACTGATTTTTTATATACTAATACGTGGGCGTTTTAATGCTGTCAAGGGAGGTGAAATCTTTTGTGATTATGGAAGAACTACAACACATTGTTTTTAGTTTTTTTTTTTTTTATGAGTTCAGCAGATAATTGCTTGACATCTAGTGAGTTACGGGAGATAGTTAATGGTGCCGTTGATTTTTCTTTCTCCTTTTTTGGAAATTAGCCATCGCTGACACGAGTTTTTTTTTTTACCATGGGTGAATTTGAATTTGTTTTTTCTCTCCAGTTAGTGTGAATATTGTCTCAGTTCATGACTTAGAGTCATTGTTCAGGAACGCGTTTGTGTTTTCAGCTATTAGATGCTGCACAAAGAGATTTACGGGAGTATTCTTGCATTTTTTGAATGCATACATAATGGCACTACATTTTTGCTGCTGGATAATTTTGTGTTCAGAAAATTGGTGAGTTTTCTTGCACAATACCTTTGTTGTATTTGTGACAACTTTGTGAGAGATAGGAAACTGGTTAAGTTTCTTAGTGGCTTATGTCGTAGTGCATATGGAGAAGTCTTGGCTAAGACACTGTGAGTTGGGAATTCCGTTATAATGACTTGTGGCACATGGGTGATTTTTTCTAGAATTTTCTAGACAGTTTTATTTGCCGAGTTTTTGCCCTTTTTTTAGCAGTTATGCTAAATGGAGTGAGTTTTTATAGTTTTTACTATAACATTGAGTTATTCTCTGGAGAATTGGAGATATAATTGAGATATATTATTTTGGGGAGATAATTGGAGGTATATATTATTTTGGAGTTATATTTGAGATATAATATATGGAGATATATTTTTGGCCATTTTGATATTTACCAAATGTGGTATGAGCTATGTTTAGTTCAATTATTTTTTGCAGCCATCTTTGTTGCAAATGGAGACACAATTTTTTTAATTTTTTTGGAGATTATGGGGCAATATTTGTGAGTATGTGAGTTAGTTGCCTTGAGTGCACATTTTTTGGAGATATATTTTTTGGAGCCTTGTTTTGTTCCACATGGAGTTATTGGGGAAATAGAGGTAAATATTTTGTATTTGCCGAAATAGAGGTGATTATTCTCTATTCCTGGAGTGGTGTTTTTTTTTACTGACATGTGGCTTTGGAGAAATAAGAGAATAATATAAGGGGGTTGGTTATTAACCAAATGGAGGAAATATTTTTATAACCGGAGTGGTGTTATTATTGATATGGTGTCTCATAATGGAGTTGGAATTAATCTTGGGCGGGTGACCTTTTTTTTGTGGTTATGGGAGTTTTTTTGAGCAAAGAGAAGATTTCTGTGGTTCTCTTTTTTGATTTCGTGTCTATTTAGAGGCGAATGGCATTACTGCATTACGAGTCCTATGGAGATGTGTGTGCATTTTTTATGTTCACAAGTGTGTTATTCTTGGAGAAATATAATTTGGGAAAAGTCATGTTGAGAGAATAAGTCTTCGAGACAAATTTTTGAACACATTAGTCATATCCTGGAGTTAATTCTGTGAAATGTGTCAGTTAGACCTTTTTTTTTTTCTTGAGAATCATGAGTTTCCAAACTTATGTGTCTGACTAGACAATTTTTGCGCTGTTGTTTGAACATGCGTCCGCAGGCGATTTTTCTGCTGACAGGCGATGTGATGAGCCGTGTGCTGAGCGTGTGCTGTTTCTTTTCCTCTGATGGTGATAGATCAGAATTTTTGCAATATCTGGAAATGTGGCTATAGCATTTCACGAAAGCGCATGTGTGAGAGTTTGCTTTCTGGCAAATTCCGGGGCTTTACATGGAGCATTTCTTGGGGAAAACGCGGGAGTTATGCATAGTATACATGTATTATGTATTTTGTGATTGGGGAAATCTGCTTGTGATTATCTTTTTTTTTTTTTTTTTAATTATTTTTCTTCCTTTTCCTATGAGAGATATGATTTGGGGATTGAGCTTAAATAACATTTCTTTTTTGGACGGGAGATTTGATTTTACCGGGAGGTGTGATTTTTCGAGGGTTGCTGTTTACGTAAATGGGAGTTTGACATTAAGTCTCATTGTGATTAATTATTGAGCAGTAAAGGGGTTTTTGCTGTTAAAAGTTGGAGATTTTTACTGATTTTGTGGGCTGTTTAGATGTCAGAACTTAAGAGAAAATTTTTGGGTCTGGGTGTTACGTGATTCTTTTTTTTCTTGGGCTTGTTACGAATTTTTTTCTTTTTTTTTTGTGAGCACATTCGAGTTCGAAATGTGAGTGCAGAATTCCGTGGAGTTGCTGTGATTTCTGAGTTGTGTGTGTGTTGATGTGCGAGTTTGGAGAATTGAGTTGGAGAACTTGATGTTTTTTTTTCTTAGAGAGTTGTGATAATGACTTATCATTTTAGTAGTCATATTTAAGGGAGTTAATTGGGAGACGTTCAGTTAGTATTTCTGACCTTTTTGAGATCGTTGTTTGATAGAGGTAGTATGTTTGGGTTTAATTTTTCTTAGATTGGACCAGAGACCTGACTGACATACTAACGCCCAAAAGTCGTTCCCCGACACCAGCAAGACGTCCACCAGCCGTGAAGAGAGGTTGCTGCCATGTTGTCCAGGGTGATTACAAGTATTTCCATGATGGGTGATCGAGAGAATTCTACAGCGTGTTTTTTGGGGATCTACAAGAAGCCGTGAGAGTCTTCTACGATGAGGGAGGCATTCCGTCTTCCTACAGTTGCTACAGCCTGCTACAGTCTACTGTCTGTGCAGCTACTTGCAGACAAGCGAAGAGGGATATTCAAGAATCCTAATGCAGAAAATATGAGAGAAAATGCGTTTTGTGTTATTGGAAGATTAAAGCGTGATAAGACTTTATTTTATAATGCCAGAGACGTGCCAGTTTTACTTTTTTTTTTAAGCCGGCCAGTGTTTTTGTATTAAAGCAATTTTGCTAGGCGGGGGCTAGCATATAGGTGCGAGGCCGAGCAATCTGTAAGACATAGGGATTTTGATTAATAATATATTGTTCGTACGTTCTCTGTGACCTGTGGAATGTGGAGGACAGGGCAGAGTAACGACCTGAGGGTAGCTGATGAATGAGTTTCTGGGGGATGGCGTGAGATAAAAGTGCTTAGTTCAGGAAGTCAATGTACGACAGTTTATGAACTCTTCTCAAAGTGCATTTGTGAAACTAGATGCAGCTAGAACCCGCGAGGCGCTAGCGAACTGTGTGTTTCGTATGTGCGTGTGCGGCCTCTTTCTGTTTAAAAGCGTTCATACCAAACCATATGGGAGGGATTTTGACAGAGGGCTTCGAGTCATAGGCAAAGATGCCGTGGCGTTCGCCGGGGGAGTTTTTTGTGACAATAGTGTTTAGTGTCCGGTTGGGAAGGTGGGGTAAGTGTTTACCTTTACTTTAGCCAAAGGGGTGGCTTGTTTGATATCTTGTAAGATGTTCCATTTTATTAACTTTGTCTTTAAACTTGTGTGTGTACTTACCGGGATGTGTTCTGTATCTTTTGACAGACGGATCTGGATTTCGGGGGAACTAAAGAGTTCCCAGGACTTTTTGTGTGACTTGACAATGAGTTGTTTTAAGTTAGTCTGTAAGACTGGATTACTTAGTTAATCGACTTGGTTATTCTTGTAAATAAACGTTATGTTATGATGCAACTCTCTCATTTTCATTACCTGTTAGAATGGAGAGAAAGAGGTGGAGCGAGAGAGAGAGAGAGAGAGAGAGAGAGATGGGGTGATTTCTTGGAGAGAGAGAGAGAGAGAGAGAGAGAGCCTGAGTGTGTAATGGAGTTATGGGGTCTGCCTTCCGTTTCGTGTCCACGCTTACCTTATGAATACTGGAGGGATAATTCCCCATGTTTATATATATTATATATATATATATATATATATATATATATATATATATATATATATATATATATATATATATATATATGATATATATATATTATATATATATATATATATATATATAAGTACACTGAGAATAAACAAAATGATCAGGTTGGCATCTCCTCACTCATCTCTCAACCTAATTTTCATCCACCTGTGTCCCAATCCATTTAGGATGCAAAGCCTCCGTCCCTTCATCTGTGAAGGCAATCCTTGACAAAGGAATATAACTGGAATATTCCTCCTTCTTTTACCGCTACATAATCCGATATTTTGGAATAAAAATTCCAATGTTAAACCGCCCAGTTTACCAGAACAAACACTTTAAAAAACCAACCAGTTTTTTTCTCTTTGAATTGGTTTTCTTTTCATTCTTTATGACGCTTTTGCTTTCTGAATACATAATACAAGAAAAAAAAACGAAGTAATTTTGATTTTTTTTCCAGTTCTTAAAATCCAGCCCGAAGTATCATCGTGTTCAAACAGCCTGAAAAAAAAAAAAATTGTTTCAGAGCAGCAGCTGAACTGACTATATTTTTTCACTGCTCTATTCATGTTTCCGTTTTTTTTTTTCTTTTTTTTGGAAGGCATTAACTTTTTCTCTCTTTTGATCAGAGTACTTTTGAAGGTATATGATTAACAACGAGAATCCAGCACCTCTGTTTTACTAAAGGAATTTCTTCAGTCCTACAACAAGACCGAACGAATGTCATTTATCTAACAGCGCTCTACGATGATAAAAAGGTCCTTGTTTTTTACTTATCTATGAATGTTTTCGAGTATTTTTTTTTTATATTACCGGAAGGTTTTGTTTTCCATCTTTGATCAGAGTACTTTTGAAACTATATACAGCACCTTATTGTACTGAAGA
>NC_061092.1:70480244-70520244 GCF_015104395.2 Macrobrachium nipponense
TAGGATTATCTGCCCTTGTAGGGGAAGAACCTGAGAGGACTCTTTGCCCTGTTAGGAGTTTAAAGTATTACCTTCAGAAGAAGAAGACTCTTCAGGGCATTAAGGATAGACTATGGTGCTCTGTAAGGGGACCCAGTAGAACCATTGTCTAAAAAATGCACTGTCTTTCTTTATTAGAAGTCTAGTGGAAAGAGGCACATATGGCATATGAGGAAGAGCATTTCAAGCTCCTGAAAGTCAAGGCTCATGAGGTGAGAGCCATTGCCACTTCCTTGGCTTTCAATAAGAATATGTCACTTCAGAATCTGATGAAAGCAACATTCTGGAGATGTAATTCAGTATTCGCATAACCACTACCCGAGAGACGTCAAAATTACGTATGACAAGTGCTTCGCGGTAGGCCCGTACGTATCGGCGGATTCGGTGCTGGGGCAGGGAGCTGAAACATATCCTATTTAGTTTTTCCCCTGTTTTGGTATTGTGTTTTCATACAATCAACTTACCTGTCAGATATATACATAGCTAAGACTCCGTCGTCCCATGTATATATCTGCCAGGTAAGTATGTATGAAACTTTATTTGTAACATAACAATATCATTTTTAATGTTTTGTATGAAAGATGATGCAGGTAGGCATCTCTTTCTGGTCGTAGTGCTAACAACATTAGAGGTGTTAGGTGATCGGGTTTGTGTTGTAGCTCCCTGCAATGGTAGTGGAACAGGTTCTGTCATATAAGAGGGCGAATCCCCTTTGACTTGATCCAACTTGGATTCTACTGAGTAAGCGGATATCAAATCTCTTTGGTAGACCCAAGGAGTCTTTTCAGCTGTAGGTCACGCCCTCGCTGTAGCTCTTCAGGCTATGCAGACTAATAGACAGTACCTATGAAGTCTTCAGCCTAATCAGGTTAGAACCAAGGTTTTTATACCCTACAACAGGTGTTGTTTCCCCTTTCCCTTTTTCTAAGTTAGTTATCTGTCTCTTACCCTCCTCCAAGGGTGTCAATCAGCTAAGTATATATATATCTGACAGGAAAGTTCATGTACAAAAATGATATTGTTATTTTACAATAAAGTTTTGTACATACTTACCTGGCAGATATATACGATTGATGGCCCTCCCAGCCTCCCCTCAGGAGACAGGTGGAAGAGAAAATCTGACAAGAAAGTGGGATTGGTTCATACACCCGCCACCCAGCGGCGGGTAAGGTAGATCACCTGACCTACCTGTCGCGTGTGCCGCGAGTTTTGAATTATGTCGTGACGTCAGAGACGAGAGACGTAAGCTAAGTATATATCTGCCAGGTAAGTATGTACAAAACTTTATTGTAAAATACAATATCATTCTTATCCAATGTTCTATTACAGTTGTTTTTCACAAGCAGCCAGTGTTAGTAGTGAATACATCACTGTACTTTGTAAAAAAGGCTTTCAAAATCTTTCTGGACATTTATGTCTTTTATATCCTCTAACAACTTATCTTTTATTGAATTTATGACGTCATTGTCTTTTGATGAGTGACCATCTTCTATTTCTGCTACTGATAAAATCCTGTGGTGGCATACCTCAACATCCATCAAAGGTGTGTTTTCATTTGTAATTAACTCTTTTGTTTAAGTGATTGTAAACTTCTATTACTGTTTGATTGTTGCTATCAACTGTATAAATTGTTTCTGTTGAGACAACCATGAACTTTAATTGATTCATTTAATACCATGATCTCAGTCCCAGGTAAGACTTTCTTTCCAGTTGCAAGGATATATGCTGGTTTATTAGGTTGTATATACTGTTTTAAACTAGCAGTTACCTGTGAAAAGGAATTATCCTTAGTTGCTTCATTTATTTCTGATAAAGTATTCCAAATGCTAGTTGGCTCTTTTAAGTAGTAACTTTACTTTGTTCCGATACGTAATACAATCCATCGGTCCTTTAATAATAGGAAGTAGCTAGCGGCAGCTGGAACGGTCGTAAGCTTCGAACAAGGGGAGAACGATAGTTAACTGCTTGTTCGGCGCGACTGGGAGGTAAACAAATCACTTTTGCTTTCGGCCGCGGGTGTGAAGGACGTGTTCGTCATCGATCTCTCTGCCCGCTTCATCGTCGTATGCTTTGTTTATATTGTGTTTTCTACTAATGGTTTGTTTGACTTGAAAATGAAACTGTAAGTACACTGTTTTTCATTTTCATTACTTAATTATGAACCAACATGGAGGTATCGCTGTAGATGCGGCGATTTCCTCTCTTTTCATGAATTGAACCCTTGAATTATGTCTCGGTGCCGAGGGCGGGCGCTCTTGCGCCGAGTCATGTATTTTGGGCGAAAGTGTGTAATTGAAAAATGTAAGTACTCTTTTCATTATATTTTTGCCCTGTGCGTTCGTTGCCGAGAGCGTGATTGCGCTTGGCACGAGCCTCTTATTTTGTATGATAGAATGCAATGAAAGTGGATTCGCAATTGCAGTATTCTTTTCATTTTCATTTATTTATTTGCATCAATTTTAATTTGGATCAATTTTCACTCTTACCCGGGAATTGATCCTTACGATTATTTTCTGTGAAAGTGAAATCGCAAGTGCAGTATTCTGTTTCATTTTCATATATATTTTATGATAGCATCATATTGTTATGGATCAAGTTTCCGTCTTACTACCCGGGAATTTATCTTTTCCCCTTTAAGTTCTATGAAGTGAATCACAAGGGCAGTATTCTGTTTCATTTTCATATTACTTTTCACTGCTGTGCGGGGGTAGGGGAAGCGAAGGTCTGCCAGGAAGTCGTCGGAAAGCTCTCCCGCGACTCCCTTGGTATCCGATTCTTCGTCTTCTTTCCTGCCCCCCGCTCAGCTTCCTCGTTTTATTTTGTATTTGGGGTCTTCCTTGCGTTAGGGGTGGGGCATGTCTTCCCCCCGTGTGTGAGGGAACCCCTCTTACTAATCTATCTGTGCTACCGCAGGTGCTACATCGCTGGAGACGACCTTGGAACAGGTATGGACCACCGCGGCGGCAGCGTGCCTAGCATCCACGGGCTGCTGCAGCGTCTAGCGAGGTCTGGGGTGGTCTCCACTACTACCTCCACGGCCGCTTATGCTGCTCCCCCCCACCTGGTCTACACTCCCCAGGCTGTGTCGGTGATGCCATCTGCCGCTACTAGGGCCACCGCCGTACCGAGGGGGGGTATGCCGCCGCCGCCTGTTTTCTTTTCTTCGTGTTGCCTGCCCCAGACTTCCGCTGTTCCAGCAGCTCGCCCCTGGACCGCCAGTACCCAGGTTCCCGCTGGCTGCCGATGATTCTACGAGGCGATCGCTGGGCCTGCTGTACCTGCCGCTGATGTGGTTCCCGCTGCTGGCTTGGCTGTCCCTTCTGGGTCTACCGCTGCCGCTGTTCCTGCCGCTCCTGAGCTGCTTGCTGTTCCTGTCGCTCCTGGTTCCTGAGCCTGTCCATGCTGGTCCTGCCCACGGTGTGTCTTCCCCAGTCCCAGGTCCTTCCGGACAGGTGCAGTCGGGCCGTGTTGCTTCGGCAATAGCCCCGGCTCCGGCCTGGATGGAGGACCTGACGACTGTCCTGCATGAGCTGACGAGGAAGAGGAAGAAGAGGAAGTGTCATCTTCGTCTTCATCGTCTGCTGCTGCCTCTTCCCCTTCAACTTCTAAGGCCCATAAGCCGAAGAAGAAGAAGGCTGCCTTCCCCCCTAAGAAGTCTCCTTCGGGAACTTCTAAGGGCCCGTCCCACCAGGGTCCTTCTGCTGGTCTTCCTGCTCCTTCGGGAGCGGGGCCCGTCTCCCCTTCCGTAAGGAAGAGATAGACGGGGACCAGAGGAGTACCGGTTAGCACTGGTACTTCCTTGCCTGGTGCTAGCGGCGATGCCGCTACGCCAGGTTCCGGCTCGGTCTCTCGTTCGCGAGAGATCCCGAGTGTACGTTCTCCCTCGGGAGACCGTGCAGCCAAGTTTCGGCGCCAGAGTTCGCTCGGCGCCAAGACGCGGCACGGAGTAGAAGGCTGGTGAGAGCCGCTCAGGTGACTCTCGCCAGGCCAGCGGCCGCTCTTGCAGCGACCAGCTGGTAACCCGTGGGACGGGGGGGTTCTTCTGCTGGTCCTCCTGCTCTTTCGGGAACAGGGCCTGTCTCCCCTTCCGCAAGGAAGAAGACGGGGACCAGAGGCGTACCGACTACCACCGGTACTTCCTCGCCTGGTGTTTGCGGCACTGCCGCTACGCCAGGTTCCGGCTCAGTCTCTTGTTCGCGAGAACGTCCGAGTATACGATCTCCCGCGGGAGAGCGTATAGCCAAATTTTGGCGCCAGAGTTCGCTCGGCGCCAAGTACGTGGCACGGAGCAGAAGCTGGTGAGAGCCGCTCATGTGACTCTCGCCAGACCAGCGGCCGCTCTCGCAGCGACCAGCTGGTAACCCTGGTAGACGTGACTGTCTGACCAGCCACGAGCTGGCTGGGTAAGAGGTTTCTTCCCTCGTTGGTGCCAGCCTCGGCTGGTACCAGCGGTATGACGCGCCTCAGGACACGCACCGGTCTCACCGCGACAGTGGTCTCTGCAGGTCTCCTGACCGCCACTCCCACAGGGACCGGGCGGATAGGGGGACCAGCAGCAGCTCCTCTGCACACGAGATTGGGGCCGCTGTTCTCGGTCCAGCCGTTTCCCTGGGAAACGGCTCGACTAGGCCTGCAAAGTGGCGATCGCCTGCAGCCCTCCAAGCCCGCTGGTTCTGCCAGCGAGCGAAAGAGGAGCGTCATGTCTTCCTCTCCCGTGCCTGCAACTTCCTCGGTTTGCACCAGGAAGAGCGAGGCACAGCGGGGTGATCGTGAGGGGCATACCCCGCACGATCCCGTCACGACGCCGTAAGTACCAGGTACGATCTTTGGACCGACCAGGACGTACGCGCAAGTGGCAGGAGGAATCCGAGAGGGGTCTATCGCAGTTCCTCCTCCTTAAGGGGGCCGGCCGGCTAATGCCCTTTTTTTAAGGACAGGACTTTGATATTCATACCACTTAATAAGGTGACTTGGGACATCTCCAAACCGCATATGATTTTCGCCTCTGACCTTCGGTTTTGTGACGCCAGGCCGATTTATCCCGAAAATAACCATTTTTTTCAAATTCTATCTCCTCCTTGATATTTAATATTAAGACCTGGGATTACTACCATATATAGACCTGATGTAGACCTCCAATCGAATGGAGAGTTTTTTTTCTAAAAGTCATTTTTTTGCTAGATATGAATTTTTCAATATGGTAAAAAAATAAACCCTATAAATCAGGAGAAAAAAAATTTATAAAAAAAAATACGAAACAAAAATTGGAAAAAAGGGCTCTATTTGATTGTTCTATAATGTCTTTCTGAGTTATATACCAAGAATTCCAATGTTATAGCTTTAAAACTTAAGTGAAATAGAGATTTTGAAGGTCAATAAGTATAGTTTTAAGATACGGGCGTTAAAGTTTTTCCTTCGTATATCTATAAAGACAATATTAATAAATAATGATTATTATGAATGTATATTTGTTTTTTGTGTATTAATAAACCAAAACTATTTTATTTATCATAATTTAATATTAAATGATGATCCCTTTGCTCATATATCGCAGCCTGGGGCACTGCTTGAGGCAAGATGGGGCACTCCTTCCTACGCAATTCTCTCTCCCCCTTCACTAACTCTGCTTATTACACCGAATTTTCTTCTTCTGTATGTTAGCGAGATGTTTTCCTTGTATTTTCCTCTTTGGCATGATGAAATTCTTGCCCGAAACAAAGATAAACAAACGTAATTGCAAGAGAATGTCAAGAGGTAAAACTCGAAGGCGTACACTTTTTTTACAAAGACAATTTAATAAATCATGATTATTATGAATTTCATATTCCATTTGGCATTAAAAAGCCAAAACTTTGTTATTTATCATGAATGAAGATCTCTTTGCTCAAAGATCGTAGCCTTAGGCACAGTGTGACGTGTGCTGTCAAGCTAGACGGGGGCGTTACTGAGCAACCCTCCCCTCTCTCTTCACTAACTACGCATATATTTTGATATTCTGTAATAATACTTGAGCGATTTTTCTTCGTCTGTATGTTAGCGAGATGTTTCCCTTGTCTTTTCCTCATTGGCATGATGAAATTCTTGCCGAAACATACATAAACATACTTGAAAGCAGGCGAATGTCAGACGTGAAATGGAACGTGTAGACTACTCGACGTCTGTGATCGCACTAAAAGTTGTAGCCTTGAGCCTGAAGTCTCCTTCTCGACTCGGGGAATGTCTACAGATGCCATTTCTCCCAATTTCCTTGACAATAATTATCAAAATTTACGATAATAGAAGAAATATTGCATTTTCTTGTACGGATCAATGTTTTAGGCTTATTGAAGTTACGTTAACTAATAACCCTGTAACTACGAAAGTAATAGGAATTTTGACGATATTTCTTATACGTATTCTCAATTGCCATATGAAGCTCCATGAATTTTTTCATGACTTTGCATTTTTCGCCCTATACCTCCATATATAGAGGTTCCGGCCGGCCCCCTTAAGGGGGAGGTTCTCGGAATGCTCTTGTTTGAGGGGCTTGACGGTCCTACTTTGCAGGATGCTATGACTTCCGAGATCCAGAGGAACTTTGTTGAGGTTATGGCGCTTGATTCGTCAGCGCATGCAACGACGATCGGGGAAGGATTGCCGCTCCCACCCAGCAGCCCACGTCTCCTGCTAGAGTCGTTTTGGGGCCCGAGAGGGAACCCAAACCGACGGTGGGTCTGCCGCGATCGGAGCTTGCCGATTCTGTCTTGAACCAGAGTCTCTCGTCTCCGGACAAGAAGGCTCTCTCAGTTCTGGCCGGTCGATCAAGCTACTTCCACCTCCTCTACTGCGACAGCGGCGTTTCTACGTGTCTTCGGACACCGTATTTAAATACTCCTTCGGTCCTCCTGAGAGGTTTCGACCTCGACGAGGACTGGAATGAGTCGAGGACGGTATCGGCTCTCTCCTGTCAGGTGTCGATCAGTCCCACCCAGACGACGTTTCACAGTGGCGGCAGACCCTTAGCCTACAGTGAGAGTTCGTAACCCTCCTCGGGAAAACGTTTTCTCTTGACGATCGTTTTCCCAGACTCTGAGAGGCGGCGATGGCTGCTCCTACTCTTCCCCAACTGCTAGTTCCACTGGAAAGGCGAGCCAGTATCCAATTCCTCCCCCATTCCCTCTTTCCTTACGGCTACGAAGGAAATGGGAGGGATCCTACAGAGATTTCTCTGTAGGATCCCACGTTGGGGGCTGCGCTACCGGGGGACCTTCGGGTCCTACCTGACGTAAGTCCCGTCGTTGAGGAGGGATCCTGCCCCATTCCCGATTTCTATGGGAATCGAGAGGACCACCAGCCGATATTGTTTGACGAATTCGGTGGGGGTTTCGCAGAGTGCTTAGAATTCTACGGAATTTCTAGCGCATTCAGAGTGTTCGAGTTTTTTACGATCTCCAAAACACTTAGGCGAGAACCACGGTCCAAAAATGAGCGAGACGAGAATCCCCGATAATTGTTACACGATAATCGGGAACCTCGCCTATGCTCGAATTCTGGAATTTCTAGCATTGGGAAGAAGACTGCTGCTAAAAGAAGACTATCTCACAGTAGGCGACCAACCTGGAATAGAGAAGAACAGACGGGAACATCCAGTTTGGCTTGAACTATCGTCTTAGTTATTCCGTTCACACCATTGAAGCTTTCCTTCGAGGAAGACTTCTCCTTCACTCTCTTTGATAGAGATCGAAGGTGGTCGATCTCCAATCCTTATTTTGTTTTCTTGAAGGAAAGAATTTAGGATGGAGATCGTTGTTCAGAATCCTACAAATATACTACGTATATTAACCTCGCGACATGATTCTGCTAAGCAGTTGAATTGTCCGAGGGGTAGGCGCATATCCTAGTTACTCTACGGATTGCGACTTAGACGAGGAGTATTCTAATTGAACTGCAACTCGGGGTTGCCTGCAACCTCCCAGGAGTTTCCAGTTTCAATTTTATATACTTAAGGTTTTGTCACGACAACACCATTTCAGCTTTTGTATTTACCGAAATTCGTTTCGCCTAAATATAATTGCTCAAGCATATCTTTTTATGCTCGGTGGTTCTAGCCGAACGCATACCTTCGTGGAAAGGATTACTTGGCAACTCAGGATGACGAGTCAGCGACAGCTACTGCGTATTGAATTGCCCGAGGCATTTCAGTACCAGTTGCCGCCTCGAGATGCACGGTTGGTTATGTCTTTCTCCCCTGCTTTGATTGAATACCAACCGTATCTCTGCCCAACAATCACGGACTTAAGTCTGATTAACGGGGATTCTCGCATACATGAATGACCATCTACTGCTGTGACGCTCGAATTCATCGCCTTCAGTATTGCGAGAATTTACAACAGAGATATCTCTTCGACTTTCATCTTTCTGTTTACCGCACGGTAACAGAATTCTGTAATAGTCTCTTGCTACATCGCACTGCGATAATGCGAATGATTTTTGCGGAATCTGAGTTTGTCCTCAAAATATCTCTTATTCGTAGGTGTGCAATTATTCATTGTTCACCCCGAATTAGCAGATGTATTGAAAGACATCGCCTACTCCAACACCTGTCAGCTCTACTTCCAAACATTCAGCCCATGAGAAGCAGTTCTTCTTCAGGCGCTCTCCCCTGTGTTTCATTACTGAAGACGCCCCGGTTTCCTTGCAACTACGACTTCTCACCGAACAGCAATGAAATAGCGGTTGGCGTTTTCAGTCATTTGTAAGCACAGGTTATGAATCTTGAGAATCCTTCTCTCGATTCGTATGTGAAGACGTAGGTTGCATCCAATGTCTACCTTCATCTTCAATGGCACATAGTGTTGTTTCTCCTTAGCTGAGTTCAACAACTATGAGAATGTCTTGCCTTCAGGGACCTCGGTCTCTAGAAGGCAATTGACTTTCGCCTGTTGGGCACATGCCTTAGAGAATATCACCTCACCGTCCGGCATAGGTGACAAACAAATACACTATTTTGTTTGGTCTCTCGGCATAAACCCTTTAAAGGGCGAAAGTCACGTGACTTACTCGGATGCTTGGACAACTTGCCTCCTACCGAACGCAGTCAGTCGGCAGCTGTCAGAGCGCCCGAGTCAGTTACGAACTACGCTGTTGACTTAGTTCGGTTGTTACAGAGCAATCATTACTTCGTCTTAATAGCTTGTCATAGTACCCATACCATCGACACCCACCATGGAGTGTCGGTGTCCTATCCACTACCGAGAACTTCGCTGCATGGGGATAGGAGGATGCGAGACTCTTCGTGGCAGACGGACAGACCAGTATGGGTACTGGACATCACCGAAGACGAGAAGAGGGATAGGTCATGCGACTATTCCCTTCTTTTCCTCTGAGGAAACTGCATGACTTCTGCTGCAAAGTCAAGCATCCAGGGGGGATGGGGATCCGTGACGCTCGATTTCGTACCGAAACTTCGTAGCGAAGACTCAGAACCCTTCGGTCCCTGACGATCGGTTCAAGTCGTTCACAATCCCTTCCCTAATGGACTTCACCGCCGTTCGATGCGAAGAAGATGCTGCTTTGTCCGCAAGAACTTCTCCGTGGCGCAGGTACTGAAGGCAGGGGTCTGGTCCAACCAGACCACATGCACCTCCTTCTACCCTTCGGGATATTGCCCAACAGGTCCTTGGATCTTTTTCCTTGGGACCCGTGGTGGCTGCTCAACACGTTGTGTAGCGAACCCAGACCCGCGCAGGCTGAACAGCATAGAGTCCTGGTGTGACCGTAAGAAAGGATGAGTGAATGAGAGTGTGACTGGCTCCTCTTCCCATCTTTTTCTTCCCCTCTACCTGTGGGTAGAGGGACAGCGGTCGTCACCCTGCTGGGATAAGGGACAAGATGCAGGTGAGCTACTCAACAGAGCCCCATCCTATCCTTTTCACTAGGGATAGGAGCGTATATCCACCACTTCCTCCAACAAGGGGGAGGAAGTGGATGTCAGCTTGAGACAAACCCATAATTTTATGATTGTCTCTTGCAAACAGGAACAAGTTCTTGCTTGCTGGTACGAAGAGATACGCTTGCCTCTCTCTTAGTACGTACTTGGCCCAGAGGCCTGACCATTGATCCTGCGGTGCACACCCTGATCAATCGGACAGAGGCTTGGATCCCTCCCCTCGCTCTTACGACCAGGGATGGGCATTCCAGGGATGGACAAACACCAGTCTGTTCATCAAAAGACTCAGATTCCTCCCACCAAGAAGTGAGTCTTCCTATTGTTAAAGGACCGATGGTTTGTATTACGTATCGGAACAAATGAAAATTTGTCGAAAATTGCATTTTTCCTAACTATACAAACCTGAGGTCCTTTACATATAGTCCCTCCTCATGCCACCCCTCACTCTGCGTATTTTGCATGGGCCAAAAGCAAAGTGATTTGTTTACCGCGACTGTTGGACAAGCAGTTAACTACCGTTCTCCCCTTGTTCGAAGCTTACGACCGTTCTAAGCTACTTCCTATTGTTAAAGGACCTCAGGTTTGTATAGTTAGGAAAAATGCAATTTTCGACATTGTCATTTCTGGTACATCCATACAATCTGATGTGGATTCAAGTGTATGGGAGGATTTAAAGAATTTCCCCTTGTTAAAAACACCATGCTTTGCTGGAACCAATATTATATTATTCATAGACATAGATGAATAACCCAAAATAACAACTGGGTGCATGTTCATCCCATTTACTACAATGAAATAAGTTAAGGTTATTTTGCCTATTTTGAACTGAATTCTGACAGCACCTATCACATTTAAATTGTTATTTCCTGTATCTACCAGCTTAATGTCAGTCTTTTCTATAGGATAATCTGGAAACGGCAATTGATGAGATTTTAAATCCATCAAATTACGAGGACTACCAGTATCTAGGAACAAAGTATAAAAGTTTTATGATGTGTACTGACCACCTTAATGACTGGTCTTTCCTCTATATTCCTATGAATAAGTGTGAGTATTCTATTTGTATCTAAAAATGAATGAGTGGAAGGTAAATTACAATTATTAACACTCTCCTGTATATCTGATTGAACATTACACTGGTCAGTCAATGTATGAAACCTATTACTTACATGCAACTCAACAGAATCATTCTTAGCCTTAGAGATATCTAAGTTGTCACTAGTTTGTCTTTGACAGTTGGAAAAGTTTGTGGAGATGACAAACTACTTTGATTTTGGTCTTAGAACGTATTATGTTAGCTTTACCTTGATGGTGGTTACGATATTTCTGTTCCTAGATTTTCTTACTGTGAAATTTCTTTTTATTATTGTGATTACCTGTAGATGCAGAACTGGATCTGTTGCTGCCCTGATTGTTTTTATTCCCATTTTGATTATTTTTTTCTCTGATAACTATGACAGTGGTCTGATGAATACTACAGTATATTCAGTCCTGCAGTCACCTTTGAAATGACCGGCAGAATTACAATTAAAACATTTGATTGGCTGGTTTGTGGAATTAACCACATTTACATGTTGTAATACTGTGGTATTATGGTTAACTTGAGCGTCATCAATACAAGTTATGATTGTAGGATCTGGGTCTGGACATTTAGACATATGCCTCTTAATGTGAGAGGTAAAAGTCTTCTCAGTAGAAGTTTTGTCAATTCTAGTATTAAAACAACGCACCAATGCATCTGGCAACATACCATTCAGTAATGCAAGTTGCATTATGTGACACATCTAGGATTCTCATATAGTGTTACCATTAACCCAAGAAGAAGTTAGAAGCTTAGAATGCCATCCTTTGAATTTATCTGAGATAAGGGCTGAACATGCTATTATTGATAATTCTTTCATTCTGCTATTTTATATATACCCCTTAGAGCTAGGACTTCGTCGATCTGCATTTCAGTACTGTACACTTCCCAATTAATGCAATTTTGAAATCATCCCACGTCTGACACCTCAAACGATAGTTTTGTTCATGAAACTTACTCACAGATATATATATATGCTGTATTTCTCCGAAGTCGACAGAATTTCAAAACTCCCGGCACACGCAGTGGCGCCAGGTGGTTAGTACCCATTCCCGCCGCTGGGAGGCGGTATCAGGAACCATTCCCATTTTCTATCAGATTTTCTCTGTCACCCGTAATGTAAACACCTGTTTTCATTACCTCCGACTAGATTTTGATTCTCCATTGCCGCTAAGTATCCTAATTATCTTTTGGATGATTGACTTGGATGTGTGGCTAGGCATACGTTATCGTAATTTTAATTAACCTTTGTTTAAAATGTCTGAATCTAGTTCGGCTAGTTTCAGACTGTGTTGTCTGCACAAGTAAGGTGAGGCTACCGAAAGTTTTGGTAAATCCTCACTTGGTATGCACGGTGTGTTTAGAGCATGTTTCTTTATCGAAAGATCGATGTAAGGAGTGTGAGAGCTTGACTGATTCCGAAGGGAAGACATATGATTCGTATGTACGCAAATTAGAGCGTGATTGAATCAGGGTGTCTTCCTCAAAAAAAACTGCATCACTAAAACAGAAGTCAGGGTAATGAACTGCTACCTTTCCGTAGACTTTGTTTTGCCTAACCCTGTAGTATGGCCTACGGGCCATTAGGTTATGTCTACGAAAGAATGCCTTTTCTGTTATTGTGGATTCCATTCGTAATTTGGATTCTAAAGTGCTCGCTCTCCAATCAGTGTTGTGAAAGTGTAGTGTGCCCCTTGTGTTGTGGAGGGGCGTCAGATCGGCCCTATAATGCCTCTAGGCCTGGACCTCTGTCGAACTCCCAGGACCAGGGAGACGGACATGTCGAAAGCCGAAGGAGGGTTACGGGGAACACCGATCTGGCGTCCCTTCGGCAGAACCTGTTGACGCTTCCCAGGCTGCCAAAAATAGTGCACGTGAACGAATCATGAAAGATTGCTTCTCGTCCTCCGAGGCATCCTCCCCGCGCAGGGGTTGGAGCTCTGGAAGGACTCGCGCGCCCTCTAAAAGAAGCTTTAGAGAAGAGGACGGCTTCACGTCCTCTCTCTCGTCAGGAGGGAGCGTCAGATCGGCCCTATAATACCTCTAGGCCTGGACCTCTGTCGGACTCCCAGGACCAGGGAGAGGGTATGTCGAAAGCTGAAGGAGGGTTACGGGGACTCCACACTGATCTGGCGTCCCTATCGGCAATACTTAATATCGATAAGTGTGACAAAGACGCAAGATGTCACACAGGCAGCCGTCGCTTTTGTCTAGAAATTTTTCATTCTTTTTATTTATTTTATATAATTATTATATACTATAATTCTTTATAATTGAACTCGACGCGCTGTCGAGAGGAAGGAACGTCATTGCTCTTGTAGCAAGGATTGTTTTCCTTCTCCCAAGACACCCCCCCTCATTTCCTCTTGACGCTCCGAATACGTGACGTTCGCTCTAGTGTGAACAGGAAGTTTGTTCAAGCTGCTAAGCTTGACGCCCGGCAAGCTTCTTTGCATAATCAAGCAGCTCGCCAAGACGTCCCTCGCTCGTCCCTAAGGGACGCTCCGTCGGCTGCCAGATATGACAAACTGATTTGCGCAGTCAGTTTTTTCTCTTGTTGCTAAGCATGGACGTCCTGTCAGTAGCGTGACGCTTTTCTGGACGCTTCTGTTGACGCTCAGTTAAAACTGGACGCTCAGCTGGACGCCAGGCATGCGCCAGTGGACGCCAAACATGCACCAGTGGAATGCCAGGAGCACGCCATTGGACGTCAGGCGCGCACTAGTTGACCGCTCGTCGACGCTTAGCATGAGGCTTTTGTGGACGCTCTTCAATATGGCCCTCGGGAAGCTCCTTTATTGGACAATCTTCAGAACACTCCGCAAGACGTTTCTTTAACGTAACTTCGTAAAATTTCGGAGTTGGCTATTAAACATTTCCGACTTTATTCTTGGGACCCTACTTCGAGTAGAAAGCCCCCTTTCACGAGAGGAGCCTTAGAATTTGATTGCTTCGCGGTCTGTTTAGGACCCTTTCTCGGTTCCCGTAAAGGAGAAAGAGTCTTGGAGTGACTCGCACCTACGAATAGAGAAGAGACTACTTCGTCATCATCTTCATCTATTAAAATGTAGACCTGCCTTTTATAAGACTTGTTTGCTGACAAGTTTCGGCCCTCGGTTCCTTGCTCTCCTCTCTCGTTGTTAGTTTCCACCATCTGAACGGCTGTTCAGGACGGTGGATATTTTTAATTTCGAATATCAGCAGACTCTCGCGAGGACGTCTTTTGAAGACGCTCGACATCAGAAACATCGAGACGCTTTCCAGGACGCATGACGCTCGGCAGAGCACTTGCCAGGACGTTCTTCAGAATGATTGGCGCCCTACACATCAAGACGTTCGGTAGGATCCCTGCAAGAACACTTGTCAAGAGGACGTTCTTCAGGACGTTTCAACGTTTCACCAGAAACATTCCTTTACAGGAACTTAGTAAAGATTCGGAGTTGGCGGTGAGAATACCCGAATTTCTTCTTCGAACCCTCTTTCAGATAGAGGATCCGTTGCTCTCCTCTCTCTCAGTGGGCGTCGTCGAAGAAGAGGAAATAGTGGTCTCGTCAAGATGTCCACTTCGCTTTCTATTAAGGGAGCGTTCAATAGAATCTATGACTTGATGAACTCCAGAAAAACTTTAAACAAATTTAGGTGTCATAAAAAGCCTCCGTCTACGTTTGGGACTACGCTGCAGAAGGGGAATATTAGGGTCCTGCCTGCCGTAAGCAGTCTCTGACCAGGAATCCTGCCCCTTCCTCGATTTAGGTGGGAATCGGGAAGACTGTAGGCTCGAATTCCTGGATTACTGTCTGTCATGTAAGTGGGTTTCTCTCATTAGCAAGTTAATAATTGTTTTGTCAATAAACGTTTTGTCAAGTAAGTGGATGACCCCTCATTGACAAAAATGAAACTCTTTGTCTCGTAAATGGGTTAGTTCTCATTGATAAAGATCTTAATAACATTTTATCGCGTAAGCAGATAAGCTCTCATTGACAGATTCGGAAGAGCTCTCATTCATTAGTCAGCGTCTCGCCACGAAAAAAGACTTGTAGACGATGTCCATGAAGTCTTAGGTCCAATAACATAAGAAGCTTGAACTGTCCTTTTCGGTCCTCGGTTCTCACTTGAGGATCTCCTTCGAATAATATTATAATTCGTTCTCTTGGTGAAGAGAACGAACACAGTCGATTTCCATTCTCTCTCTTCCTCGTTGAGGGAAAGAATGTAGTAGAGAATTAGCTGTCCAAGTGACTACAATACTTATGTATTTTATCTTTGCATTATATTACTACTGTATGGTTCAAGTCATAAACGCATATCGTACCTCTACGGATGGCAACCGAAGGACTGTTATTCTAAGTGTATTTAATCGGTCCTCCCTGCGAAACTTCCAGGAGTTTCCGGTGTAAGGACAACGCTAAAAGGTATTGTTAAAACAACACCATCTCAGCTTCTGCATTTTTAGCGAATTCTGTTTCGCTTAAATATGCCTGCTTGAGAGTTTCCTTCTGCTTCATAATAGTAACACTATTCCTTCGTAGAATAGAGTAGCTGGCAACTCAGGCAGAATAGTGCGAGACGATCATTGAACGCTGCTGTCATTGTGGATGACGCAGTATATTTAATCGGTACTCCCTGCAACCTTCCAGGAGTTTCCGATTTAACAATTGGATATTTAAGGGTAGTGTTACGACATCACAAACTCAGCTTCTGTATTTAGCGAATTCTGTTTCGCTTAAATATGCCAACTTGAGAGTTTCTTTCTGTTCAAATAATAAAAAAACCTATTCCTTCGTAGAATAGAGTAGCTGGCAACTCAAGCATAATACTGCGAGAAGGTGAACGTAAGCTGCTGTAAATGTACACCAACTCAGTTGTCTCGGTATCAGGTAGCCCACTGCTATACGTCTCTCTCTCCCGCAGGATTGATTGACTAACCGTATCTCTGCCCTACAATCACGGACTTTAGCCTAGGATTGAGGGGAATTCTAATATGCATTGAATAAACATTGCCTTCGTTTGCGAAACAATTTTCAACAGAGATATCTCTTAGACTTTTTGGTGCTGTTTACCGCACTGTAACAGAATTCTGTACGAGTCTACCGCGGCTTAGCACTATAATAATGCTCTCCTGCTTATGAAAAGCGCAGCCTTATTAGGGAAGGAAGCATGCTTAGTGAGGGAATGGATGAGTCTGCTGGGACCATTTCCTCGCTGAAGAAGCTTGTTTCCTGAAGGGACTGCAATTCAGACCTCTACAGTTTTTTTCCTTCCGGAAAACTGAAATAATATCAAAGATCGAGAAAAAAATCACCTCAGGTGATAGCGAGACGGTGTCAGGCATCCGGACAGAGGTACAGATGTCCTGGCACATAATCTAAAAGAATTGGAAGCAATTTGGTTGACTCTCCAGTTTCTCGAAGAACGAGTTTTTGGCCGAGTGGTTCAGATCAACTCGGACAATTCCACAGCTCTCTCACATCTCAAGAAGAGAGCCGGTAATGGGCACAGGCACAGAACGTATCGATCCTCCAGAGGTTCGTTGCACGATTGAAGCACGTCCGTGCAAAGCTTCTCGATCGACGGCAGCAACTACTGACGTCTGAGTAATCTTTGCTTAGAAGTATGTCGAAAGTTGTGGAGACTTTGGGGACGTATTTTCATAGATCCCTTCGCAATGTTGAAGACGAAGAAGCTTCCTCTAGGCTGCTTCCTTATTTTCGATCCGAGATCGGTAGTAATAGACGCCATCCTATAGTATGGAATGGGGATAGAGTTTAGTCTAGTTCCCCCTATTCAAACTCATAGGAATGTAGTAAATAATTTGTTGGCGTCAGAAAGAGAGAGAATGACGCTGATCTCCTCATGTTCGCCTTCGAGAGGCTGGATTCACAGAGGTCACGTCCTTTCCTAGTGCGCTTTCCAAGGACCCTTTCTCAAGAAGTCGGTCTAATCTAATAGCCTCACTTCGAGAGGTACCTCAAAACCTATCTGCTCTGAGTCTGACTGCGTTCAGACTGTCAAGAAGTTGACCGGAATAAGAGGATTTTCAAGACTAATGGCTAGTGTCTTTACCAAGGCAAAGCAGTTCTGCCTATCTTGCATTGTACCAATCGGAGTGGGCCGTTTCTGGAGATAGTGCAGGAAGAATGGCTTTTCCTCCACCTCGACCTCTGTGAATTACGTTACCATCTTCCCTTTCCGTCTGAAGAATGGGATAAGCTAGCAGTCTCAACTATTGTAGAATACGGAAGTAGGTTGTTGACGGCCTTTAAGCTCAGTGATTTGGATCTGTCAAACAACAAGCTCCCTTCACGATCTTTGAGGTCTGTGGAAATCTCGAAATTGTCTAGATCGAAGCTTCCGCCATGGAACTTAGGCGTAGTTTGAAGTTCCTGATGTCAAAAAATTTCGAACATCTCCTTTCTGTAAACTTTTTGCACGTGACCAGAAAGGCTAATTTTCTAGCCACTCTAGATAATGGCAAAGAGGGTTAGTGAGGTTTAAGCCATCATCAGAGGTTGTGGCTTTAGAGGACATAATGTGGTGTGTTCTCTAAGCCCTTTGTTCTTGCTAAGAATGAAAACCCGTCTAACCCTTGGCCCAGAAGCTGGAAATCAAGGGGATGGCATAGATTATTGGGCAAGAGACAGAGTCCTGTGACCTGTCAGGGCTCTCAAGTTGTATCTAGTTAAAACTAAAAGAAAGTTGAGGTCCTTCGGACAATCTGCGGTGTTTCGTAAAAAGACCAGACTTGCCCAGGTCGAAGAACACCCCTGGTGTTATTGTTGAGGGGAGTTCTTTCAAAGAAGCTCATTCGTCATGTTTGGACAAAGATTTGAAATCTTTTAACTGAATGTTCACGAGGTGAGGGGGCGGCCTCGGAAGCATTTCAACAGAGCATGGCACTCAGTAACATCCTGAGTGCCACGTTTTAGCGAAGCAACTTTGTGTTCACTTCACAATACCTGCGGGATGTGAAGACGACATATAAGATTTGCTGCTCGCTAGGGCCATACGTGTCTGCAGACACAATCTTGGGGGCAAGAAGTACCACTCATCCTATCCTATAAAAAATGTTAGGAAAAGCTGTAAGATTATTTATTTTTGGGTCGGGCCGCCAGTGGCGGACTTCTCAATTCTTAAGCCTTAGTTAAATATCCTTAACTTTGGCTAGGTTGGTCAGGTGGTGATATATATTACTTCTTAGCCCTCATGGTATGGTCAATATGGTCTAGTCACATTGTGGTCACGCTCCGTTGACGAGATCATCTAGAACTCACCCAGCTACATAGGTCACTACCTTGCTGGAGACTCTAGTAAAGCAAAAAAGCCGACTTGGGTGACAGTAATAACGAAGTCAGCTATGCTAACAGGTAAGGAACCAAGATGTCAATCATCTGCATGCAATGTGTTTCCTAAAATCCTTTTCTGTCTGTCCTACCTCCAAAGGTGGGATTCAGCTATATATTATCTGCTGGGTAAGTTTCATGAACAAAATGATATTGTTAAGATACAATAAAGTTTGTTCATACTTACCTGGCAGATATATATAATCAAAGTACCCACCCACCTCCCCTCAGGAGACAGTGGGAATGGAAAATCTGATAGAAAATGGGAATGGTGCCTGATACCCGCCTCCCAGCGGCGGGAATGGGTACTAACCACCTGGCTGACCACTGCGTGTGCCGGAGTTTTGAAATTCTGTCGACTTCGGAGAAATACAGCTATATATATATATCTGCCAGGTAAGTATGAACAAACTTTATTGTATCTTAACGATATAATTTTTATCGATATTTTTCTGTTTACTTAATATTATTTGAAAATTAGTAAATCATTTTTTATCATAAATTTATTTAGTCATGGAAATGGGATGAAATACTGTAATTAGAGATTACTATTGCTCTATGAAAAAAATGTGCAAATTAGGTTATTTTCTGCGATATATCATTTGGAGATAAGCTCCACAGAAAAAAAGGAGCAATTTACTGAATCAGCGATTGCTGATACATGACTAAGCAAGGGCACACTGTACATATAAGCAAGATTCATTCCAAATATTGTGGGTGGTCTTGAAGAACTCTTGACAAGAATGTAAAACATTCCAATGCCGCCTGGTGGGAAACAGGTGATTACAGAGGCATTCCTAGCAGGTTAACCAAGTGTTATTTGTTTTTATTTTGAATGCCAGTTGCACCTAATGGTTCGAAGATATAAGCTAACTTCAACAGTAGTTAAGCATCCAAGTAATGTAGATACTATATATAAAAGGGAATTTTGTCTGTTCACTGTGCACGCCCAGAATATGAAAGCTAGGCACACCAGATTTTTACCATAGATTCTCTCCCCCCCACCCCCCCCCCCCCCCCCATGAATGTTTTAGTAAAATCCAAAATTTGCTTTTAAGTGGGCCCGTAACCCCTCTCTTTCTTATCCCCTCATTTTTTACAACTTTAGGAGTTTACAGCAAACTGCATTTTTCACAACTACTTTGACTTGGTAGAAGTACTAATTAAATAACTCTACGGGTTTTTCAAACCTTCTATAGCTCAACAGGATCCCAAGCGAATTGCATAATCCGCCCTGTACGGGTTGTCATCACAGACAGCATGCCCTTTTTATCCTGAGGAACACCGGGTACATCAGCTAGTTCATCATAAAAATTTTCATTTTGTAAGCATTGTGCATTATGAAGGTTTTTGAGACCATTTGCTAATGGGCTGGTTACAGTTTTCTTTGCTCATTCAGTTAGTGTACACAGGTAAATTATTTCCATATTTTATTACAGGCTGCACCTACTACTGGCTTGAAAGATGAAGATTTTACATCACCAGGAAAAGTTAATGGTGTCCCTGTTGGAGACTTTTCATATAATGATATGGAAGACAAACCATGGAGGTAAGGCTTGTGTAAACTGTAACATTGTTAAATTTCTCTTATGTATTCCTAATTTCCCTTCTGTTTTCTTAAGCCTTGCAGTTTATACATCTTCACTTCCACATTGAAGACTGAAATCAATTTTTATATCACTTATGGTTTTAACATGGGATTATTTTGGATGGAATTCATTCACAGGATGATTGACTTTTTTTTTTTTTTTTTTTTCCAAATAAAAAATACAAACACTCACCCTACTTACGAATGAGTTGTGTTACGAACGCTGTTGTATCCTGATTTGTTTGTAAGATGGTTTTCAATATATATAGTGCAATAATTTTTTGTTGAAGTGTACATTCAAGTTTTGCTCGATGGGCACCTACTATTCTGCTAGTAATAATTTTTGCCAAGAACTTAAGGACTTAAGGAAGAAGAAGCCGTTCCTTTAACCTCCTCCCTAATTATCTAGACTATTCACAGATTAACTTTCATCCATTCTTCTTACAATCATGAGAATACATACTAAATTTTGACTGTTGCCTGAATCTTAAATTTTATTTTTATATGAGTAACTTAACAAGTGATTACATTGTTCTTAGTTCCTAACTTTCATGGCAGCTTAAGTTTGAAAATTCACGGTAGCATGCCATTGTTTTGGTGTAGATAACTGACCCCTCCCACTTTTGGTGAAGATTCGTTGACCGAACGCCGGTTGTTGGGTAGCTTTTGTTTTTGGTTTCACCGGTTGGTAGCTTTTGCTTTTGCACTCTTCTTCTAAGAAGCGATCAATGTTCAATCAGCCTTTATCGTTATCGGAGTGTTCTCTAGTGTCGGAAGGTTCTTCATTTTCAATGAATTCACCCTCTGTCTGTTCACCCTTCTATAACGACTCATCCTCCTGCTCCTTTAGCACCACCATCTGCCAGTGTTTTGGTGCAACATGTAGCTTGCCATTAGCGCCCTGTGCAGTCAGATTTGTGTCGACTTTGAATATTATTCCTGCTGTACAGACTCTGCCTTGGACTCAATCCAGCAATGCCTGGACAATATTTTAGACCTGTTGAAAAGAAAAAAGCCCTCGTGCACAGTTAGGAGCAACTGGACTTGTCTCCTTATTCGATTTCATCCTCGGAGAAAGACAGAGCAGGATCAGCCAATGACAGCTTACGCTTCTTTATTGAGGAATTTCTTATTTTGCTATCTTACGTTCCTCTCTCTGTGGGTTCCATCAACACCAGGCTTTGCTTTTTTGTTGAGGTAACCTTCAGGTGCCTCTAGACTGCCAAAGATGGATCTCTCTTCTTCTACGAAGAAGGCTCTTTCAGGTATTGAAGGTTGGCTGACCGATGAGGAATTTTGGGAAGGCCACCTTTTGCGCCCCTCCTTCTCGTCTGACGAAGAGGAGATATCTTTCATGTGCCATCAGGGAAGTGCCTTCTTTATATATATTATTTTATATATATATACAGGCAGTCCCCGGGTTACGACGGGGGTTCCGTTCTTGAGACGCGTCGTAAGCCGGAAAATCGTCAAAAATCCTAAGAAAACCTTACTTTTAATGCTTTGGGTGCATTGAAAACTATGTAAACTGCATTCTTATGGCATTTTTCATCAAAAAAACCTTCAAATATTGATTATTTTGCATTTTTGGTGTCATATTTCATCTGCCAGATGAGCGTGGTAGCGTCGTAACCCTGGAACATGCATCGTAACTCTGGAAATAATGTCTGATGAATATAATTGAAAAGCCTTGTAACCTTGGAATGTCGTAAGTCGAGACCATCGTAACCCAGGACTGCCTGTATATATATATTTTATATATATACAGTAGAGCCTCGGTTCTCAACGATATTCGTTCCAGAAGGAGCGTCGAAATTCGATTATTTCGAGAACTGAATCAAGTTTTCCCATAAATAACTGAAAATGGATTAATCCGTTCTTGACCATAAGTTATTACCCTAACCTGCCTTTTTATACAATATATTACATGTAAATTACAACTAAATAAGTTAAAAGTTAAATAAATATCATGTTAAAACGTATATTTATAATTCTTTAAATGTATAATAAATAGTATAAAAGAAAACTAGCCTGCGTCCAACCGATTGTTGACCAAGCGCCATAGGCTACCTAGGTAAATAGTAAGTAGAACGTAGTGTAGTGGGTAGGCATAAAACGTGTTGCTAACATAATAAAAACATTGAAAAGCAAGTCTAATTATTTCAGTAAAATAATAAACTATTAAAATTAAACCCAATTTATATTTTCATACAATCAACTTACCTGTCAGATATATACATAGCTAAGACTCCGTCGTCCCCGACAGAAATTCAAATTTCGCGGCACACGCTGCAGGTAGGTCAGGTTGATCTACCGTCCTGCCCTGGGTGGCAGGATTAGGAACCATTCCCGTTTTCTATTCATATTTTTTCTGTCACTTGGAATGTAAACAACGTTTGCAGTTCCTCCTGACTTGATTTTTGGATTTCATCGCCATCAATCTTCTGGGCTATCTTTTGCAGGGAAGTACTGGATCTTTGGTTCGGCATACGCATATTAATTTGTTTTAATAATAACTTTGGCTTCGAAAATTCAAAATTTCGAAGAATTGTTTACGTGTAACTACCGAACTTTTCGGTAGACACTCACATAGTTTGCAAGAAGGAAAATTTTAATATTTATTCATAATAACGTGTAGTAAATGTTAGAATTGATTGAGCTAACTTCCTTCTTGAGGAAGTCAGGAATAGAATTAGTTACGCTTCCTTTAGAAGTTTTTATAGCTCTCGTACTAACGAGCAGTTAGAGCATTAACAATACTAGTAGTGTTGTATCCTCATCTCCTTCTTACTTCACAGAATCTTCAAATTCATATTGCAATTTGAAGACAAAGGAATGTAGCTCAAAATACGAGCTATTGAAAGGTAAGAAGTGATTTTAGTGTTAGTGCAGTGGAGGGGGCGTTTCTGATCGGCTCTGTTTCGCTCCCAGGCCTAGACCTCTTCCAAGCTCACTACCCAGAGGAGAAGGAAAGTCGAAAGCCTTACGGAGGTTATGGAGAATCCCCCACAGATCAGGCGTCCCCTCAGCAGGATCTGTAGAACGTCCCAGACTGCCAAGTTTGCCATTGGAAAGGCGTCCTAATTAGTAGAGGGTGCGTCCGATCGGCTCTGTCTCGCTCTCAGGCCTAGACCTCTTCCAAGCTCACAAGCCAGAGGGGGGGTAGAAGAAAAGTCGAAAGCCTTACGGAGGTTATGGAGAATCCCCACCCCCCGATCGGGCGTTCCCTCGGCAGGATCTGTAAAACGTCCCAGACTGCCAGGAATAGCCATTGGAAAGGCATCCTTTAAAAAGTGCGTCTCTTCTTCCGTTTCTTCATCTTACATCCGAAAAGACGAAGAATGGCTCGTTCTCTGAAAACTAAGAGAACACTGAGCGAGGCTGAGAGCCAGTCCAGCAAGCTAGCGCGAGCCACGTTCCAACAGCCAGCAGCGAGCCGCGCTCCAACAGACTAGCGCGAGCCGCGTTCCATCAGACTAGCGCGAGCCTCGTTCATACAGATAAACGCGAGCCGCGTTCCAGCAACTGAGCGCGAGCCGCGTTCCAGAACTTTTTTCTTGGCGCAAGGCGCCTTTCAAAGAGAAAACAGACGGCTAGACTGAGGAGCCTTATAGTAGAGTGGCAATCAGAAGGATGCTTTCCATTGAACGTTTACTGGCAAGAGGCTCGTATAACAAGACTAGAGGCGCTCGGATCTATCAGGGCACACGGGACTTTTCCACGCAAGCGGAACGTCCAGGAGCGAGTCTCCTTTCTAGCGGGCGAACTATCCTGACGCCAGGCGCTAGGCGCAAGGATCCAGACGCCAGGCGTCAGAATATTCCAAAATCTTCATTTGAGAGAGAGGTCAGTCGCGAGACTCCTCTTTGAGTTTTTTAACTTGAGCAACTTTCCCCTGGCAAATGTGCAAGATGTCGCACAGGCGGCCGTTGTTTTTGTCAGAAGGATTCTGATACTAAGAGAAGCCCCTTTTCATTATTCAAGAAGACTCCTGTGTTAGGCAGTTCCTCTCAATGCGGACACTCTCCCTCATCCATACTCTTCCCTCGTTTTGAGGAGGCAGAGCTTTGGAGTTTTCTTAATAAGAATCTCATCGACGTTTAGTATGATGACGGATAGGAAATATCTACTTCCTTCCGTAAACCCTAGTGATGAACAGGAATTCTGTCTCTTCCGCGATTTATGAGGAAATCACGAAGATTTAAAGAGTTCCTGGATTAACTTCCTTCCTTAAGGATATATATATACTCTTTCTATCGTTCTATTAACGTAAAGAACGAGATAGTAGAAGGTAGTAGAGTATCTGCTGGATGAGAATATGATACGGTCAAATCATAAACACATACCGTAGTTACTTCTTTGCTGTGTAACTCAATTACCAGTATCCTTCTACGACTTTCCTAGGAAGGACTACGCTTAAAGGGATTGTTAAGACAACACCTACTTAGCTTCTAGATTTATCGAAGTCTTGTTTCGCTTAAATATGCTTTAATTTAATAAGAAATTCCTGAAGTTCGATAATAATTTTATAAGATTCCTTTATTAAAGGGAGTAGCTGGCAACTCTGGAAGAGTAGGCCAGACAGCTATCGGAGACTGCTTTCGCTGAGAGCCTGAGGACCCAACGCAGTTACGTCAGTACCATGTAGGTGTCAGTCATGAGCGGTCGGGTTTATCTTCTCTCTCCTGCGGGATGGAATAACTATCCGTATCTCTCCCCTACAACGGTCTTAACCTCGGATTGAGGGGATAGTTAAGCTAACTAAATAAATAAAATTGTATGCCTTTTGCTAAGAAGCTTTTTTTTCAATAAGAGAGATAGTACAACCTTTCAATGCTGTTTACCGTGGTAACATTATTAAAGGATTCTATCGCAGCAGAACATTATATTATATAATGCTCTCAGGCTTTCGAAAGCATAGCTTATTAGAGTACCTGCTCAGAAGATGGATGAGTCGGATGGAAAACATTCTCTTTGTGGCAAAACTTGTTTACCTGAATGGACTATACTACGTATGTAAAGTTTTTTCCTACTAAGAACGGAATTAACATGTGAAAGGATGTCGGGTACCATAAAGGCACAGGTGTTCTGGCACATACCTAAAAAGAATTAGAAGGAAGCGCCAGCCTGGCGCAAGTTGCGCCAGCCTGGCACATAGCGCTAGAAGCACCAGCCTGGCGCAGTGAGCCAAGAACACCCAATCCAAGATTTTCTCGTTTTAGCGAGTTATTAACCTAAGAGTCCAGTAGCCTCTCGGACACCAGGCTCGGTAACGGCAAGATTCGTTCCTGATTTCGTTACCCATTTAATCACTTAGTTCAATTCCACGACTCTCTCATATCGCAAAGAGCATCGAGAATCTCTTTTTTCGCTCCTGTTCGCGTTAACAAAGAGAACCTTCTCGATCGACGATAATAACTGTTAACATGTTTAACATTTATTGGAAAGAGTTGTGAGAACCTGCGGAAAGTCTTCTTCATAGATCTCTTAGTAAGGTAGAAGACGAACAGGCTTCCTATAGACTGCTTCCTTTTCCTCGAACCAAGAGAGGTAGCAATATACGCCATCTTTATTTTTTTTTTTTAGAAAGGGGAATAAACTTTAGTCTTTTTTCCCCTAAATATAAATTATTTGCAGAATTTAAGATAAAGGGCGTCAAAGAAAGAGAAGATAATACTTTATGCCTCATTTTGGCCTTAGAGAGGTTGGATTCACAGAGGTCACGTTCTTCTCACAGCATGTTTTGATAGAATATTCTATCAGCATCTATTATAAATGGACCTTAACAACCTCTCCACTCTGAGTCTGTCTGCATGGCAAGGGAACTGACCAGAAGTGGACATGAATGAGAGGATTTTTCAAGGTAAATGACAATAGTCATGGACAAGATATAGAATTGCTGCAGATCGTGCTAGAGGGAATGAGGAAACTGTCCTCTTCCGATACCTCTGTGAACCACATAGCGGTTTTTTCTTCCCTTTCAGAGGGAATGGAGGAAACTGTCCTCTTCCGATACCTCTGTGAACCACATAGCGGTTTTTTCTTCCCTTTCAGAGGGAAGAATCACCTTTATATATATCTGCTATCAAAGAACGTTGTAAAAGGCTATACTCTGTCTCTATAAAGGGATTGGAGATAGCAGAGGATTAAGATCTTCGGGATCTTATACGATACCTCAATATGACAAGAGTAGGATATCATGTACTTCTAATGGGATCTTTTTTTGTGGCCACAGATTCTATGTTTCAGACAAGATGGAATTGCTCCTCATCAAACTTCTTTGAGAAATTTTTATGAGGGAATTCTTTGTTTCTCTTGGTCCCAAACGATCAAGAAGACAAGTGAATTTTTTGAGCATTGGAATCTCGCATCAGATTCTATGGAGATTAGGCAATGGGTTCTTGCCAGCATAGTATGTCTGGAAAAAGAACTAAAACCCCCTATTCCTGATTCAATGTTTTCAGATAGAGGTTTCGTTGTCCAGGCAGGGTACTTATGTTTTTCATCTACAGTAGAATGGTTAAAACGTTTGCCTACAGAGTCTTTGGAATGCGATGACGGCTCGACAAATGCTTCCCAGAAGGTGTTCAGAGGGATACAATAAAGAGCTAGAAATCAGGAGTACTCCCAATTTTCAGCTCGGGAGTCTCCTTCGACTTCCAAGCTTCTTCCCTTCCTTCGGACAAGGATAGGGAAGATTCTGCAACGAGAAGGCCCTTCAACAGGTAAAAAGAGATCTCGTGAGCAAGGGAAGTACTCAAGAAGGATCCTCCTCGGAGGAAGACTCTTATCTCTCATACTGTTAGATATCCTATCGTATACTGGATGTAGCTGACTACAATCACCTCCCCTTGCCGGAGAGGCCAAAGCTCAAAGTGGAAGAATTTCTTCTTCCACCCTTCTCCAGTCTTGTGATTTACTATTGTGGATGTTCAGGACTTTCGGACAATGTAGCGCCAACCAGGAGCCTTATGCTAAACAGGCGTAAAAAAACGCCCAGAGGCAGACAGCCCCAAGAACACTGTCATTGTCTGATGAGGAGAAAGACTGGGCCTACAACCTGACACAGTTGCGCTAGATGCGAATATATAGGCACGGATAAGAGTGTCCGATGTGGACATTGCCACACATCCTCGAGACTCTACCAAGCTCGAAGCACTGGCAAGTGGGGAGGAGCCAACCAGGCGCGAGGCGCCAGGCAGGAGCGAGGCGCCCAGGCAGGGCGCGAGGTGCCAAGCCAGCCGCGAAGCTCCAGGCAGGCACAAAGCGCCAACCTGGCGCGAGCCCCCAGCCAGGCTCAAGCCAGGCTCTAGGCGCAAATCTCCAGCTAAGGCGCGAGGCCGTCAACCAGATGCGAGGCGCCAGTTCAAGCGAAAGGTACCAGACAAGCGCTAGGCTCCAACCAAGAGCGAAGCACCAGCCAGGCACGGTTTCCTGCCAGGCTTCAGGCTTCAGACGGGAGAGATCCATTTCAAGAAAGCCCTGGTCTTCTTTGAAACATGGAGATCTCCTAAGCACTTCATAAGTGACTTGATTCCTTCAAACAGCTGAGAATTAAAAGCGCAGGAAGTGCACGCTTTTGCAAATTCTTGTTCTTTACATAACAATATGTCATATAAGACATATTGGCTGTGTTGTATGGTAGAGGCAACTCTGTGTTGACTTCTCATTACACAAAGGATGTCAAGTTAACCTACGAGAGATCCTTCTCTTCTGGTTTATACGTTTCTGCAGATACGTTACTGGGATAAAGGAGCCGACACTGATCCTTAACTTTGAGTTAAAGTTTTTTAACTTAGTGAAATTATTGGGGTTTTTGAAAGGAGTGTGGGGATAAACTCTTTTCAATTTGAGCGCGCAACCCTCGTGGTTAGGATCAGGTGATCGGGATCGGTGTTGCGCTCCTTCATAAGGTGTATTGTCATAGAAATGGTCCAGTACCCATTGACAAAGTCCTTTCAGGCTCTGCTGAGTAAGCGGTTCATACCGCATCGGCAGACCCAACAAGAAACTCTTAGACATAGATCACATATCTCGCTAAAGTCTTGAGGTGATGCAGACTACCGGGCAACAGCCACGAAGTCTACCACCTATCAGATAGGAACCAAGGTTTATTTATACCTACAACATATGTTGTTTACCTGTCTATTCCATGTTAGCTGTCTCTTACCCTCCACCAAAGGGTGTCAATCAGCTATGTATATATCTGACAGGTAAGTTGATTGTATGAAAATGATATTGTTATAATACAATAAAGTTTCATACATACTTACCTGGCAGATTTATACGATTAATGGCCCACCCAGCCTCCCCGCAGGAGACAGGTATGTATTCCTAATCTGCCAGTTAAGAATGTATGAAAACTTTATTGTATTATAACATCTCATTTATCAAAAACTTGCAAAAATTTGCCTACAGTAAGTCAGCATTTAAGGATGTAAACAAACCATAGCGCAGCCCTGGTGGTTTATATCGGGACTATGGTAGTAAACAAACCATATCTCGCTATAGAGCCTAGAAATGTTTACACTTCGATATTAATTTATGGTAAATCTTTTTACTGAGTCGACTGCAATACTGTATATAAAATCGCTTGAAAATTTCCTTTCAGTAAATGTAATGTTGTGATACTAACGATTTTGTTTCATAAATGTCCTTATAAAATAGGTGCGTCTTTTACGGCAAATTGTCCAATATCAGGGCTGGTTTCAAGCTTATTGGACTTTGACAATTAGTATTATGGTACTGCATGGTACATATATACGTACGTATAAGTAAAACGAAATCTTCTTAATGTCTTTAATTACGATAACGACCATTACGTACCAGCACCTCTTGAGTTTAATATCAAGCTAACCTCTTTTTTTTTTTTTTTTTTTTTTTTTTTACGAGGATGCTTATAAACGAAGCATACAGATTGCATTCGTTACCACGCACGTGTTGCATATGTAAACTGTGTCACTACCAGACCTCATACGGTAACATTGACGTCTTTTTACAGTAGACATAAAAGAATAGTCTTAATTTCTATCATTATTCTATAACATAGCGGCTTCTCTGATTAAGCTAAGGCTAACCTCCTCTTTACCAGCAAGCTTAACAAAGATTAAGATTGCGTTCGCTACCGAACGGCACAGTTACATATGTGACAGTGGTTTCACTACCAAATCTCACACGTAAACAATGACGTATTTTTACAGTAGACATAAAAGAATCTACTTAATTCCTATAATTAATGTATACCGTAGCGGATTCTGAGTTAACCTAAGGCTAATCTCTTCTTTACCGGCACGCTTAAAAAGCTTAGATTTCGTTGCTATCGAACCGAACATGTTACGTATGTAACTGGTTTCACTACCAAATCTTACATGTAAACATTGACGTATTACAGTACGACATAAAAGATTCTTCTTAATTTCTTATTACTACGCACTTAATATGGCATAGTGGCTTCTCTGATATAAGCTATGACTAACTTCTTCTTTACCGACAAGCTTAACAAGCTTACAGATTGCATTCGCTACCGAACCGCACATGTAACCTACGTACGTAACATGCCTTCACTCCAAACCTAACACTTAAATACGTATTGCATTTGCTACTGAAACGCGCGCCTCAAGTGTGAGCATGGTTTTAGAATATGTCTACGCTTGAAAAAAAAAAATCAAGCAAGGGTGCTTGATTAAATCTTTTTTTCGCTCGTCTTTTTCATGCAGAGGAGAGGATAGACGAAACTTAAGGTTTATTTTGGAGTTGGAAATGATGGAAACTTTTTGAAGAAGGAAAACGTGAGATGCCATGTAAACACTTTTCCATTATTTCAGAGATTAGCAATAGCAAAAGGTTTTAATAGATAGCCAGTAGTAATGTTGGGACCCATGATGAATCAAAAGGTAACTGCGTATAGAGTTGATACCACCGAAAAAGCAAACGAAATGTGCGCAAGGTGTACAAGACACGACACATGTTTGAATGTTTTTTATACATTAGTTGTGGACTTTAAACAATGCTGAGTGGCGTCACCAGTGTTACCAACCGTTTTGGCTAAATTATGCTAGTCGGTCCAAGCAAGAATTTATGCCAAATATGGTGCAATTTTGTGCCAGAATTATGCTATTAATCTATCATTTAATGTATGACACTTACCTGGCAGGTATATATATAGCTATATTCTCTGTTCCACCTGGCAGAAATTTTCAAAACTCGCGGCAAAGAAACGCTAGTAACCTATTAGTAGTTCAGGCAACCACCACCCCGTTACCGTGGCGCTAGCGCTAGGAAACCGTTCCCAATTGGGCCAGATTTTCTCTGCCAGCCGAACCGGCAACATTGTTGGTGGTTCCCTGCTAGGATTTTCATTCTCGTTGCTGACTTTTTCATGGATTTTTGGTATTGTACTTGGAAACGTTAGCTTGGCATTCGCTTTGGATTGTTCTTTAAATATGTTGGATACTGGAAGTATGTTTAGAGTTTGTGTAAAAGAGGGGTGTAAGGTAAGGTTGCCGAAGGCTTCGGTCGACCTCATACTATTTGTAAGAAGTGTAGAGAGAATGTGTGTACTTGGGAGAATAGATGTTTTGAATGTGAGAATTTATCAGAGAAGGAGTGGAAGATTTTTATGAAATATGTTTGAACAAAGGCTTGAAGAAAGATCCGTGTAAGGAGATCTGTTTCTCGTAGTGAGAAGTCAATTCTTCTAGCAACAAAAGAGTGAATGTGTTTCCTCTCCAGCTCCTTCTAACGTAGAGTTGGTAGTTCCTTCTCCCCAGGTATCTCCTGCGCCCGCTGCTGTATCGGAGGAGGCGAACGATACACAGATTGTTAAGGTGTTCGCTGCCCTTGCGTCCATGGGCGACCAGATACAGCGACTTACGGATAAAGTTAGTGCTTTTGATGTCAGTGAAAGTGTAGTGGAGGGGGCGTCTGATCGTCTCTCCCGTGCTCCTAGACCTAGACCTCTGTCAAGCTCCCAGACCCAAGGGAGAAGGCATGTCGACAGTCGAAAGGGAGGCGAGAGAGGTTTTATCGCTGTCAGGCGTCCCTTCGAACAGTCCTGTTGCAAGGTTCCCAGGTCTGTTGCAGTTCGCCTCAGAAAAGGCGTAACTGGGAAGTGTGCGTCCTCGGATGTTCGACATCTGAGCGGGAACGTCGGTATGCAGTTGTGTCTTGCCACCCCTCAAGAGGACTTTCAGGACATCGACCACTCTCGAAGACCATGCTCAAGATCGTGAGGCTTGGAGTAGTCCGGAGGTTTGTTTTGTCCTCCTCGGAAGACAGGGACGCAGTTCCGATCAAGAGGAAGAGGATCATTCGTTCTAAAGAGGACTCATACGGCCTTCTCGTTCTTGGATTTCGATGAGAGACTCTCCTCCATCTTCTTGCTTGTCTTCCCCTCGTCTCTCTCCGTCGGTGGAGTACAAAAGATCGCTCTCCTTTAACGTCGCAGTCCTTCTCGTAATCCTCCTCCTTCGTCCTCTGCCATTCAGGAAGATAGTACGAAGGGTTTCTTAAGGGAAATGCAGTCTAAGCTGGCAGTTCTCGTTAAGTCTTGGGATGCTCCTTTGCAGGGATACTTCGAGGCGGAAAGGGACATTTCCTTCCCGTTAATTCTTCTAAGAAGACGGAAGACAAGGACGCGTTCGCCGAGGATGTAGGACGCACTGGCTCTACGAGGACGGGCGATCGCTTGGTTTTTTTCAGGACGCAGAACGCAGGAGAAGAGATGGTTTCGGAAGAAGCAGGACGCAAACGTCAGGACTCGGAATCACTTGTGGACGCAAGACGCAGGCGGCAGGAAGCAGATATGTCTACGATGGACGCAGGACGCAGGCGGACCAGGACATCGATACGGCCGGCAGGACGCCGATTCTTCTTTTAGCCGCAGGACGCAGGGCGGCAGGACGCTTTTCCGGTACAGCGAAGCAGTTCAACAAAACGACAGTGATCTGACAAGACATTTCGTCAGCAGAAAAAGAGGATTTGGATTTTGTTGAGGAGAAGAATACGGAACCGTCTTCGGATTACAAGATTCTTACTTCACGTCTGCTTTCTATTTTTGAAGGTGAATTCAAACCAACGGCTCCTTTATCTGCCTTATCTCAGTTTTCCAAGACTAAGGCTCCAACCAAAGAATCTCTTTCCTTAAGATGACTCTGTCGATTTCGGCGAAGAAGGCCCTTCAACGTGTGAATGACTGGATGAAGGATAAGAAAGAAGCGTGGGGAAATACTCTTTCGCTTTTCCACCAGCTAAGTTAGCATCGAAGTCAGGATATGGTACGCTACTGGAGAAAGTCTAGGCCTGGGAGTACCTGCCTCCTCCCAGGGGGACTTCTCCAGTATAGTGGACAGCTCACGCAGACAGGCGTTGCAGTCTGCTAAGGTCTGGTGGACTTCGTCCGAGTTTGACCATCTTTTAAAGGGATTTTTAGGACTTTCAAGTCTTCAATTTTCTAGATTGGTCTTTGGGAGCACTGGCGAACTCCTAGAGAAGAATCCCAGGATATGGAAAGTGGCTAAGAGCATTAGTCCTGCATGGACAAGGCTCTGAGAGATGGAACAAATGAACTGGCTTCTTTGTTCACAGCAGGAGTACTGAAGAAGAGGTCGCTGTTGTGTTCTTTCGCTTCAAAAGGGGTTTCAAACTCAGAAATCGGAGTTGCTGTTCTCTCTCCCCTTTCGAAACAACTGTTCCCTTCAGAGGTGATTAGGGATATAGCTCTCGCTCTTTCTCAGAAGGCCACTCAAGATCTTCTCTCGTCTTCAGTTAAGAAGTTCTTACCATCCAAGTTGGGGTTAAGAAATCTCCAAAGGAATCAAGGCCTTCGCAACAGCCCTTTCGAGGCAGAACGTTCGCATTCGACCTGCCCTTTAGAGGTAAGAGAGTACCCGCGAAAAGAGGAGCCAAGACTACCTCTAAACAATGAGATCTCATCCTCCAGACGACAGTGGCGCCAGACTTCAAGGTTTTTGGGAAGTTTGCAGAACATGAAGGCAGAATCCCTGGGCTGTCAACGTAGCTCGGGAAGGGTACAAGATTCCTTTCTTAAAGAGACCTCCTCTCGCAACATCTCTGAGAGCCCTCCTTGGGGCAAATTACAACGATTTAGTTGAAGAAAACGGCTCTGTGGGAGCAAGTAGCTTCATGCTAGAGAAAGGAGCCATAGAACCTGTTCTGGATCACGAATCTCCGGGATTTTACAACCGGTTGTTCCTGGTTGCAAAGTCTCGGGAGGTTGGAGGCCAGTTTCTGGACGTAAGTCAACTGAATCTTTTCGTAGAAAAGACCAAGTTCACTATGGAGACGAACGATTCAGTACTGGCAGCGGTACGTCCAGGGGACTGGATGGTGACCCTGGACTTACAAGACGCATACTTTCATATTCCGATTCATCCAGGAAGCAGGAAGTATTTAAGGTTTGTGATTCAGGACAGGGTCTCTCAGTTCAAGGCCCTGTGCTTCGGCCTTTGCACAGCCCCCCAAGTGTTTTCACGAGGATGATGTTCAATGTGGCGAGATGGTTTACACTTAAGAGGGATCAGAGTGTTCTTTTTTACCTGGACGACTGGTTATAAGATCCCAATCAAGAAGTCAATGTCTGGAGGACTTGAATCAACGTTGAACTTAGCAAAAGCACCTAGGTCTTGTGGTAAAAATGGGAAAGTCTCAATTGAATCCCCAACAACAGATAGTTTATTTGGGGATTCAGATATCTTCAGTGACTTTTCGGGTCTTTTCTGTCCCACCCCCGACATGGGCCCCAAAAGCCCTATGCATTCGGAAGGTGCAGGACTTTCTAGAGAAAGACCAATCCTCAGCAAGAGAGTGGATGAGTCTACTGGGCACACTCTCTTTGCTAGAGAGGTTCATTTCTTTAGGAAGACTGCACATGAGACTCTACAGTTTTTCCTGAAGGATTCATGGCCAAGGAAATTGCAACCGGATTCCTTCCAGTTTCTAATCTTCCTGCCGAAGTGAAGGAGGAATTAAAGTGGTGGCTAACTCCAGGCAGATTAGCAAGAGGGATGTCGCTTCAGCAGAAGAGCCCAGACCTCATCTTGTACTCCGACGGGACTTTGGAGCAAGAAAGAAACAAGTTGGCACATAAAAACAGGAAGGAACTGATGGCAATTTTCTTGGCCTTGAAGCACTTCAGAGAGTTGATTCGAGACAAGACAGTGCAGATCAACTCGGACAACACCATGGCTTCTGGCATACATCCGCAAACAAGGAGGGACTCATTCTTTCCTCTCTACAGCTGGCAAAGGAAGTTCTTCTTTGGGCGAAGAGGAAAACGTCGTGCTGCTCACCAGGTATATACAGGGGGAGAAAAATGTGAGTGCGGACGCCTGTTTGAGCGAAGAAGCAAAAATTTACAATTTCTCCCACGGAGTGGACTTTGCACATGGAGGTTTTGCCAGAGCCTGTGGAAGTTGTGAGGCCGTCCGGTAGTAGATCTTTTTGCGACAGCCAGAACAAAAAGATTACCAACCTATTGCTCTCCGGTTCTAGATCAGGAAGCAGTGGCGGTCGACGCATTCCTGATGGATTGGACAAACTTAGATGTTTACGCTTTTCCTCCATTCAAAGTACTGGGGAAAGTTATGAAGAAGTTCAGGGAGAGCCAAGGAAGGATGACCTTTAATAGCTCCGTTTTGGCCGGCCCGCCCAAAGTTTGGTTCACAGAGGTACTGGAATGGACAATAGATACGCCAAGAACTCTTCCTCTAAGAGTAGATTTACTCAGACAACCCCACTTCGACAGGTTTCAAGATACCCTCGCTCTGGGTCTGACTGCGTTCAGACTATCGAAAGTCTTGTCAGAGCGAGGGGATATTTCTAGAGAGGTGGCCAGTGCAGTGGCTAGAGCCAGAAGACAACTCCACAACTTACAGTATATCAGTCGAAGTGGGAGAAATTTCAGGAAGTGGTGTAAGAACAGGAAAGTGTCTTCATCCAGTACCTCTGTGACCCAAATCGCAGACTTCCTTTTATACTTGAGGAAGGATTTAGGATTGTCAGTTCTACAATCAAAGGTTATAAAAGTATGCTAACCTCAGTGTTTAGAGATCTAGATATCTCTAATAACTTAGACCTTAGAGATCTGATTAGGTCCATTTGGTACCAAGAAACAACCCCAATGCAGGCCACCTGCTTGGAACCTCGATGTTGTCTTGAGGTATTTAACCTCTAGGCGAAATTTTCGAGCCTTTAGAGAAATCCTCTCTGGAGAGATGTTGCTAAGAAAAAACTATCTTTTAGTTGCTTTGGCAACGGCTAAAAGAGCTAGTGAGCTTCAGGCCATATCGAAGAAGGTGGGATGGAGACATGGCAATGCAGTGTGTTCATTCCAGGAAGGTTTCTTGGCCAAGAATGAGAATCCGGCTAATCGTTGGCCAAGATCCTTTGAAGTTTTGGGTCTTTCTGAGTTAGTGGGTCATGAGCAAGAAAGAGTTCTCTGCCCAGTGAGAAGCATTGCGATTTTATATTGATAGAACAGAGAGATCAGAGGGAATTCTGATGCTCTTTGGTGTTCAGTTTAAAGACCCCAGTAGACCCATGACGAAGAACGCTCTAGCCTTCTTCATGAGAGAGTTGATTAGAGAAGCTCACATGTTGTGTCAAGAGCAGAGCTTTGGTATTTTGAAAGTGAAGGCTCATGAAGTCAGGGCAGTTGCGACTTCATTGGCGGTTTTAAAAAAGAATTTAGCCCTCAAGGAAATTATTGAATTCCACCACCTTTTATTTGGAGAACATTCAATATTTGCGTCTCATTATCCTTAGGGATATTCAGACAACCTTTGATAATTGTCAGACGCTAGGTCCATACGTGTCCTCCGGTACAGTATTGGGCAAAGAAGTTACTACCCCATAACCTTCTTTTAAGCTAGTTGATTTTATTAGGTGATGGTGTTTGTGTTTTTTGGTCGTCTGAGAAAAGTGTTGGTGTACTTTTATCAGTCTTGGTGTGGTGTGTGTGTAGTTCAGGTAAATGATCTATTACTAGCTTGAATGCCATGGCATAAGAGGCTGTACGGTTCTGTCAACACATTGGTCATGTCCCAGTTGTCAGTTCCAGTCTTAGCTTCTTCAACATACAGGACACTTCCTTGTTGAGAGCTCCTAAGGTTTAAGCAGGCTTAGAGGCAGGACCCTATGAGTCAGCTACCTTAGCAGGTAAGGAACCTAGAGTAAATGGATAATTTTAATTATTTATACTCTAATAATGTTGCTGTCTTTGACCCACCTCCAAATGTGTCAATCAGCTATATATATACCTGCCAGGTAAGTGTCATACATTAAAATGAAGTTTTTATGTTAAAACGAAGTTTAATGTATACTTACCTGGCAGGTATATATAATTTAATGCCCACCCTCCTCCCCTCAGGAGACAGGGTTCAGAGAAAATCTGGCCCCAATTGGGAACGGTTCCTAGCGCTAGCGCCACAGTAACGGGGTGGGGTGGTGGTTGCCTGAACTACTAATAGGTTACTAGCGTTTGCCGCGAGTTTTGAAAATTTCTGCCAGGTGGAACAGAGAATATAGCTATATATACTACCTGCCAGGTAAGTATACATTAAACTTCGTTTTAACATAAAAACTTCATTTATCTCATTTCTCTAAATACATTTGAGCTAAAACAACGATGTAATGGAAAATTTAAAACATTTATATATTAGGTGAAATGATACAAAGTGACGAACAGACAATATTATAACTAATAATTTGATGATCTTTACATGTTAGGAAACTCGTAATAAAACACAATTTTTCTTTAATAGATCACATACCCAATCACGAGTACACTATTTGATATGCAATCACTATTATACTATTGACAAATGTGTGAAGATCACACATACAAATGTGAAGAAAAACAACAAATTTTACTTATTACTGCGTCATTATCATGCCACTCAGAACCATTTTTCTTTAACAGGTCCACCCCATAAACAATTAATAAATACTTGAAAATGTGTGAAAATTACTTCAATATAACATTTTGTTATTTACTTATATTTACTGAAAAATTAAAAATTAAAAAAGGTACACAAACAAACCAGTCTCTACTCAAGAAGAAAAACATACGTACTTATTACTTGATCATTATCATGCCACTGAAACACTATTTTTCTTTAACAGATCACATACACATGAATAAATACTTGAAAATTGTGTGAAAATCACTTCAGGCATAAATTAAAATTGTGATAATTACTGAAAAAAATAAAACTTAAAAAGGAAAAAAAGTAATTCTTTACTCATGAAGAAAAAACATATTAACACTTTACTGATCGTTTGTCATGCCACTGTGGGTATTTATTTATATTCACAAAATTTAACATTCCTTAGTTGGGTTCAAACTTAGCAATTAACTCATTTGTTAGTGCTGCTTTTGAGGCAATTTCACTTGAAGATACATTCACTATAGCTGTGTATGAAATTGAGGAATTTTCTGCATTTTATTTAAAATTTTAGTGAAAATACATTCTAAAATTGTACTAGAACCTTAAGTGTGAAAGAAATTGTGCTAGCTCCAATTCTTAGGTCAAATTATGCTAAAAAACATGAAATTATGCTACTTTGTTAGCACTGGATGACGCCAACTAGCGGCGGCTGGCGGAAACAGTTTTGTTTACAAACATCATATGGTCGGGGGTCGGAAACTGGTTTTTTGGTTGAAAACAGATACAAAGTTTATTGGAAATTTAGTGGCGAAATCCGATTATGTCGAGTTCTAATATGGTCGTGAACCGGGTCTCTACTGTGTATATATATATATATATATATACAGGCAGTCCCCGGGTTACGACGGGGGTTCCGTTCTTGAGACGCGTCGTAAGCCGAAAATCGTCGTAAGCCGGAACGACGCTTGGAAATATGTCTTAAACTAATAAAAAGTTATAAAACCTTACTTGTAATCCTTTGGTTACACTACATGTTGTTTCCTGTAGTTTTATGTACAACCTGGAGTTATTTTCATAAAAGAATGCTGGTTCTTGAAGGTAAAAACTATTGTAATCCTCTGGTGACACTACATTCTTGAAGTTTTATGTACAACCTGGAGTGATTTTGCAAAATCTTGAGGGGCTACAAGAACAGCTGATTACTATTTACGTATCATATAGACTAATTAAAGTAAATGTATCTTTAAATAGGCTTATATATTAGTATCAACAAAACATTTCCTGCCATGAGTCAGAGGCCGTTTAATGAAACGAACATTCTTCTCGTCCTATCTGTTCAGAAAATAAACGTTACGTCAATCCCCGAGACCACCATTGTTGCCAAAGCGTCTCTCTCTCTCTCTCTCTGATCAAATTACATTGGAAACTTGACATACGATTGCCCACAATATACGAATGTTTTGAGATATAACAGAAAATTTGCGAAAATACAAGCTTTGATATACAACGAAATATTTGAGATACGATTTTGCAATGAGTGTTAGTTGTATAGGCGACCGATAAAAATGGCGTTCAGTCTGTTTGTTTGTTGGTGCTGCATGTTAACACGTCGTTGTTTAGTTCGTTGTATTTGCGCCTATTTTTTCGTGTTATTTTGCTCTATTTTATTATAACCATGGGTCTCAAAGCTAAAGACAAAGCAGGTGATAAGAAAAAACCAAGAAAATGATTTCGATGGAAGCAAAACATGAAATTATAGCAAAGCATGAACGTTGGCGTTCGTATCGTCGATTTGGCAAACGAGTATGGTCGAAATCCTTCTACAATATCCACGATCATCAAGCAGAAGGAAGCTATAAAAACCCCCGAGACCATTGTTGCCAAGCGCTCTCTCTCTCTCTCTCTCTCTCTCTCTCTCTCTCTCTCTCTCTCCTCTCTCTCTCTCTCTCTCTCTCTCTCTCTGATCAAATTACGTACTGGATAATGTCCTCTCTTTGGATACTTCGATTTTGCCAAATATTGAGGGCTACAAGAACAGTTTGATTACTATTTACGTATCATATAGACTAATTAAAGTAAACGTATCTTTTAAATAGCTATATTATTAGTATCAACAAAACATTTACTGGCATGAGTCAGAGGCCGTTTACGAAACGAACACTTCTCTGTCCTTAACTCGACCGTCGCAGACGCCTCTCTCTCTCTCTCTCTCTCTCTCTCTCTCTCTCTCTCTCTCTCTCTCTCTCTCTCTCTCTCTCTCTCTCTCTGATCAAATTACTGGATAATGTCTCTCTTTGGATACTTGGAATTTGCGTTGTAATCTAACCAGAAACTTCGTTTTGTTATTATTACTGGAAACAAGCAATGATTTTTTCATTATTTGCGCTTTTGGACTGTTATATGTAAACTAGTATGTATTCATTCGCTCGGAAACTAGTTCCGCATATGAGGCGTCACTAAAAAACATAGAAAAATACAACATAAAAAGTGTCGAAATCATCATAATCTCAAACCGTTTAACGAAACGAACACTTCTCTGTCCTTAACTCGGAGCGTCGGAAGACGTCTCTCTCTCTCTCTCTCTCTCTCTCTCTCTCTCTCTCTCTCTCTCTCTCTCTCTCTCTCTCTCTCTCTCTCTGATCAAATTACTGGATAATGTCTCTCTTTGGATACTTGGATTTGCGTTGTAATCTAACCAGAAACTTCGTTTTGTTATTATTACGGAAACCAAGCAATGATTTTTTTCATTATTTGCGCTTTTGGACTGTTATATGTAAACTAGTATGTATTCATTCGCTCGGAAACTAGTTCCGCATATGAGGCGTCACTAAAAAAACATAGAAAAATACAACATAAAAACGTGTCGAAAATCATCATAATCTCAAACCGTTTAAACGAAACGAACATTCTCTGTCCTTAACTCGGAGCGTCGAAGACGCCTCTCTCTCTCTCTCTCTCTCTCTCTCTCTCTCTCTCTCTCACTCTGATCTTCTCTCTCTCTCTCTCTCTCTGATCAAATTACTGGATAATGTCTCTCTTTGGATACTTGGAAATTTGCGTTGTAATCTAACCAGAAACTTCGTTTTGTTATTATTACTGGAAACAAGCAATGATTTT
>NC_061092.1:70522744-70552451 GCF_015104395.2 Macrobrachium nipponense
ATCGAAGCCTGTATGTATGACAAGTCAAATTATGCAAATGCAATTGCATATCTTGTACAAATGTGCTAAATTGCAGCATTAAGTCTTTTTTATTGATACAGTCATCCTAGCAGTATTATGGATTTTCATGCTCATAAGTTTAGAAACTGTAAATACAGCTTAAAAAGTGCCATGCACCATTACCTCATTACCTTAATTACTTTAAATTTTCTCTGCTCTTTATGCATGTGCAATATATATATATACAGCCCCCCCCCCCTTTTTTTTTACATGTTTCACATTTCCACGTTTCATATTGTTGCATGTTTTTGTTGAACGCATTTTTCACTTGTTGAGGCTGGGGAAATTTTTGCTGATTTGCGAGTTTTGTCATAAAGCCATACATACTGTATTCACTAATTACTGTATTTCCATTTCAATTTTTGTGACTACTAAATACATATTTTATGTATGCAGCTTAGCTATACGTAGTTTTTTAAATGCGTCGGCAACTAGAATTTTTGGTAAAACCAAACAAAAACTTCTTTCAGTTTTCTTCTGAAGATTGAAAAAGAAACCCACAAAATCACTTTGTAACTTGTTTACTTCTAAGTATTTACATTTAATTTTACTCCACACTCGAGTACTTTCAGGCTTCAGGCCCTGTGGCAACACCCATTCTCAAGAGATGTTTGGGATGTCAGCCTGGTCAAGGCTAACTACTTTCAGCCCTTCTGTGGCCCATTCTCAAGAGTATTTGAGTATTTTGCCTGGGTCAAGGCTAACTGCTGGGCCTTGACCCAGGCTAACATCCCAAACATCTCTTGAGAATGGGCCACAGAAGGGCCTGAAGTACTCGAGTGTGGAGTAAAACTAAATGTAAATACTTGGAAGTAAACAAGTTACAAAGTGAGTTTGTGGGTTTCTTTTTCAATTTTCAGTGCTAGGTTTGTTTTGGTCAGGTGATACCCCCGCCTGCTATCGAGGGAGAGAGAGGAACCAACACCACAAAACGAACTTCAGTGTCTGCCGGCTGGTGCTGTTAACACAGTTCAGCAGCAGTGGAATTTTTAGAATTGCTTTGCCATCATTCATGGTCTGAAGTTTTTGGTGAAGTACTCTAAAATCTTGGTAGCCATTTTGGCGACATTACGCTATTATTAGGAATTCTTCTATAGTAAATTTTGCTCCTAGCTATATTATGGAAATTCATCCATATAGTTAAATTTGCTCCTGAATTAAGATTTGTCTTAGTATTGGGTTAATCTATAGACATGTCCAATACTAGCTCATCAGGGATTGGGTATTGCAGCAAAGGCTGCATACAGGAATTACTAAATCTCGTAATGATCCACACTCCATTTTGTGGTTTTTACAAAAAAAATTTGTAGGCGTCAAATTTGCACACCTGATCTAACTTGTGGGAATGTGTTAATTAGGACAAGAAATCTTGGAAAGGAAAAATTTTACGGCCTAGTTACCCTAACTAAAAATTACAGAGAGTAAAAGAGAAAAGCAGCTTCTAGGGCTAAAGCTAAAGGTTTAGTCCAGTCAGGATTTGCCAACTGGAAAACTTATACTTGTCTCCTTCTGAACCTTCTTCATCATCTGACACTGTTGCCAGCCTCGAAGCACGAGTAGAATAAAAAATTTTTTGATCATGCTTCAAGCAATGGAGAAATTAGGAGCATCTGTTAAAGCCCTGATGGACAATACTAGTGTTGTTGGAGGGGAGGCTGTGTCCCGTCTGATTCTACTAGGCAAAGGTCTCTGTCCAAACTCCCCAGAACCTGGGAGGAGGCAATACTGGTAGCCCCAAAGGGAGGTCAGTGGGGTCTGCCCACAATTAGTCGCCCCCCCTCAGGCAGTCCTGTTGACAATTCCCAGGTCATGACAGATCACCATTGGAAAGGTGTATCTAAGGAAGTGCGTCTTTCTAGTACATCTAGTTCTGGGGAGTTGTCTTCCAGGCGCCAGTGGCGCTTTGTTGACAAGTCCTGTCCATTGAAAAGGAGGACTCGTTAGGCGTCTCCTTCTCCAGTCCCTTTGCCCTTTTAAAAAGGCTAATGTACTTCAAGAGGATCAACAGCCTTGTCGTTTTGGGACTCTCCAGGAGAGATTCTCTCAAGAGCTGGAAGGACACCATAGTGAGAGAATCTCGTCCTCTAAGTCTCGATCCTCTTCGAGAAAATCTTCCTCGGGAAGACTGTCAGAGGTCACAGAGAGGAAAGGCTCAGAGCTTCTGTTGGCGCCGGATCCAAGACCTGTGCTTGCCTCTCCTGTCTTTTCCACGAGTGTTGATATTCACGAGAGGTCTGTGGGGCAGGAAGTCATTCAACGTATAAGCGCCCATCAGCACAGAGGATCCCTGTAGTGCTGGAACCAATAATAGTTCAAGGGAAATTGTTGACGGACAAAAGCCCGCCAGCACCCGAGCGCCCATTAACGACACAGCTTCTTCGAGCGCTTGAGCGTCCATTAACGCCTGGGTATCCATCACACAACCCGAGCATGCATTGACTCTAGAGTGTCCATTGGCACCCGAGCCTCCACTAGCGCCCAGAGCCTCCATTAGCGCCCAAGCCTCCATTAGTTCCCGAGCATCCAGTAGTGCCCGAGCCTCTTTGGAGCTTGAGCCTACACGAGTGGCTGAGCGTCCAGGGGCGCAACTGGATCAGTATGAAGCTTGTCAACCATCGGCAACGATTACATCTTGTTTTACCTACAGTATCTCAAGTTAGGACTATTTCTGATCCTCGTCGACAGCCATTCAAAAACAAGTTGGACAGTATCTTGGGGTTAATGTAGTCTTCGGTACCCCATGTCCAACCTCAGCAAACTTGTCCTCCAGATTCTTTTCATCGGGCAAAGAAGAGGACAAGGAATCATCGCTGACAGCCTACAAATTGCTACTTTACTACTTTGTAACAAATTTTCTAGATTCTTTCTCACCACTGACACCTCCCTCACCAGAGTCTTCTTACATGAGAGAGAATCAAGGTGGTTCATCCAAGTTTCCTACATTAGTGCTTACCTTTTTGGCACAGAAAGTTATGAAAGAGATTAACCTTTGCTTTAGGAGAAGAGAGAACAAGGCAAAGTTAACCTCAATTTTCCTCCTCATCTTTCCACCAGAAAACACTTACGCTATGAGACCGGAGGAGCTCTCTCATTGGGGGTATCTGCCTCTGGCCAGGGAGACTTTTCCGGACTTATGAATCTGCCAGAAGATCTGCTTTTAATTTAGCAAAGATAATGTTTTCGGCTTAAGAATTAGATCACTTTGCCAAGAATATCTTTATGGTTTTTGAGATTATAAGCTTTCCTTGACTGGACTGTAGGAGCCTTGGGCCACAAACTCAAGGATTGTTCAACGATGGATGATGATTCGTTTACCCGACATTTCTGGTGTTATCTCATGCTTAGACAAAGGCATCAGGAATGGATCCTCAGAACTAGCTTCACTTTTCACCCTAGGTATTCTAAAAAAGAGAGGACTTTGGTGCTCTTTCACCTCCAAAGGAGTCTCTTGCATGCAAAAGTCTGCCTTGCTTTATTCTCCTCTGGACAACAAGCACCTTTTCCCAGAGGACACAGTAATCCAGGTTTCTTCAGCCTTGGAGAAGTCAACACAAGACCTGCTCACCCAATCTACAATACGTCTTTGAGATCCTACTTCCAGATTTCAACTTTCTCCTGCCATGTGCACTCGGCCATTTCGGGGCTGAGGAATTGCTATATCTTTCCCAAGATCGGAGGGGTAGGGTACACTTCACCCCGTAATCAATCAAGATGTCCACAACCAAATCCTCCACTAGGCAATGATGTGTTAGTCCTTTGTGCCCCTGTAAGAGCAAGACTTCAACAATTTTGGAAAAACTGGGAAACGAGGAGCGGAATCTGGGATCGTACACATATTAAGAGGAGGCTATGATATTCCGCGTGAGAACTCTCCACCCTTGTCAAACTCTTCAATAGTTTTTGAGAGCCTACTTGGAAGATTCAGAGGGATTCATTGCCCTTTTTGAGAGGGGTTTTGTCCCTCTCGCAGAAAAAAGTAATAGAGTTAGTAGTAGACCCACTAACTCCAGGATTCTACAATCCTCTACTTGCAGTGCCTAAGGCCTCGGGGGGCCGGAGGCCCATGTTGGACGTTAGCACTTTAAACCAGTTTATAAAGAAGACAAAGTTCAAGATGGAGACATATCGGACAGTTTTGCTATCAGTTTGTCACGGGATTGGATGGTTTTCATCGATATGAAAATGCCTACCCAATTCACCAGAACTCAAAGAAGTTTCTTCCGTTTATCTTCAAGAGCTCTGTGTGTGGTTTTTTGACCGCCCCACAAGTGTTCAATCGAGTCTTGGCCCCCATTGCAAAATGGTTACATCTCATCGGGATAAAAGTATCCCTATACTTAGACGATTGGCTTCTTTGGTCACAAACAGAGAAGAAGTGCACGGAGGACCTACAGAAAACTGTCATTGGCTCAGGAATTAGGATTGCTAATACACTGGCGGGAGTCGCAGTTACGACCCTGTCAGGAACTAGTCTATTTGGGGATGAGGATAGACTTAGTGAGTTTTCGGGCTTTTCCATCCCCACAAAGAGTGGAGTCATGCTTACAGAAAGTGGAGAAAGTGTTCTGCGAAGGAATGGATTAGTCTATTGGGCACGCTATCCTCAATAGAACAGTTTGTGTCACTGGGGAGACTGCATATGAGGAATCTACAGTTCTTCCTCGCGGCAAACTGAAACAGAAAGAAGCTCCCAGACTCTTTAGTGTTCCAAACCATAAAGGAGGACCTGCAGTGGTGGAAATCAGAAGACAGACTTATAGAAGGGAAGTTTTGAATACCACTTAGCCCCAACCTAGTATTCTTTTCAGATGCCTCAGATCTAGGTTGGAGCATCATTAGGGAACAAAGAAGTCTCAGGAACTTGGAATATGAAACAGAAACAGTGGCATATCAATTGAAAGGAAATGACTGCCATCCACTGGGGGTTGTTAAAGTTTGCGGACAAGGTCCGAAACAAGATAGTAGTTGTTCATTCTCGTACATCAGGAACCCACTCGTTTTCGCTTTACGAAACGACGAGAAGCCTGTTGTTATGGGCAAAACAGAACCAAACCAGTATTGTGACAGGTTTCATTCAGGGGAAGTGCAATGTTCTCGCGGACGAACTAAGCCGCAAGAAGCAGGTCCTTCCCACAGAGTGGATGATGAAACTGTTGGTGTGCCCCATAATCTATGGGAAAATTGGGGCAAACCAATTCTAGATGTGTTTTGCCACAGGAAAGAACCATCGTATCGCCCTCTTTACTGTTTGCCAGCCCCAGACCCACAACCATGGGTGACAGGTGTGATGCTGTTGGACTGGTCAAGCAAAGACTTGTATGTGTTTCTTCTGTTCAAGTTGGTGAGAGAAGTCGTCAACAAGTTCAGGTCTCACCACAACATTTTGATGACCCTCATTGCTCCATTCTGGCCAGTGCAAGAATAGTTTCCAGGATCTTTCTTAGATCTGTTGGTGGATTGGCCACAGAGAACTGATCTACTCAGACGCCTCACTTCAGGAGGTTCCATCAAGGGCTGTCCACTCTGTCCCCCTAACCGCTTACAGACTGTCCAACAACTTTTACAAGCGAAAAGTTTTTCAAACCAAGCTGCAATGACAAAATAACATTACTTTTATCTATAAAACAATACTGTACAAAAAAACATACATTCATAAAACAAATCACTCTTTCTCATATCTCAGAGAGAAAGAGAGTGAGAACTGAGGATGATACTTCACAGGCACTTCAAGTGGCTGGGATAAGGTAGAATGTTAGTGTTGCCTCTATGAAATTTTGTTTTATAAATATTTTTACAGTGATTAGAGATGAAACATCAACAGTGATAAAATTTTCACTTGTGTACTGTTATATTATGTGAGATAATCATAGTCAACTAAACTTGTAACAAAATATGGTATAAATCAGACTAAGCAAAAAATATGGAAACACTACCTCCCTGGTCTGTAGTGAACTTGCTGTATTTGTGTATTTTCTTCTTTTGTTATGTTTAAGGTACAGTAATTGATATTATTTCTATTGAAAAGATAAGTACAATACAGCACTGATATACAAGAGAAAGAAAAAACTTTTGCTATGAGAATGACAGCACAAGAATTTTTAATAAGTTTATGAGAGATGGTGATTAGGCCATAACCACAAAACTACATAAACCCTAAGAGCTTACTGTAGCATGTTATCTTTTATCATAAGGGTGTTTTGTACTTAATCACTAAAATGCTAACATGATGTACAAACATAGCATTCTCTTTGGAGGTTGTGTCCCATCGTTCATAACCATCTATATGCAGTTTAGATGTGCTCTATACAATAGTAATATCCTAAAATACATACCTGTACAGTAAATGTTTCAAAATAATCTTACAACACAGGAAAATATCAATACTATACATAAAATGTACGCAAATTGTATTATTGTATGCGTAGAACAATGCTGGAGGCCAAAGAAATCGTGTCTCAATGATAGGGGTTAAGAGTAACAATTGTAGGCTGATACTTAATTTTGCAACATGGCTTGGAAATTGTATTAGGGTATTGTGGGATGACAGTTTGAGGTATACTTTTGTTTGAACTGTCAAGTTGGTCTGAGCTGTTCACAAATAGGCAATAATGAGTGTTATACTGGTGTATATAGCCTATTTAAGAGTAACAGTAGTTAGGAGAGTACTGTAATGTAAGGTTAATTTGGATGGTTTGGGATGTATTTTTGTTTGAAATGTGAAATTGTTTCAGTATGATAATTTAATTAAGGTATGATTTTATTTGAACTATCAAGTTAGCAGTGAAATGTTAGAATAGGCAGTTGAAAGCATTTTAGTTTAAGGATGAAAAGGTATTTGGCAGTTAAACGCTATTTAGAGGGGATTTTTGCATTTCTGCAGATTTTGCATTTCCAGGGTAGGTTCTGGAACTTATTCCTGTGTAAAAAAGGAAGCTGCCACTATATTAGATTGTCATTATTTTTTATCTGTAATGTATTAATCTGCCTCTCATGTCATATTTGGTAATTTTGTATCTCTATGTTTCTCTTGTCATATTTGGTAGTTTCGTATGAATGTATGCATATGTTAAATAGTGATTTTTGTACCTGTATACAGTAGTAATAGAAAACTGAAATGTGAACATTGAAGACTAAAAGATTTTTAGGTAGCCACTTTAAATGTACTGTCTATTTAATGTAGAATTACGTATAACAACATATTCATTTTCCAGAAAACCAGGAGCAGATATTTCTGACTATTTCAATTATGGTTTTAATGAAGAAACATGGTTTAAATATTGTGAGCGGCAGAAGAGAATGAGGGTCACAGAATCTGGTGCGGGCTTAAGTGGTCTCGGAGTCAGTATAACTAAGGTAAGTGATCATAACCATATTTCTCGTAAAACATTATTTTATGTTATTAACTGAGATGTACCTGTCCATTTGTAAACTTAATCTTGAGGAAGGTGGTGACTCCAATTTGCATTACGTAACATAGTAGGCATTACTGAACTGAGGGACCTTTGCAACACCCCCAAGCTTCAGTTCTGTCTTTCTATAACATTACATCAGTTCCCTGTGGTCTTATCCTACCCAGCTATCCAGTTTCCTTGACTGTCTTCTGCCCATTTTCACCCTCTTTACTATTGAACAAAACCCTTGGGCCACCCCTGTAAGAGTTGTGAAAAGTTATTCTCCTCAGGTTGAATAAGATTTTATTACTAATAACTAACTTTCTTTCATTTTCAGCCATTTGGTAATGCCAGCAGTACAAATATACCAGTTGCGATTGTCAACGACAACAGTAAGTATGGAGGAACTAGTTCTCGTCCCAGAGCCGGACCCCCTCCAAGACCCATCAATAAACCTGGACAGAATGATGTAAACAGCTCCAAGCCCAGTACTATACAGGTAAAGTCAAGTCATTTATCATTATTGTTTTTAAATCGGACTCTCCATGTGTACTATCACGAAGCTTTATTTACTTATATTCTGGGGTGCTTTACTTTAATTCCCATCTGATGGTATTCCAGCTACTTACATGTCTTTAAACCTTCAGCCTCTGCATGAGAGATTTCAGCTACTTACTTAATTTGGAAATCAAATGAAGTTAAGGATATGAATTCCTTAGCTGTTAATGTTGGCTTCAGTGTATATTCTTTTGTGGATTGCAAACCTGATTAGATGAAATAGTTTTCACCAAGACAAGATGCGGTAGAATAAGTTATACAAGCTGTGCGTATTAATGTTTTCAGACTTTCAGGGTATGAAACTGAACAGTAACTCCTTACTTCCTGTATGATTTTGTTGAATATATTTTGATCAGAATACAGCACCTTCCATTTTTTTTATGAAATTAGCTTGAAGAGGATTTAATAAAAATGTGAAATGTAGGCTGAGTAAGTACATATGCCCTAGCATTAAAATACAGATTAGCTTTGGCTTTTCACAATTTCTTTTGTGGTGAATATCATTATTTAGTAAAAATGGTATCTTATTCTCAGTCACTGAAGTAAAGGCTTAAGGTAGGATACCATTCTTACAGCAAGGTCAGAGAACTGGAGAATCAATATTAAAATTGGGAAATATGAAGTTTTGTAATACTTACAGTGCTGCCATGTGGTGGTGGTCCCTTTTGTGTGCAATTATGTCAGTATATTCCAAAAGGACATTATGTATGGATCTTCGGAAAATCAGGCAAGGTCATTGCTTTAACTAAACAGTCTTGTCTTATTTACAGTAGAAGTATAACCCCATATTTCATCTTAGTGGAAGTATTTGATCCTCCCTTTTACTGAGCTTAAGTTAAATTTCTGGCCTGGCAGGTTTGTTTGTACACTGGCACTTAAACTTAACAGACCTCAACTAATTGGATTTCATTACCAACTTGGAATCATTGGCCAGGGAAATGAAAAAATGTATTTGTTCCTATGGAAATTCAAACCAGAGCCTTTTATTTAGGAGCTTTCCTCAGCACAAGCTGGAGATAATATTGAACTTGGTAACAAGGTTAGGGAGTAATGGACCCCTTCATTCACCATAGATGACTAATCATTATTTTACAGCTGCTGAGAAAAATAGATGTGCTGTTCTCAGTTTACTTACCAATATTTAGATTATTTCTCTTTGCTTTGCTGTTGGTTTTTCCCATAATAAAAAACATGATTAGCATAATTGCACGGTGTATGGGTGCTTTATGTCACCCCCCCCCCCCCCCCCCCACCCCCCCCCCCCCCCCATAATAGTAGATTCTCAGTTACTGTTCCTTTTGTTGGGGAAGGCGTATTCTCATGCAAGGAGTGTGCTGGTTGGTCTACTCAGTAAGAGAAACATTTTAAAAGGAGGAAGAAGGATAAGAAACATTTTCTAGCTTCTTCTGGGGGGAAATACACCCCAATGGTAGCTGCAGTCATTTGGGTTCTTTCCTTTTTCCTTCTATTCCTTCCCTTATTGCACTAGTAGTACTACCTATCCTAAAAAAAAAGTAATAGAGCTTAGTAGAAGTCTGGCCACGACCATTTAGAGGAAGAGGTAGTTGTTGTTGGGGATGCACCACCAGCAGCTCAGCTGTCTCACCTTGAACCTACCTAACCATAAAGATCTAGGCACTAAGAAGTCATCACCTGTAGAGTACCTGTGGAAGATCTGGCTTACTTTCAACAGTCTAGGCAGCCCATCTTTCACATTGTACTCAGACAGCGTAGCTGAGGACGTAAAGTAGTGTCTGGCATCTTCCTCTCCTGTTTTGTCTGCAGCTAATTAGTCTTCCTTCAGTACCATGAAGATGGGGAGTCCTATTTTATCAGTTATTCCAGTGGCTGATCCTCTGGTCACTTTATTTTCATCTTAATTAAAGCCTTGAACTTTCTGTTCAGTATTGAAAATTGGCAAGAATTGAGAGGGGAAGGAAAAAGCATTCTATGCATTCTTCCTCATTGTCTTCATTCTCATCCCCATCAAGCCCGTCTTCATTGAGCTCATCTATATCCTTCCAATACTCAGACTTTCCATATGTAGGAGGAAGAAGAAAAGGAAGTCCAAGGCCTAATGGAAGTAGCCCCAGCAGATTCCATGCATGACTCTTCCTTTAGGGGGGGGAGGGGCTGTTATCACTAATGCATGTCTCTGGTAGGGCAGGTGCTCAAGCACCCACCCACTTAAATAAGACAACTGCTCCTGCCTTGTCCAAATGTGAAAACTCAGGCTCTCAATTGGATGAGTATTTCTCTTGCTTATGCTACACGTGCTTAGTCTCGTGTTTGGGTGTACATGATTAAAGTATTTAGGATAAATCTCCTTTTGCTTCCAAGGAGAAGCACACAGAGAGGCACACACACAACTTGTTCATTCTTCACATGCAAGGTCTTCAGATTGTGCAGTTCTTGCTTCGTTGAGCTCTTCCGCCTTTCATGCATGGCTCTCCATGTGCATAGGATGCTCATAGGAGAGGCATAATGGGACTTCTCCAGTGAGAAGCTCAGTTCATTTGTCATGAGTGAGAGCATGTCAAGGTGCAGTATTGGTGGTGCAGCTCCTGCAGAACCTTTCCGGCGCTTGGTCCTCGAGACCTAAATTTCATAATCAATCAATCCAGAACTCTTGCAGGCTGAGAAAAAGCTGCAATTTTTGGAGGTTATTCCATGCATCCATGAGTGTAAAAACCTGAGAGACGCCACCTCGGCTTACCACCCGTCTACCAACTTATCCATTAAGCTCTCTTTTGCACTACTGAAGTTAGACTGTTGGTCAGATGGCTGTGGTCTCAGGTTGCTTTTGGTGTTTTAGACGAGGTAAATCTCTGATTTGAGGATGGAAAAGTTCCTTATTGTCCAGCAGATCAAGCAAACTCATCCACTCACATGTCTGAGGAGGTATTGCACACTGCAGCAGACATATGTACTCATCAGTCAACAGACTGACAAATGACCTTTCTCTGGAGATTTCATCCAGATGGTAATTCTTTCTCTGCTGCAGACATAAGTTCCAGGGAGATAGTGTTGATGGCATCTCTCCTGGTTGTCTTATGGCTTGACCTATGGTTAAACATGTTGGTAGACTTCACTTTGACAGTTGTCTCCTATCATGATAGTGATAGAAGACACCTGTCGAAGTGAAGTCTACCAACATGTTGTTGGTGTCAGGAGGGAAGGCATTGACTTTTGACTAGATGCCAACATGTAGGCTAACATGGTTAAAGTGAGGTGCTGGACTCATCACTAGTCTTTCCAAAGAGTGGCAGTAAAACTGAGAAAGTCAGATTCCCCAGATTCTGTCATCAACCATACATTGTCTTTCAAACTGGTTTTTTTTTGGGGGGAGTCATTAGGAGCTAAACCCTTGAATATAGCTAAGCCTTCAGTGTCTGGTGTGTTGAAGCCTGCTCTTCTTAAACTAAGACAAGGAGGCCAACCTTTGTTCTCAAAGCAAGGTGGGGTTCTCTCCATCCCTGTCATCCTCCTTCCACAGCTATGCTATGGCTAGATAAAAAGAGAAGGGGGGGGGGGTTGTTGCTGAGGGCAGTGATTCCTTTCTTCTACTGCCATGAGGAGGGGGATGCCTGTCTTTAACATTGGGTAGTGTGGCAGAACCCTAAATTATCAGTCTTTCTGGAAGGGTATAGGATTTTATTCAAGGATCATCATCCTCTTTTCACAAGCACTTGTCTTGGTCTGACTATATCCTTTGACTATTTAAACATTTTCAGCCCTGTTGTCGGAGTTGGAAATGACAGAGAAAGGTACTATAGATATTGTGGAACCAGTCTCCATGTTTACTCTTGCAGAAAGCAACTGGGGTTTGGAGACAAGTTATCAAGCTCTACCAGTTGAATGAGTATGTGTTACAGACTCATTTTTACAGTAATACCTCAATCTTAGACAATTTTTGTGTAAATGTGGCATGGTCTCTTAAAACAGCTAATAAATGCTTATTTCTAGAGTTAAAAGAACATTAAATATGACCCTAATTGTGCTCCCCAAGTTTTGAGCTAACGTTTAAATTAAATTCAATACATACTCTTTAGAAAAGAAATACATGGTTGGTAAAAATTACATGTATTATTTCTCTCTTCTTTCTCCTTTCCAGCCAATCTATTTTTAGAAGTCTTTTCAACTTTATTTTGTCTATGTCTTAGTTCTGAAATTCCTTTCCATGAACAAACAGTGCCTTATATTTGGACTAATACAACTCTTAGTTATGTCTTATGTTTTAGAACATCGCATTTACAGTTCAGGATGTGAAGGTAAAATTAGATCAACTTAAAATGATCTACCACAGAGGAGAGAGAGAGTTGCCCTTACTTAAGAGATTGAAAATATTTATGAATTATTACAGAGACAATTACAAGAATCCACTGACTTGCTAATGGCAGCATCCTCTCCACCTGTCACAGTAAATTTACATAGTATTTGACAGCTCTGGCTTGAGCTGCTCTTTCAAGTTAAAAACAAAAGATGAAGGAAAGATATTTTTATTAGAATTTTGTGATACACTACGTTACCTCAGACTTCTCTGGCTTGAGCTGCTCTTTCAAGTTAAAAACAAAAGATGAAGGAAAGATATTTTTATTAGAATTTTGTGATTACACTATTACCTCAGACTTCGAACTTAATCCACTCCAGAAGGCTGTTCAAAGTACGATTTTTTCGAAATATGAAACAAATATCCCCGTGAGAAATAAAGGGAATCTGGATAATTCATCCAGCCAACCCAAAAAGTCTCCCTTACCACATTTTTTCTATTACAGGCGGCCCGCGGTTAACGGCGCAATCACTCAACGGCGAATCGGTTTTACGGCGGTCGTCAAAAATATTCATTAAAAAAATAAGGCATTTTAAAGGTTATCTTTACGGCACAAATTTCAGTTAACAGCGCCGCTAGCGCCGTTGTCTAACGAGTTCATACATATGTAGAAATGCCGTTCAGACCATAAAGGTTATGCAAATTATATTAACAAATTTTATGGAGAGTTATTATGTAGGTATTAGGGTAAAATATATGCCTCTGACGCTGTTCTATGCCGAAAATATCGAGTTACATAAGTGCAAATTTAGCTATGGATGTGTCGATTCATAATTGTTCATGCTTTGGTTAAAATGTGTGTGAAAATGTATTACGTGAAAGGCATTTTTATTTCTGTACAGAAATATGATACAAAGGCAGCTTTTGAAACTGCCCTTCACGATACCAAATACGATGTTTTTTCATGTTCTTTCTTGTAAGCCGCCGCCTGCCGCTCTTCCGAAAATATCGATTTAAAAAAAGTGCAAATTAGCGATCGATGTGTCGATTTTATAAATGTTTATGCTTTTATGTTTAAAATGTGTATGAAAATGTATTACGAGTAAGGTATTTTTATTTCTGTGCAGAAATATGATAAAAAGGCAGCTTTTGAAACTCCCCTTCAAGTTATCGACTACGATGTGTTTTTCAAGTTCGTTCTTGTATGCCGCGGCGGCATACAAGAACGAACTTGAAAAACACATCGTAGTCGATAACTTGAAGGGGTTTCAAAAGCTGCCTTTTTATCATATTTCTGCACAGAAATAAAAATACCCTATTCGTAATACATTTTGATACACATTTCAAACATAAAAGCATAAACATTTATAAAATCGACACATCGATCGCTAATTTGCACTTTTTTTGCCGCCGTCTGCCGCTCTTCCAAAAATATCGTTAAAAAAAAAAAAAGAATGCAAATTTAGCGATCGATGTGTCGATTTTTCAAATGTTTATGCTTTTATGTTTAAAATGTGTATGAAAATATATTGCGTAAAGGTATTTTCATTTTTGTACAGAAATAAGATACAAATTAAGGCAGCCTTTGTAACTACGCTCCACGTTGTCAGGGGATGGTTTTTCATGTTCGTTCTTGTCCGCCAGTTCCGAAAAATGCATTGTGTTATTTTATTAATTATGCATCTTTTCCATAAATCCTTTAAAAAGTTATACATTATTTCACTGTATCCAAGAATATTGTATGTATTCTCATATTATTGTAAGCCCATATTCCGCGGAGCGGCCAATGTTGTGGTTTGAAATCAGCTGATGAATACGAGTCAGTTTCACCATAACGCAATTCTGAGCGAATGCTCTTGCTTCTAGTTAGCATAAACGAATATCTAGATACTTGACTTATATGAGACAAAGTTATTTTTCCTTATACAGCGTGTTTTAAGGTGGAAATATTTATTGAATATGTCTCGTTGTGAATGTGAACTACTATTTTTTTCGTTAACAGATTACGTTGGCGGCATGTTTATTGCGTAAAAAATTACGTGATTCCGTTCGCAATACGTAATCCTTTATATCATCGTAATACGAACTTTACGTTATTTATCTTAAATCGGCGTGAAACCAACAGTAAAATGTGTTCTTTCAAGCACAGTAGTTTTGATCAAAATGATTTTATCCCAATTTTATCTATGGTTGTGTGTGATGGCAGACATTTACTGCCAGTTTTATACCTTGTTGCCCGATGTACGATAATAGTCATTAGCAGCTTGAACAGTTTTTCTCAGCTTCAGGTCATAATTAGGTTTAAATTTAGCGGTATATTTCCCGATTGATCTTTAATCTACATTGATCTCTGATCTATAGCGAATAAAGTTATTACATTAAGATATCTCAGTTCTATTCTATACATAACGCCATTTATAACAAATACGGTAATGTTGCACTGTAGTACGATGATCGAAATACAAGCCAAACAGATGTTATCCAGTTCGGTTGTACTTAGAAAAAAAAAAAGTCGTTTTCTCGTTCGGTTGTTCATGGTTGTACACGTTCACGCAACGAGTATAACTTTAAAACCATACTTTCATCATTCTCTTTTGCTGTTATTGAACTTATGTAACTAGAAGATGGATAAAGTTAGGCCATTGTAATTTGATCTCTCATAAAATCGAACTATCGTAAGACTAATGATCGTAACCTGAACACTACAGCTACCTGTACACTGTATAAACTTTATTATATCTTTACATACTTTAGACACCCACATTTACTGTACAGTAAATTCTATAGTACTATACTGCATAAATATAATTTGACTTATTGCGCCGTTGTGGGATTACGGCCCCTTTGACTGGTCTAGAGTTTCGAAAGAAGGTGTGCGGCGGCCGTAGGCTTTAAAATCGCTTGGCGTCGGTGGCCAGGAACGGAACCCCTGCCGCTAACCGAGGGCCGCCTGTATTGTGTTCAAAAGTTAAATTAAGAGTGTAAAGTAATGAAATAGTTCATTATATACAGTAAAATTTTTGTTTTTTATGTGTACGATTTATGAACTGTTTGGTGAAAATAGCAACTGGCTGGCCGGGGGATGGAGGGAGGAGATACTGGAACCCTTTGAGGAAACCAAATTGGTTGCAGTATGCAAAGGTTGATAACAAAATCAATTTTATTCATATATATTAGGTACAAGGATAATCAAAGGAATCAATAGTGTGTGTGTCAGAGAGAGAGAGAGCAGAGAGAGAGAGAGCGAGAGAGAGAGAGAGAGAAGAGAGAGAGTATAGAGAGAGCCAGAGAGAGAGAGAGCGAGAGAGTAATCAGCACGTTTACACTTGGGATCTTAAGTGCATGAAAGAGATTAATTATGCCACAATACATCAACTTACTGTTGGCAAACGGCAGACTTTTAAAACAAACATGAGGATTTTGTAAACAAGTAATAAGTCAAGAATGCAAGAAAAGGAAAGATAAAATAACTTTTTGTACATGGAACTTACCCAGCAGATATATACTTAGCTATAGACTCTGTCGTCCCCGACAGAAATTTGAATTTCGCGGCACACGCTGCAGGTAGGTCGGGTGATCTACCGCCCCTGCCGCTGGGTGGCAGGAATAGGAACGATTACCGTTCTAGAACCAGATTTTCTCTGTCGCGGTAGTGTCAACATACATTGTTGCTACCTCCTGACTTGATTTTCGTTTTTTCATCGCCATCGACCTTCTGGGCTGTCTTTTGCAGGGAAGTACTGGGTCTTTGGTTTGGCATACGCTTTTATTTATTAACTTTTTTAATGGAATTTGTTTGGCTTCGAAATTTCGAAGAATATATTACGTGAAACTACCAAATTTTTCGGTAGACACTCATATATTTTGCAATAAGGGAAATATTGATTTTTTTTTTTTTTTTTTTTTTTTTTTTTCCTCACCTAATACTTGGTAGAAGTGTTTTAGAACTTGATGAAGGAAATATAAGATCTAACTTCCTACTTTAGGAAGTCAGAAAGCATATAACTAAATACGCTTCCTTTAGAAGCTTTAAGAGCTCTCGTACTAACGAGCAGTTAGAGTATTGACAATACTAGTAGTTGTTGCATCCTCATCACCTTCTTACTCCACAGAATCTACAAATTCATATGTGCAAATTTGAAGATAAATGGATGGAGCTCAAAAGGCGAGCTCTTAAAAGGTAAGAAGTGAATATAGTGTTCCCAGTGCAGTGGAGGGTGCATCTGATCGGCTCCGTAGCGCTTCCAGGCCTAGACCTCTTCCAAACTCCCAGACCCAGTGGAGGAGGAAAGTCGACAGCCGTAGGAAGGTTAGGGAGAACCCCCACCGGTCAGGCGTCCCCTCAGCAGGTTCTGTAGAACGTCCCAGACTGCCAAGGATAGCCATTGATAAGGCATCCTTAAAAAAGTGCATCTCTTCATCTTACATCCGAAAAGACGAAGAATGTATGTTTGGAGTTTCGATGATCTAGCGCCTTCTCTGAAAACTAAGAGAACACTGAGCAACAGCCAGCCGCTGCCAGGAAGCCGCGTTCCAGCAAGCTAGCGTGAGCTACGTTCCAATAGCCAGCAGCGAGCCGCGTTCCTACAACCAAACGCGAGCCACGTTCTAGAAAATTTTTCTTGGCGCAAGGCGCCTTCAAAGAGACGAAGCGCCAGCCTGGCGCAAATTGCGCCAGAAAAACAGACGGCTAGAGCAAGGAGCCTTATAGTAGAGTGGCAATCAGAACGATCCTTCCATTGAACGTTTCCGGGCAAGAGGCTCTTTCTAAAAGGGGTCTAGTAGGCGCTCGGAACTATCAGGGCGCACGGGACCTTCCACGCAAGCGGAACGTTCCAGGAGCGAGTCTCCTTTCTAGCGTGCGGAACATTCCAGGCGCTCGGAACATTCCAGGCGCTAGGCGCAAGGAGCCAGGCGCCAGAATATTCCTAATCTTCTTATGAGAGAGAGGTCAGTCGCGAGGCTCCTCTTTGAGCTTTTAACTTGAGCAACTTTCCCCTGGCAAAGGTGCAAGATGTCGCACAGGCGGCCGTCGCTTTTGCCAGAAGGATTCTGATACTAAGAGAAGCCATTTTTTCATTATTCAGAGGACTCTCTCCTTCATTCATGCTCTTCCCTCGTTATGAAGAGGCAAGAGCTTTTAGGGAGTTTTTTTCTTATAAGAATCTCATCGACGTTTGGGTATGATGGCGGATAGGAAATATCTACTTCCTTCCGTAAACCCTCAGATGAACAGGAATTCTGTCTCTTCCACGATTTATGAGGAAATCACGAAGATTTAAAGAGTTCCTGGATTAACTTCCTTCCTTAAGGAGATATATATACTCTTTCTATCGTTCTATAACGAAAAGAATCGAAGATAGTAAAAATTTTTCCTTTCTCTATCTGCCTCGGCAGGGAAAGAAGGTAGTAGAGTATCTGCTGTATGAGAATACGATACGGCAAATCATAAGCACATACCGTAGTTACTTCTTTGCTGAGCAACTCAATTACCAGTATCCTTCCAGGAATTTCCTAGGAAGGACTACACTTAAAGGGATTGTTAAGACAACACCTACTTAGCTTCTAGATTTATCGAAGTCTTGTTTCGCTTAAATATGCATTATAAGAACTTCCTGAAGTTCGATAATATTTTAGATTCCTTTATTAAATGGAGTAGCTGGCAACTCTGGAAGGAGTAAGGCCAGTCGGCTAACGAGACTGCTACGCTTAGACACCAAGCAGTATCATGTAGGTGTCGGTCATGAATGGTCGGTTTTATTTTATGTCTCTCTCCTGCGGGATGGAATGACTAACCGTGTCTCTCCCCTACAATCGTGGTTTTAGCCTCGGATTGAGGGGATAGTTAAGCAAACATAATAAAATATTGTCTGCCTTTTGCTAAGACGCGTTTCATAAGAAAGATATTACAACATTTCAATGCTGTTTACCGTAGGTAACATTTTTAAAGGATTCTAACGCAGCGGAACTCATATATTGTATAATGCTCTCATGCTTACGAAAGCATGGGCTTATTAGAGTACATGCTTAGTGAGAAGATGAATGTAGTAGAGAATTCACTTTAAGAACTACGGTATGGTCAAGTCTTATGCACATACCGAGGTTAACTACAGAATTCCTAGTATCCTTACAAAGGTTTCCTAGATTAATGCTGTTTACCACAATGTGACAGTATTATAAAGGATTCTAATACGGCAGAGCGCGATATATATAATTCTCTCATCCTTTCGAGAAACGCACACAACCTTTTAGAATCGGATATTGCTCAAGAGAAGTTGGGTGAGTCGGATGGGAAACATTCTCTTAGTGGCAGAAGTTGTTTCCCTGAATGGACTTATACTAACCGTATATAATTTTTTTTTTTCCCACTAAGAACGGAATTAACATGTGAAGGATGTCGGGTACCATAAAGGCATAGATGTTATGGCACATAACCTAAAAAGAACTAGAAGGAAGCGCCAGCCTGGCGCAAATTGTGCCAGAAGCGCCAGCCGCGCCAGAAGCACCATCCAAGATATTTTCTCGTTTTAGCGAGTTATTAACCTAAGAGTCCAGTAGCCTCTCGTTACAGCAGGCTCGGTAACGGCAAGATTCGTTCCTGATTTCGTTACCCATTTAATCGAAAAGGGGTCGCTTACAAGGAATGATGAAATGATTTATTTTAATTTTAATCACTTAGGCCAATTCCACGAGACACTCATATCGCAAAGAGCATCGAGAATCTCTTTTTTCGCCCCTGTTCGCGTTAACAAAAGAGAACCTATTTGGGAACAGACACGGAACGTAACAATCCTTAAGAGGTTCGATGCAAGATTTTGTATGTCCGTGAGAACCTTCTCGATCGAAGATAATAACTGTTAACGTATGTCTAACATTTATTGAAAAGAGTTGTGAGAACCTGCGGAAAGTCTTCTTCATAGATCTCTTTGTAAGGTAGGAGACGAATAGGCTTCCTTTAGACTGCTTCCTTTTCCTCGAACAAGAGAGGTAGCAATATAAGACATCTTTAAATTTAAGGAAGGGGAATAAACTTTAGTCTTTTTCCCCTAGTATAAACTTCTTAACAGATATTAAGATAAATGGGCGTCCAAGGAAGAGAGGATGTAATGCCTCATTTTGGCCTTAGAGAGGTTGGATTCACAGAAGTCACGTTCTTTCTCACAGCATGTTTCGTAAGGCTTTCCAAGAGATGCTGGATATTCTATCAGAATCTATTATAAATAGACCTAAAAAACCTCTCCACTCTGAGTCTGTCCGCGTGCAGACTGACCAGAAGTGGACATGAATGAGAGGTTTTTTCAAGGTAAATGACAATAGTCATGGCTAAGACATAGAATTGCTGCAGATCGTGCTAGATGGAATGAGGAAACTGTCCTCTTTCCGATACCTCTGTGAACCACAATAGCGAGTTTTTTCTTCACTTTCAGAGGGAAGAATCACCTTTGTATATATCTGCTATCAAAGAACGCAGTAAAAGGCTATACTCTGTCTCTACAAGGGGAATTAGAGATAACAGAGGATTAAGATCTTCGGGATCTTATACGATACCGCAATACGACAAGAGTAGGATATCATGTACTTCGAATGGGATCTTTTTGTGGCCACAGACTCCGTGTTCCGACAAAATGGAACTGCTCCTCATCAAACTTCTTTGAGGAAATTTATGAAGGAATTCTTTGTTTCTCTTAGCCCTAAACGCCAAGAAGACAAGTGAATTTTTTGTGCATTGGAATCTCGCATCAGATTCAATGGAGACTCGGCAATGGGTTCTTGCCAGCATAGTATGTCTGGCAAAAGAACTAAATCCCTCTATTCCTGACGCAACGCTTCCAGATAGAAGTTTCGTGCCCAGGCAGGTACTTACATTTTCATCTACAGAAGAAGAGATGTTTGTAAACGTTGCTACAGAGCTTCGGGGTTTTCGAAAGCTTGAAGGCTCAATAATTTGCCTACAGAGTCTTCGGGGTGCGATGAGGGCTCAAAATGCTTCCCAGAAGGTATTCAGAAGGAGTACAATAAGAGCTAGTAATCAGGGTTCCGCCCAATTTCAGCTCAGAGTCTCCTTCGACTTCCAGACTCCTTCCCTTCCTTCGGGCAAGGTAGTGGGAAGATTCTGCAACGGAGGAAACCTCATCAACATGTAAGAAGAGATCTCGTTAGCAAAAGAAGTGTTCACGAAGGATCCTCCTCGGAGGAAGACTCTTCTCTCTCGTATTGTTAGATATCCTGTCGTCTACTGGGTGTAGCTGACTAAAATCACCTCCCCTTGCCAGGGGCCAAAAGCTCAAAGGAGGGGAAGAATTTCTTCCACCCTTCTCCAGTCTCCTGATAAACTATGTGGGTTGTTCAGGACTCTCGGACAATGTAGCGCCAGCCAGGCGCCAAATGCCAATACAGGCGAAAAACGCCAGAGGCGAACAGTTCCAAGGAACTCTGTCATGGTCGGATACTGAGAAGGAGCGGAGGGCCTTCAACCTGGCGCAAATGCGCCAGAGGCGAACAAATCGGACAGATATAAGAGTCCGATGTGGACATCGCCAGACAGCCTAGAGACTCTTCCAAGCTCGAAGCTCCAGCAAGTGTGGAGGAGCCAAGCCAGGCGCGAGGCGCCAGCCAGCTAGGAAGCCAGCCAGGCGCCATCCAGGTGCCAGGCTCCTTCAAGGCTAGGCTCCAGTCAGGATTGAGGATCCATCCAGGCGCAAGGCTCCTTCCAGTAAAGAGAAACCTAAAGCTCTGTCATGTAAGAGGGCTAGTCCCCATTGATATGATACAGGTAAGGCTCTGCCATGTAAGTGGGTCAGCCCCCATTGGCACGATCCGAGAAGGCTCTGTCGTGTAAGCGGGCTAGCCCCCATTGACATGATCCAGAAGGGTTTGTCAGTCATAGGTCCCTACCTCGCTGAAACTCTTGAGGCATGCAGACTCATAGACAGTAATCATGAAGTCTTCTGCCATGGCTCCAGGTGCCTTCCAGGCGCAAGGCGCCAGCCAGACGCAAGGCTCCAGCCAGGCGCGAGGCGCTAGCCAGGAAGGAGGAGCCAATCAGGCACCAGCCAGCGCAAGGCGCCATCCAGGCTCTAGGCGCCATTCAGGCGCAAGGCTCCAGCCAGGCGCGAGGCGCTAGACAGGCGCTAGGCGCCTGCCAGGCACGAAGCGCTACCCAGGCTCCAGCTTCACCCAGAAGAGATCTATATCAAAGAACGCCCTGGCCTTCTTTGAGACATTGTGATCTCCTAAGCACTTGATAAGTGCATTGATGATTCCTTCAAACAGCTGAGAATTAAAAGCGCATGAAGTGCGAGCTTTTCAGAATTCTTGTTCTTTCCCTAACAATATGTCATAAGGACATATTAGCTGTCACATACGGGAGATGCAACTCTTGTGTTGACTTCCCATTATCCGAAGGATGTCAAGATAACCTTCGAGGGATCCTTCTCTCTTGGTTGATACGTGTCTGCGGATACATTGCTGGGATAGGGAGCAGATACTGATCCTCAACTAGTGAGTTAAATTTTATTTAACGTCGTGTTTTTTCTTTGGGTTGTTTGAAAGGAGTTTGTAGATAACTCTTTTCAACTTGAGCACTAACCCTCGTGTTAGGATCAGGTGATCGGGATCGGTGTTTTGTGCTCCTTAATTATGCCACTAGGCATAGGCATATTGTCAGTAAGAGGCTCTGTCGAGTAAATGGATAAGACCCCCATCGGCAGACCCACAAGGAAAACTAATTAGCCATATGGTTCACCATCCTTCGCTGAGGGCTCTTGAGGCGAAGCAGATCTAGCATTAGCCATGGAGTCTTCCGCCTGATCAAGTAGGAACCAAGGTTTTATTTATTTATTACCTACAACGTATGTTGTTTACCTGTCTATTCAGTAAATAGTTGTCTCTTTCCCACCACCAAGGGTGTCAATCAGCTAAGTATATATCTGCTGGTAAGTTCCATGTACAAAAATGATATTGTTAAGATACAATAAAGTTTTGTACAATACTTACCTGGCAGATATATACGATTGATGCCCCACCCAGCCTCCCCTCAGGAGACAGGTGGAAGAGAAAATCTGGTTCTAGTAACGGTAATCGTTCCTATTCCTGCCACCCAGCGGCAGGGGCGGTAGATCACCTGACCTACCTGCAGCGTGTGCCGCGAAATTCGAATTTCTGTCGGGGACGACGGAGTCTATAGCTAAGTATATATCTGCCAGGTAAGTATGTACAAAACTTTATTGTATCTTAACAATATCATTTTCACAAGGAAGCCGTTTGAACAAACAATCGAAGCTGAAAGTGGCACCAGTGTTTATTACAGAGCTGAGTTAGTTTTACAGTAGTGAAAAATCGTAAAAAGCAGTTGTCACTAAATAGGTATTTTACCGTAACAAAAATAAAAGTGATTTGGACAGATTGAGTGGTAAGTGAAAGAAATGGGTGAATAATCATCCCCAGCCCAGCTGATAAGTCAGCGAGAAGCAGAGCCCCCCCCCCCCCTCTCTCTCTCTCTCTCTTCTCTCTTCTCTCTCTCTCTCTCTCCTCTCTCTCTCTCTCTCTCTCTCAGTGGCACCAAACACTGACTTGAGCAAGCTTTTTTCTTTTCTTTATTGCATTTTGATTGTTTTCATGGTTTATCATCATGTTAAATTATTGTGAAATATTTTATTTTTCATGTGAATTGGTACTGCTTTTTCGTACATATTATAGTAAAGATTTTACTGTCTCATCTCTCCTCAACAATACCATGATGCATGATAACTTAAAATCATTCATTCATTATTCCTCAAAAATATAAATGCCTCCTCCCTCTACCTCAAGTTGGCTGTGTATCACTGCAATGATGAATGATTTTGTTAATTGTTTATGCTAAATTTTATTGTGAAAAGCTTTGTTCTTTCATTTTCTTATTTTGTTAATATTATTAAACTAGACCGTCTCACTCGGCGCACCAAACACTGGCTCAATTAAGATTTTTTTCTTTTTTTTTTCTGTATTGCATATGATTGTTTTCATATTTTATCATTATGTTAAATTTATTAGGAAATTCCCTTTACGTGAATTGTTATTGCTTTTACATACATACAGTAATATTTTAACTCTCTTTTCCTCCTTTCCTCAACATATCAGCACTCCCTCGTTCAGTCTCAAGTCAGCTGGGCGTAACATCACTGCGGTTACGTACGATTTTATACATCTTTTATGCTAAATGTTATATTGAAAGTTATATAAGTTTTATATTAAAACTGCTTTATATTTGCATTTTATGTTGTCAAATATGGTTATGTGTGAACAATTAAACTATACATACATATATTGTAAATGAAAAAAAATGTTTAATACAGTTTAACTTGTAAGACCCAGTAGGCCGTCGAATACAAGTATAAACTAGATAATCAGTCAGTTTGAATTACGAGCATTTGTTCGACAAACAATACAAAATTTTCTTGAAAATTTTGTTCGAAAAATGGAAAGTTTGACATGAGAAATGTCTGACAAACAAGGTACCACTGTACAGTTATATTATTATTATTATTATTATTGATATTTGAAAATGCTATAAATAAACATATACGTACATGTACCATAAAAAATTCTCTCATCTCAGTGAGAGAGAAAGAGTTACAAGGATTAGAATCTCTCAAAGACTTGTTAGTCCATCCGAGGAGACATCGTGTGCTCACTTATCTGTGAGAGCAGGTTTTACAGTTTATCCACAGTTTCCTAATGATTTTGTCTAGCTTACTTTTAAACTTTCCACACTGTTGCTGTTGACAACTTCTGGTGGCAGTAAAGAAGTTCCCACAGTGAGATGTGTTGTATCTCTTCAGTTCTAGTTTCCATCCATTATTTCTTGTCTGGTTTTCATGTAACATAAATAGGGTACTGTCTACTTTTGTTATGGCTTTTCAGTATTTTGAATGTTTCTATCAGTTGTCCTTGCAATCGTTGTGTTTCTAAGCCATACATGTTCAGTTTCTCTAGTCGTCTTTGGTAACTTATTTGCCTGATGGATGGAATTAACTTTGTGGCTCTTGCTTGTACCCCTTCTAATCTATTTATGTCCATTCTTAGTGTTGGTGATCAAAATTGTACTGCATATTCGTGATGAGGTCTAAACTATGGATGTGTAGACCTGCAGCACCATTTCTTTGTTTCTGTATTTGAACTGGCCCTTTATGTATCTCACTAGTTTCTGTCTCTTCTTTTCAGCTTTTATGCACTATTTTGTGGATTTTAAGTCCTTGGTAATAATGACGCCAAGGTCCTCTTCTTGTTGTACACTATTTATGTCATTCACAAGCAGCGTGTAGTTGGCATGAGGGTTGTTTGTTCTTATTTGTAACCCTTTACACTTAAAGGCATTTGCCATCTTTTTGACCACTCCTATTTTCTTTAGATAATTTTTCAAACTTTCTACTGTCTCTTGGTCTGCTGCTTTTACACCAAGTTTGGTGTCATCTGCAAATTTGGCTATCCTGCTAGTTAATCCTATATCAATTTCATTAATGTAAACAAGAGCAGGACAAGGACAGAACCCTGAAGAACTCCACTTGTCACATCTGCCCGTTCTGATTCTTCACCATTACGACTTTTTTTTTTCTATTAGTTAGCCAGTCTTTGATCCAGTCTACTGTTTCTCCTACAATTCCTAAAGCTTTAACTTTTATCATTAGTTTCTTGTGAGGAACTTTGTCAAAGGCCTTTTGGAAATCTAAATAGTTCTGTTCTCGACAGATAACTGGTAAGACAAAACTAACAATAACCGAAAGTGGTAAGACAAAACTGCCAATAATCGAAACTTATGCCCCCTGATCCAACTGCTTGACGAGGGGGGGGGGGGGGCCTTGAGGATCCACTGCAGAGAGAGTATGCTCTTTTATGCGTACTCTCTCTGCTGTGGATTCAACCGAACATTGGGACCTTCAACTCCTTTACTCTTCCTCCTCTAAATTTTCCCCTTCCCTTCTTCCTCTTTCATTGACAACCTTGGCATGGTTTTGGATTACTGAATTGACTGTTCCTTTTAACTTGATGGAGGGTGGAGTCTGATGGCATGTCACTCCACCTGTAAAACTAGAGTACCTAACGTGGTCGAGCAAGAGGAAATGATGTCAAGCCACCCCCACAGTGCTAGGTCCAATCTCAACGGACTGACGACCCTTAAGGTATTATGGGTATGGTATATATCCAGGTGAGGGCCCCAGGGCAGTTACCAGTGTGTGTGTGTAACAGTTGCTCCTTCCCCAGTTGGGCCTCCTTGGTGAGAGGGACCTCATCCTGGATGAAATTGATTCTAATATTTTACATGGAGAAACAAACTAACCTCCCAGCAACTCCTGGCATGGCAATGGACTGTTCACAGGATAACTCAATTAATGAAAATAAGAGTGGTATTAAAACATTAACATACAATAATAAAGCCCAAAAGCAGTAGATATCATCATGACCCAACCTTGATTCACTTTGATTCTCTCATAGGGGAGTCAAACTGGTCAAGGTTTTTGAACTTACAAGCAGACAAAGATATATCTTTATTAGAAATAGAAAATTACTTATTAAGTCGATGCCCATCACAAGAGATGAGCATAAGGCAAATTAAAAAAAGGGGATGTTTGGTTGAAACAACAACCAAAAACCAATCAGAAAATTATCAGTGTATAAAAAATAAAGATAACATAAATATAGATGTCACAATGCATGATACTATGAACAGTGTACAAGGCACAGTAGTAGTAGTACCAAATCTTGATGATAGAACTGGACAAATTAATGTTGTTAGATTCTTTAAAGAAAAGATAATAATGTTGAAGACTGAAATATATAAGGTCTCAAGCAGGAAAGACAAGAGTAAAACTAACAAAATAGCAGAGATGAATTTCAGTGGTCAGACCTTGCCCTTGATAATTAAAATGCTGGGATTAAGTAAGGAACCAAGACCTTATGTTCTCAAACCCATGCAATGCAAAAACTGTTGCAAATATGGTCATACAGCCATTAAATGCAGAAATATTCATTGATGTGCCTTTTGCAGCTCGCAGGACCATAAAACACGCTGGGACTGTGGCCAACCCAAATGCATAAATTGTAGACTAGAGCATCATGCTAGATCTAAATTGTGTGTGTCGTATATCTACAATACAGAACTTAAATTACTACAAGAAAGAACTGAAATGTCGATAAGAAAAGCAAAGATAGAACTGAAAGTGAGAGGATAAAATGACCCAGCTAAGAAATTTAGGTATGCAGATACCTCAAAGTCAAGCAATACCAGAACTGAAACAGATAATAATAGAAATAGAGAAATACCACCAAAAAAAATACAAGTGAAAAGAACTCTTCAAAGGAAATTTCAGACATATATGACATTGTCACTGTGGCCAATCGATTTACCTCTTTACCGGAAATTGAAATGAATGTCAGAGAGGAAGACAAAAAATTAAAATCACACGAATGTGATCAAATAGATGACACAACTCGGAAGAGGCAACTAGATATGACCTCATCTAATTCCACCAAGCAAATCTCTAAAAAGATAAATAACCCACCAACTCACCAAAAGCAAAATTTCAGAAACAGAACACTAAATCAAGTATTCCACTGTCTCTCATAGTAGCAATAGAGTACCTCTAGGAGCAGATTCATAAAATTCAGATGAAATGAAAAACCAAAATATAGATCTCTACAATGAAAGCAAAGAAATTCACCCATCGCCAATTATAGGCACTACAGAAAAAAAAAGAAAAAACAACAAACTGATGAACACGAAGATACATGCGGTTGCAGTAAATGCTTTATAGCAATGTGCCACAAAAATAATACTATAAGAAATTTCATGAGATGTAGGAACAAGGAAAAAACAAACATCAAGTCTCATGAAGAAGGTTGTACAGTAGAGGCCTGGACCTCGATGCCAATTCGTTCCAGAAGTGATGAGGTGCGATTTTGTCAAGATCTGAATGATTTTTTCCCTACGAAATAACTGAAAATGGAGTAATCCGTTCTTTACCGCCAGTTATTACCCTTACCTTGCCTTTTTATACAAAACATTACCCATAAATACACATAAATTACAATTTGATAAGTTCAGTGTTAAATAACATACCATTCAACGCACTTTCTTCATTATTAAATATATACTGTAGTAAAATAACTGCCCTACGTACGCCAAATTCGGGCATAATACGATGGTTGACTGAACGCCATAGGCTAGGCTAGGTACGTAGTATATGTACTGTAATGGGGGAGGATAATTATTGTCTCTAATAATAAAACATTGAAAATCAAGTCTAATTCTTACATGAAATTAATAAAATATTAAAAATAAGCCAAATTATTTCTGTTATCATAAACTTTAGAAAACTTTTAGAAAAATTCCCTAAGTTAAGTTGCTTGCTAGTGGCCATGAGCAGCCGTAAACAGGCGTAAACGCATCATACAGAGTCTACTGGAACACTGTATACAAAATAACTTTTAAAATATCTTTCAGTATGTGTTATGCTATTAAATTTTTCCTCATAAAATCTCCTTGTAAAATAGGGGCACTTTTCATAGGCGATTTGTGCTTTATAATGTGACATCATTATCGGCAGAGTAATACCAGTTGGATGTAGATCGTCATAAATGTATTCCTTTAAAATTGGAAAGAATCCTGATATTAAGGATAGCTGGGAGCTATCGGTATCTCAAAACCCTTTACGTAATTTAATTATAAAATACTACCAAGAAAATATTGCCCCTTAGTTAACAGCAAGGCTCGAAGTCCAGCACGACTAAGAACTATGAATTATGAGCATCGTAACTTTCGTAAGCCAAGCACATTTGGGAATTACAAATAATGAGCATATTGCAAGATGTTTTGGCAGGCAAAAGCAGTGTCTGAAACTGACAAAAAACACACGTAGCACTTTTTTTTTAATATACAAACTACATTTGTAAATAAAGTAGCAGCAATTCTTAAACCCAGCTTTCTTTCTAAATTAAGTTCCATTCGACATCTAAAGACAGTGATTATGTTGGTAAATGAAATCCGCTGATATTTTAAGAACGTAAACAAAATCAGAATGCAAATGGCAGATCACTGTCCGTATTATAATTCGATAGGGTATTAATACATGCAATATGATTAGATTTCTCTCTCTCTCTCTCTCTCTCTCACATATTCTCGGTTTTTAAAACCTATATTACAGACATAAGCAATCAAATCGAGAAACGGCCGATTGCTGACGTCATTTGCCGTCACTATAAAAAAAAAAGAAAAAAAAGGTGCAGGCGAAATTGATGTTCAAAATTAGCGAAATCACACTTAACGCTTATACAATCCAGTATTGTCCCACTTTTAGACCCAACTTTGTTAATTTACAAGAAAGTATCTTAAGTACATATCTTCTACCAGCCAATTTACAAGAAAGTATCTAAATTACATATCTTCTACCAGCCAAGTATAATGGCAATGAAGATATCGATAGCTCAATCAGCCGAGATTTTGAGAATGTAAACAATATCGACTGCAAATGGCATACGATGACAATGCTTATAATCTGTAAAATATGTTTGACTTTTTCAAATTATTATTTTCTCTAAAAAAATAAATTTTATGTTTAGGCTTATAGGCTTTTTCGGCTTTTATAACTACAGTTAGAGATCCTACTCCGGTAACAAAGTGAGAACTCGTTCATCCTAACGTCTAATTATGGTAATTATCCATGGCAATTGCTGTAATTAGTTATTGTGTTCACATTATCAAAAGTTGTATCACTAGAGATTCACTTGAATAACCTACGGTTTTTACCATTATTAGGTTACAAATGTTTTGTTCACAGTGTCGATAGTTTGTTGACAGTTGTGACTTACGAAGCCAACTACGTATTGATACAACTATGACACTTCAAGGGTTAGCATATCATTAAAAATCTCACAAGATTTAAGGTTGTCACAGAATGCCTCTTACATTGTATATTTTCAGTAATCTTCAAGTTCAAATTATTGTGGTTCTTCCAGTTTTCCTCACCAAATGAGCATGAGAATAATGCCTAATAGCGGCGACTGACTGAACCTCTTTTGGTTACAAAAATCATATGATTCCTTGGGTCGGTTTTCGGATTTTTGGTTGAGCTCAGATGCAACATTTACTCAAAATTTTCCGTTAAAATCCAATTCTTTCAAGTTCTAATATGATCGAGGTCCGGGTCTCTACTGTGTGTGTATTGAACACTTAGAATATTACAGAGAAAGATATCAGTGCTGTAGATATTAAAACCAAAACCAAAATCAAAACGGAAAAATTAAATCAAGTTCTAGTAAAAATGTAACAGTTAACGCAAGTCAGATTCAAACTACAACAAAAAAATGAGCGACCTACAAAATAGAAATGAACTTATAACAGATTTTTAAAAAATCAGCTTTAATAATCTAGGGTAATTTGACCACTCATATTACA
>NC_061092.1:70552951-70642537 GCF_015104395.2 Macrobrachium nipponense
TGTAATATGAGTGGTCAAATTACCCTAGATTATTAAAGCTGATTTTTTAAAAATCTGTTATAAGTTCATTTCTATTTTTGTAGGTCGACTCATTTTTTGTTGTAGTTTGAATCTGACTTTCGTTAACTGTTACATTTTTACTAACTTGATTTAATTTTTCTGTTTTGATTTTGGTTTTAATATCTACAGCACTGATATCTTTCTCTGTAATATTCTAAGTGTTCAATACACACACAGTAGAGACCCGGACCTCGATCATATTAGAACTTGAAAGAATTGGATTTTAACGGAAAATTTTTGAGTAAATGTTGCATCTGAGCTCAACCAAAAATCCGAAAACCGGCCCAAGGAATCATATGATTTTGGTAACCAAAAGAGGTTCAGTCAGTCGCCGCTATAGGCGTTATTCTCATGCTCATTTGGTGAGGAAAACTGGAAGAACCACAATAATTTGAACTTGAAGATTACTGAAAATATACAATGTAAGAGGCATTCTGTGACAACCTTAAGATCTTGTGAGATTTTTAATTATATGCTAACCCTTGAAGTGTCATAGTTGTATCAATAGTTGGCTTCTTAAGTCACAACTGTCAACAAACTATCGACACTGTGAACAAAACATTTGTAACCTAATAATGGTAAAAACCGTAGGTAATTCAAGTGAATCTCTAGTGATACAACTTTTGATAATATAAACACAATAACTAATTACAGCAATTGCCATGGATAATTACCATAATTAGACGTTAGGATGAACGAGTTCTCACCTTGTTACCGGAGTAGGATCTCTAACCGTAGTTATAAAAGCCGAAAAAGCCTATAAGCCTAACATAAAATTTATTTTTTTAGAGAAAATAATAATTTGAAAAAGTCAAACATATTTTACAGATTATAAGCATTGTCATTGTATGCCATTTGCAGTCGATATTGTTTACATTCTCAAAATCTCGGCTGATTGAGCTATCGATATCTTCATTGCCATTACACTTGGCTGGTAGAAGATATGACAATTTGTCGAAAATTGCATTTTTCCTAACTATACAAACCTGAGGTCCTTTACATATAGTCCCACCTCATGCCACCCCTCACTCTGCAACTTTTTGCATGGGCCTAAAGCAAAAGTGATTCTTCACCTCTCGGGCGCGCGGGCGCGCGCACGATCGGACAAGCAGTTAACTACCGTTCTCCCCTTGTTCGAAGCTTACGACCGTCCCAGCTGCCGCTAGTTACCTTCCTATTGTTAAAGGACCTCAGGTTTGTATAGTTAGGAAAAATGCAATTTTCGACAAATTGTCATTTGTTCCGATACGTAATACAAACCCTCGGTCCTTTAACAATAGGAAGACTCACTTCTTGGTGGGAGGAATCTGAGTCTTTTTGGTGAACAGACTGGTGTTCGTCCAACCCTGGAGTGCCTCCCTGGTCGTAAGAGCAAGGGAGGGATCCAAACCTCTGTCCGATTGATCGGGGTGTGCACCGCAGGATCAATGGTCAGACCTCTGGGCCAAGTACTAAGAGAGAGGCAAGCGTATCTCTTCGTACCAGCAAGCAAGAACTTGTTCCTGTTTGCAAGAGACAATCATAAAATGATGGGTTTGTCTCAATTTGGCATCCACTTCCTCCCCCTTGTTGGAGGAAGTGGTGGATATTTACTCCTATCCCTACTGAAAGGGATAGGATGGTGCTCTATTGAGTAGCTCACCTGCATCTCGTCCTTACCCAGCAGGGTGACGACCGTGTCCCTCTACCCAAAGGTAGAGGGAAGAAAAAGATGGGAAGAGGAGCCAGTCACACTCTCATTCCTCATCCATTCTTACGGTCACACCAGGACTCGATGCTGTTCAGCCTGCGAGGGTCTGGGTTAACTACACAACGTGTTGAGCAACCACCACGGTTCCCAAGGAAAAGATCCAAGGAACTGTGGGCAATATCCTGAAGGTAGGAGGAGGTGCATGCGGTCCGGTTGGACCAGGCGCCTGCCTTCATTACCTGCGCCACGGAGAAGTTCTTGCGGAACGCGAGATTGATGAAGAGGCGTCCACACTCATCCTGGGTGTCGAGTTTCTTCAGACAGCTCCGTCGCACCTTCACAGGACAAAGCAGCATAGCCTTCGTATCGGAGGCGGTGAAGTCCATTAGGGAGGGTATTGTGAAGGACTCGAACCAATCGTCAGTTACCGAAGGGTTCTGAGTCTTCGCTACGAAGATCGGTACGAAATCGAGCGTCACAAATCCCCATCCCTTTGTGCTTGACTTCTCAAGAGAAGTCATGCAGTTACCTAAGACGAAAAGAAGGGAATAGTCGTATGACCTATCCCTCTTCTCGACTTTGGTTATGTACAGTACTCATACTTGGAACAAGCTATTAAGACGAAGTAATGATTGCTCTGGAACAACCGAACTAAGTCCACAGCATAGTTCGTAACTGACTCGGCGCTCTGACAGCTGCCGACTGACTGGTTCGGAATCAGTAGAGGCAAGTTGTCCAAGCATCCGGGTAAGTCACGTGACCTTCGCCCTTTAAAGAGTTATGCTGAGAGACCAAACAAATAAAATATTTGTTAGTCACCGATGCCGGACGGCGCGGCGATGATTCTCTTAATGCATAAGCTCAAAAGGCGAAAGTCAATTGCCTTCAAAAGACCGAGGTCCCTGATGGCAAGAAAATCTCATAGACGTTGAATCTCAGCTTAAGGAGAAACAACACTATGTGACGTTGAAGACGAAGGTAGGCAATGAATGCAACCTACGTCTTCCAGCTGAATCGAGAGAAGGAATCTCAAGATTCTAAACCTGTGCTTACAAATGACTGAAAACGCTAACCGCCATTTCATTGCTGTCCGTTGTGCAATGAAAGCGGGGCGTTCTTCAGTAATGAAACACAGGGGAGAGCCGCTTGAAGAACTGCTTCTCATGGGCTGAACGTTTGGAAGTAGAGCTGGCAGGTGTGGGAGTAGGCGATGTCTTTCAATACATCTGCTAATCGGGGAGAACAATGAACAATTGTACACCTCCGAATACAAGATATTTTGAGGACAAACTCAAGATTCCGCAAAAATCATTCGCATTATCGGGATACGATGCAGAAGAGACTATTACAGAATTCTGTTACCTGCGGTAAACAGAAAGATGAGAGTCGAATAGATATCTCTGTTTAAAATTCTCGCAATACCGAAGACGATGAATACTAGCGTTTCACAGCAGTAGATGGTCATTCATGTATGCGAGAATCCCCGTTAATCAGAGACTTAAGTCCGTGATTGTTGGGCAGAGATACGGTTGTTATTCAATCAAAGCAGGTGAGAAAAGACATAAACAACCGTCTATCTCAAAGCGGCAGCTGATACTGAAATGCCTCGGGCAATTCAATACGCAGTAGCTGTCGCTGACTCGTCATCCTGAGTTGCCAAGTAATCCTTTCCACGAAGGAATGCGTTCGGCTAGAACCACCGAGCATAAAAAGATATGCTCGAGCAATTATATTTAAGCGAAACGAATTTCGGTAAATATAAAAGCTTAAATGGTGTTGTTGTGACAACACCATAAGTATATAAAATTGAAACTGGAAACTCCTGGGAGGTTGCAGGCAACCCGGGTTGCAGTTCAATTAGAATACTTTTCGTCTAAGTCGCAATCCGTTGAATAACCAGGATATGCGCCTACCCCTCGGACCATTCAACTGCTTAGCAGAATCATGTCGCGAGGTTAATATACGTTAGTATATTGTAGGATTCTGAACAACGATCTCCATCCTAAATTCTTTCCTTCAAGAAAACAAAATAAGGATTGGAGATCGACCACCTTCGTTCTCTATTAAAGAGAGTGAAGGAGAAGTCTTCCTCGAAGGAAAGCTTCAATGGTGAACAGAATACTAAGACGATAGTTCCAGCCAAACTGGATATTCCCGTCCGTTCTTCTCTATTCCAGGTTGGTCGCCTACTGTGAGATAGTCTTCTTTCAGCAGCAGTCTTCTTCCTAATGCTAGAAATTCCAGGAATTCGAGCATAGGCGAGGTTCCCGATTATCGTGTAACATATCGGGGATTCTCGTCTCGCTCACTTTGGACCGTGGTCTCGCCTAAGTGTTTGGAGATCGTAAGAAACTCTAACACTGAATGCGCTAGAAATTCCGTAGAATTCTAAGCAGTCTGCGAAACCCCCACCAAATTCGTCAAACGATATGGCTGGTGGTCCTCTCGATTCCCGTAGAAAATCGAGAATGGGGCAGGATCCCTCTTCAACGACCGGGGCTTACGTCAGGTAGGACCCGAAGGTCCCCCCTGGTAGCGCAGTCCCCAACGTGGGATCCTACAGAGAAATCTCTGTAGGATCCTTCCCCTTTCCCTCGTAGCCGTAAGGAGAGAGGGAATGGGGAGGAATTGGATACTCGCTCGCCTTCCCAGTGGAACTAGCAGTTGGAGAAGAGTAGGAGCAGCCATCGCCTTGCGGCGATGGCCTCTCAGAGTCTGGGAAAACGTATCGTCAGGAGAAAACGTTTTCCCGAGGAGGGTTACGAACTCTCACTGTAGGTAAGGGTCTGCCGCCACTGTGAACGTCGTCTGGGTGGGGCTGATCGACACCTGACAGGAGAGAGCCGATACCGTCCTCCGACTCATTCCAGTCCTCGTCGAGGTCGAAACCTCTCAGGAGGACCGAAGGAGTATTTAAATACGGTGTCCGAAGACACGTAGAAACGCCGCTGTCGCAGTAGAGGAGGTGGAAGTAGCTTGATCGACCGGCCAGAACTGAGAGAGCCTTCTTGTCCGGAGACGAGAGACTCTGGTTCAAGACAGAATCGGCAAGCTCCGATCGCGGCATACCCACCGTCGGTTTGGGTTCCCTCTCGGGCAAAACAAAACGACTCAAGCAGAGACATGGGCTCTGCTGGTGGGAGCGGCGATCCTTCCCCCCGGTCGTTGTGCTGACGAATCAGTGCAATAACCTGGGTAAAGTTACTCTGAATCTCGGAAGTTACAGCGTCTTGAGGAGTAGGACCGTCCAGTCCTCCAACAAGAGCAGCTCCCAGGACCCTCCTCCTTCAGAAGAAGGAGCCAGCAACAGATCCCTGACGGTTGCCTCCAATCACTTGCGCGTACGTCCTGGTTGGTCCTAAGACCAACCTGGCACGTGCGGCGTCGTAACGGGATCGTGAGCGGCGCATCTCTCACGATCACTCCTATATACCTCGCTCTTCCTGGCGTATGCCGAGGAAGTTGAAGGTATCGGAGAGACAGAACTGACGCTACCCCCTCTCCCCCTGACGGTCGCCTCCAATCACTTGCGCGTACGTCCTGGTTGGTCCTAAGACCATACGTGGCACGTGCGGCGTCGTGACGGGATCGTGAGCGGCGCACCTCTCACGATCACTCCTAGCTACCTCGCTCTTCCCGGTGTAGCCCGAGGAAGTTGAAGGTAGTGGAGAGACAGACCTGACGCTCCCCCCCCCCCCCCCCCCCCCCCCCCCTCGCTGGCAGGACCAGCGTACGTGGGGGGCTGCAGCCGATCACCAACCCGCGGTGGGGATCGATCTGCAGGCCTCCTGGCCGTGCCGCTCACCTGTGGCGAGCGGCTCGACTGAGCACGTCGACCCCGGTCCCGTGCGTCAGACGAGCTGCTGCTGGTCACCGTATCCGCCCGGTCCCTGTGGGAGCGGCGGTCAGGTGACCTGCAGAGCTCGCTTTCGCCGTGAGACCGGTGAGCGTCCTCGCGGCACGTCAAACCGCTGGTACCAGCCGAGGCTGGGTACCGTCGGTCGAGGGGACCTGGGGGACCTCTTCCCAGCCTCAACCCGTGGCCGGTCAGAGACCGTCACGTCCACCCGAGGTACCGGCTGGTCGCTGCGAGAGCGGCCGCTGGCCTGGCGAGAGTCACCTGAGCGGCTCTCGACAGTCTTCTGCTCCGTGCCTCGGTCATGACGCTGAGCGAACTCAGGCGTCTTAACTTTGGCTGCACGGTCACCCGAAGGAGATCGTACACTCGGAACTTCTCGCGGACGAGAAACCGAGCCGGTACCTGCTTAGCAGCAGAGCTGCCAAGACCAGGCGAGGGTGTACCAGCGGTAGCCAGCACACCCTTGGTCCCCGTCTTCTTCTTCTTCTCAGAAGGGGAGACGGGCCCCGTTCCCGAAGGAACAGGAGGACCAGCAGAAGAACCCCCCCCGTCACACCGGAGTGTGACGAGCCCTTCGAAGTTCCCGAAGGAGTCTTCTTAGGGGGAATAACAAAAACCCGGTTACCAGCTGGTCGCTGCGAGAGCGGCCGCTGGCCTGGCGAGAGTCACCTGAGCGGTTCTCGCCAGCCTTCTGCTCCGTGCCGTGGTCTTGGCGCCGAGCGAACTCTGGCGCCGAAACTTTGGCTGCACGGTCTCCCGAGGGAGAGCGTACATTCGGGATCTCCCGCGAACGAGAGACCGAGCCGGAACCTGGCGTAGCGGCATCGCCGCTAGCACCAGGCGAGGAAGTACCAGAGCTAACCGATACTCCTCTGGTCCCCGTCTATCTCTTCCTTACGGAAGGGGAGACGGGCCCCGCTCCCGAAGGAGCAGGAGGACCAGCAGAAGGACCCCCGTCCCCCGCCCACCGAGGTGGGACGGGCCCTTAGAAGTTCCCGAAGGAGACTTCTTAGGGGGGGGAGGCAGCCTTCTTCTTCTTCGGCTTATGGGCCTTAGAAGTCGAAGGGGAAGAGGCAGCAACAGACGAAGACGAAGATGACACCTTCCTCTTCTTCGTCAGCTCACGCAGGACAGTCGTCAGGTCCTCCATCCAGGCCGGAGTCGGGCCTATTGCTGAAACAACACGGCCCGACCTGCACCTGTCCGGAAGGACCTGGGACTGGGGAAGACACACCATGGGCAGGACCAGCATGGACAGGCGCAGGAACCAGGAGCGACAGGAACAGCAACCAGCTCAGGAGCGGCAGGAACAGCGGCAGCGGTAAACACAGAAGGGACAGCCAAGCCAGTAGCGGGAACCACATCAGCGACAGGTACGGCAGGCCCAGCCATCGCCTCGTAGAATCATCGGCAGCCAGCGTGGTACTGGCGGCCGGTCCAGGGGCGAGCTGCTGGAACAGCGGAAGTCTGGGGCAGGCAACACGAAGAAAACACAGGCGGCGGCGGCATACTCTCCTCGGTACGGCGGCGACCGGCCCTAGAAGCGGCAGACGGCGTCACCGACACAGCATGGGGAGTGTAGACCAGCGGGGGGAAGCAGCATAAGCGGCCGTGAAAGGTTGTAGTGGAGACCACTCCAAGGTCACCGCCCCAGACCTCGCTAGACTCTGCAGCAGATCGTGGATGCTAGGCACGCCCTGCAGCCGCAGTGGTCCATACCTGTCCAAGGTCGTCTCCCACGGCTGTAGCACCTGCGGTAGCACAGACAGATTAGTAAGAGGGGTTCCCTCACGCACGGGGGGGGAGACATGCCCCACCCGAACGGAAGGAAGACCCCAAAAACAAAAACTACGAGGAAGCTGAGCGGGGGGGCAGGAAGAAGACGAAGAATCGGATACCAAGGGAGTCGCGGGAGAGCTTTCCGACGACTTCCTGGCAGACCTTCGCTTCCCCTACCCCCGCACAGCAGTGAAAAGTAATATGAAAATGAAACAGAATACTGCACTTGCGATTCACTCATAGAACTTAAAGAGGGAAAAATCAATTCCCGGTAAGAGCGGAAACTTGATCCATAATAATATGATGCTATCATATATATATGAAAATGAACAATACTGCACTTGCTATTTTCACTTTCACAGCAATAAATCGTAAGGATTAATTTCCTGGGTAAAGAGCGGAAATTGATCCAAAATTAAATTTGATGCAATTAATAAATGAAAATGAAAAGAAAACTGCATTGCGAATCCACTTTCATTGCATTCTATTCATACAAAATAAGAGGCTCTTGCCGAGCGCAATCAAGCTCTCGGCAACGAACGCACAGGGCAAAAATATAATGAAAAAGAGTACTTACATCTTTCAATTACACACTTTCGCCCAAAATACATGACTCGGCGCGAGTGCGCCCGCCTCGGCACCGAGACATAAATTCACGGGTTCAATTCATGAAAAGAGCGGAAATCGCCGTCTCTACGGCGATAGCTCCATGTTGATTCATAATTAAGTAATGAAAATGAAAACAGTGTACTTACAGTTTCATTTTCAAGTCAAACCAAACCATTAGTAGAAACACAATATAAACAAAGCATACGACGATGAAGCGGGCAGAGAGCGATGACGAACACGTCCTTCACACCCGCGGCCGAAAGCAAAAGTGATTCTTCACCTCTCGGGCGCGCGGGCGCGCGCACGATCGGACAAGCAGTTAACTACCGTTCTCCCCTTGTTCGAAGCTTACGACCGTCCCAGCTGCCGCTAGTTACCTTCCTATTGTTAAAGGACCGAGGGTTTGTATTACGTATCGGAACAAATGTAATTTAGATACTTTCTTGTAAATTGGCTGGTAGACGATATGTACTTAAGATACTTTCTTGTAAATTAACAAAGTTGGGTCTAAAAGTGGGACAATACTTGATTGTATAAGCGTTAAGTGTGATTTCGCTAATTTTGAACATCAATTTCGCCTGCACCTTTTTTCTCTTTTTTTTATAGTGACGGCAAATGACGTCAGCAATCGGCTGTTTCTCGATTTGATTGCTTATGTCTGTAATATAGGTTTTAAAAACCGAGAATATGTGTGTGTGAGAGAGAGAGAGAGAGAGAGAGAGAGAGAGAGAGAGAGAGAGAGAGAGAGAGAGAGAGAGAGAGAGAGAGAAATCTAATCATATTGCATGTATTAATACCCTATCGAATTATAATACGGACAGAGTGATCTGCCATTTGCATTCTGATTTTGTTTACGTTCTTAAAATATCAGCGGATTTCATTTTACCAACATGATCACTGTCTTTAGATGTCGAATGGAACTTAATTTATAAAGAAAGCTGGGTTTAAGAATTGCTGCTACTTTATTTACAAATGTAGTTTGTATATTAAAAAAAAGTGCTACGTGTGTTTTTTGTCAGTTTCAGACACTGCTTTTGCCTGCCAAAACATCTTGCAATATGCTCATTATTTGTAATTCCCAGATGTGCTCGGCTTACGAAAGTTACGATGCTCATAATTCATAGTTCTTAGTCGTGCTGGACTTCGAGCCTTGCTGTTAACTAAGGGGCAATATTTTCTTGGTAGTATTTTATAATTAAATTACGTAAAGGGTTTTGAGATACCGATAGCTCCCAGCTATCCTTAATATCGGGATTCTTTCCAATTTTAAAGGAATACATTTATGACGATCTACATCCAACTGGTATTACTCTGCCGATAATGATGTCACATTATAAAGCACAAATCGCCTATGAAAAGTGCCCCTATTTTACAAGGAGATTTTATGAGGAAAAATTTAATAGCATAACACATACTGAAAGATATTTTAAAAGTTATTTTGTATACAGTATTCCAGTAGACTGTATGATGCGTTTACGCCTGTTTACGGCTGCTCATGGCCACTAGCAAGCAACTTAACTTAGGGAATTTTTCTAAAAGTTTTCTAAAGTTTATGATAACAGAAATAATTTGGCTTATTTTTAATATTTCATTAATTTCATGTAAGAATTAGACTTGTTTTTTAATTTCATGTAAGAATTAGACTTGATTTTCAATATTTTATTATTAGCAACAATAATTATCCCCCCCCCATTACAGTACATACTACGTACCTAGCCTAGCCTATGGCGCTCAGTCAACCATCGTATTATGGCCGAATTTGGCATACGTAGGGCAGTTATTTTACTACAGTATATATTTAATAATGAAGAAAGTGCATTGAATGGTATGTTATTTAACACTGAACTTATCAAATTGTAATTTATGTGTATTTATGGGTAATGTTTTGTATAAAAAGGCAAGGGAAGGGTAATAACTGGCGGTAAAGAACGGATTACTCCATTTTCAGTTATTTCTTAGGGAAAAAAAAAATCATTCAGATCTTGACAAAATCGCACCTCATCACTTCTGGAACGAATTGGCATCGAGGTCCAGGGCTCTACTGTACAACCTTCTTCATGAGACTTGATCTTTGTTTTTTCCTTGTTCCTACATCTCATGAAATTTCTTATAGTATTATTTTTGTGGCACACATTGCTATAAAGCATTTACTGCAACGGCATGTATCTTTGTGTTCATCAGTTTGTTGTTCTTCTTTTTTCTGTAGTGCCTATAATTGGAGATGGGTGAATTTCTTTGCTTTCATTGTAGATCTGTATTTTGGTTTTTCATTCCATCTGAATTTTGTGATTCTGCTCCTAGAGGTACTCTATTGCTACTATGAGAGACAGTGGAATACTTGATTTAGTGTTCTGTTTCTGAAATTTTGCTTTTGGTGAGTTGGTGGGTTATTTATCTTTTTAGAGATTTGCTTGGTGGAATTAGATGAGGTCATATCTAGTTGCCTCTTCCGAGTTGTGTCATCTATTTGATCACATTCGTGTGATTTTAATTTTTTGTCTTCCTCTCTGACATTCGTTTCAATTTCCGGTAAAGAGGTAAATCGATTGGCCACAGTGACAATGTCATATATGTCTGAAATTTCCTTTGAAGAGTTCTTTTCACTTGTATTTTTTTTGGTGGTATTTCTCTATTTCTATTATTATCTGTTTCAGTTCTGGTATTGCTTGACTTTGAGGTATCTGCATACCTAAATTTCTTAGCTGGGTCATTTTATCCTCTCACTTTCAGTTCTATCTTTGCTTTTCTTATCGACATTTCAGTTCTTTCTTGTAGTAATTTAAGTTCTGTATTGTAGATATACGACACACACAATTTAGATCTAGCATGATGCTCTAGTCTACAATTTATGCATTTGGGTTGGCCACAGTCCCAGCGTGTTTTATGGTCCTGCGAGCTGCAAAAGGCACATCTATGAATATTTCTGCATTTAATGGCTGTATGACCATATTTGCAACAGTTTTTGCATTGCATGGGTTTGAGAACATAAGGTCTTGGTTCCTTACTTAATCCCAGCATTTTAATTATCAAGGGCAAGGTCTGACCACTGAAATTCATCTCTGCTATTTTCTTAGTTTTACTCTTGTCTTTCCTGCTTGAGACCTTATATATTTCAGTCTTCAACATTATTATCTTTTCTTTAAAGAATCTAACAACATTAATTTGTCCAGTTCTATCATCAAGATTTGGTACTACTACTACTGTGCCTTGTACACTGTTCATAGGATCATGCATTGTGACATTTATATTTATGTTATCTATATTTTTTATACACCGATAATTTTCTGATTGGTTTTTGGTTGTTGTTTCAACCAAACATCCCCTTTTTTTAATTTGCCTTATGCTCATCTCTTGTGATGGGCATCGATTTAATACGTAATTTTCTATTTCTAATAAAAATATGTCTTTGTCTGTTTGTAAGTTCAAAAACCTTGAGCAGTTTGACTCCCTAAAGAGAGAATCAAAGTGAATCAAAAAGGTTGGGTCATGACGATATCTACTGCTTTTGGGCTTTATTATTGTATGTTAACAATGTTTTAATACCACTCTTATTTTCATTAATTGAGTTATCCTGTGAACAGTCCATTGCCATGCCAGAAGTTGTTGGGAGGTTAGTTTGTTTCTCCATGTAAAATATTAGAATCAATTTCATCCAGGATGAGGTCCCTCTCACCAAAGAGGCCCAACTGGGGAAGGAGCAACTGTTACACACACACACTGGTAACTGCCCTGGGGCCTTCACCCAGATATATGCCACACCCATAATACCTTAAGGGTCGTCAGTCCGTTGAGATTGGACCCAGCACAGTGGGGGTGGCTTGATATCATTTCCTCTTGCTCGACCACGTTAAGTACTCTAGTTTTACAGGTGGAGTGACATGCCATCAGAATCCACCCTCCAATCAAGTTAAAAGAGCAGTCAATTCAGTAATCCAAAACCATGCCAAGGTTGTCAACGAAAGAGGAAGAAGGGAAGGGGAAAATTTAGAGGAAGAGTAAAGGAGTTGAAGGCCCCAATGTTCAGTTGAATCCACAGCAGAGAGTACGCATAAAAGAGCATACTCTCTCTGCAGTGGATCCTCAAGGGCCCCCGCCTCGTCAAGCTGTTGGGATCAGGGGGCCTAAGTTTCGGTTATTGGCAGTTTTGTCTTACCACTTATCTGTCGAGAACAGAACTATTTAGATTTCCAAAAGGCCTTTGACAAAGTTCCTCACAAGAAACTAATGATAAAAGTTAAAGCTTTAGGAATTGTACGAGAAACAGCAGACTGGATCAAAGACTGGCTAACTAATAGAAAAAAAAAAAAAAAGTCGTAATGGTGAAGAATCAGAATGGGCAGATGTGACAAGTGGAGTTCTTCAGGGGTCTGTCCTTGTCCTGCTCTTGTTTTTTTATTTACATTAATGAAATTGATATAGGATTAACTAGCAGGATAGCCAAATTTGCAGATGACACCAAACTTGGTGTAAAAGCAGCAGACCCAGAGACAGTAAAAATTTTTAAAAATTATCTAAAGAAAATAGGAGTGATCAAAAAGATGGCAAATGCCTTTTAATTTGTTGAAGTGTAAAGGGTTACAAATAGGAACAAACAACCCTCATGCCAACTACATGCTGCTTGTGAATGACATAAATAGTGTACAACAAGAAGAGGACCTTGGAGTCATTATTAACAAGGACTTAAAATCCACAAAATAGTGCATAAAAGCTGAAAAGAAGACACAGAAACTAGTGAAACACATAAAGGGCCAGTTCAAATACAGAAACAAGGAAATGGTGCTGCAGGTCTACACATCCATAGTTTAGACCTCATCATGAATATGCAGTACAATTTTGATCACCAACACTAAGAATGGACATAAATAGATTAGAAGGGGTACAAGCAAGAGCCACAAAGTTAATTCCATCCATCAGGCAAATAGGTTACCAAAGACGACTAGAGAAACTGAACATGTATGGCTTAGAAACACGACGATTGCAAGGACAACTAATAGAAACATTCAAAATACTGAAAAGCCATAACAAAAGTAGACAGTAACCTATTTATGTTAAATGAAAACCAGACGAGAAATAATGGATGGAAACTACAACTGAAAGAGATACAACACATCTCACTGTGGGAACTTCTTTACTGCCACTAGAAGTTGTCAACAGCAACAGTGTGGAAAAGTTTAAAAGAAAGCTAGACAAAATCATTAGGAAACTGTGGATAAACAGTAAAACCTGCTCTCACAGATAAGTGAGCACACGATGTCTCCTCGGATGGACTAACAAGTCTTTGAGAGATCCTAATCCTTGTAACTCTTTCTCTCTCACTGAGATGAGAGAATTTTTTATGGTACATGTACGTATATGTTTATTTATAGCATTTTCAAATAATAATAATAATATAACTGTACAGTGGTACCTCGTTTGTCGGACATTTCTTATGTCAAACTTTCCATTTTTCAAACAAAATTTTCAAGAAAATTTTGTACTGTTTGTCGAACAAATGCTCGTAATTCAAACTGACTGATTATCTAGTTTATACTTGTATTCGACGGCCTACTGGGTCTTACAAGTTAAACTGTATTAAAAAAAAATTTTTTCATTTACAATATATGTATGTATAGTTTAATGATAACCATATTTGACAAAATAAATAAAAATATAAAGCATTTAATATAAAACTTATATAACTTTCAATATAACATTTAGCATAAAAGATGTATAAAATCGTACGTAACCGCAGTGATGTTACGCCCAGCTGACTTGAGACTGAACAAGGGAGTGCTGATATGTTGAGGAGAGGAGGAAAAGAGAGTTAAAATATTACTGTATGTATGTAAAAGCAATAACAATTCACTTAAAGGGAATTTTCTATTAAATTTAACAATGATAAAATATGAAAACAATCAAATGCAATACAGAAAAAAAAAAAGAGAGAAAAAATCTTAATTGAGCCAGTGTTTGGTGCGCCGAGTGAGACGGTCTAGTTTAACAATATTAACAAAATAAGAAAATGAAAGAACAAAGCTTTTCACAATAAAATTTAGCATAAACAATTAACAAAATCATTCATCATTGCAGTGATACACAGCCAACTTGAGGTAGAGGGAGGAGGCATTTATATTTTTAAGGAATAATGAATGAATGATTTTAAGTTATCGTGCATCATGGTATTGTTGAGGAGAGATGAGACAGTAAAATCTTTACTATAATATGTACGAAAAAGCAGTACCAATTCACATGAAAAATAAAATATTTCACAATAAATTTAACATGATGATAAAACATGAAAACAATCAAAATGCAATAAAGAAAAGAAAAAAGCTTGCTCAAGTCAGTGTTCGGTGCACTGAGTGAGACAAGAGAGAGAGAGAGAGAGAGAGAGAGAGAGGGGGGGCTCTGCTTCTCGCTGACTTATCAGCTGGGCTGGGATGATTATTCACCCATTTCTTTCACTTACACTCAATCTGTCCAAATCACTTTTATTTTTGTTACGGTAAAATACCTATTTAGTGACAACTGCTTTTTACGATTTTTCACTACTGTAAAACTAACTCAGCTCTGTAATAAACACTGGTGCCACTTTCAGCTTCGATTGTTTGTTCAAACGGCTTCCTTGTGAAAATGATATTGTTAAGATACAATAAAGTTTTGTACATACTTACCTGGCAGATATATACTTAGCTATAGACTCCGTCGTCCCAGACAGAAATTCGAATTTCGCGGCACACGCTGCAGGTAGGTCAGGTGATCTACCGCCCCTGCCGCTGGGTGGCAGGAATAGGAACGATTACCGTTCTAGAACCAGATTTTCTCTTCCACCTGTCTCCTGAGGGGAGGCTGGGTGGGCCATCAATCGTATATATCTGCCAGGTAAGTATGTACAAAACTTTATTATATCTTAACAATATCATTTTTGTACATGGAACTTACCCAGCAGATATATACTTAGCTGATTGACACCCTTGGTGGTGGGAAAGAGACAACTATTTACTGAATAGACAGGTAAACATCATACGTTGTAGGTAATAAATAAATAAAACCTTGGTTCCTACTTGATCAGGTGGAAGACTCCATGGCTAATGCCTAGGAATCTGCTTCGCCTCAAGAGCCTCAGCGAGGATGTGACCTATGGCTAAGAGTTCTTGTGGGTCTGTCGATGGGGTCTTATCCATTTACTCGACAGAGCCTCTTACTGACAATATGCCTATGCCTAGTGGCATAATTAAGGAGCACAACACCGATCCCGATCACCTGATCCTAACACGAGGGTTAGTGCTTAAGTTGAAAAGAGTTATCTACAAACTCCTTTCAAACAACCCAAAGAAAAAACACGACGTTAAATAAAATTTAACTCACTAGTTAAGGATCAGTATCTGCTCCCTATCCCAGCAATGTATCCGCAGACACGTATCAACCAAGAGAGAAGGATCCCTCGAAGGTTATCTTGACATCCTTCGGATAATGGGAAGTCAACACAGAGTTGCATCTCCGTATGTGACAGCTAATATGTCCTTATGACATATTGTTAGGGAAAGAACAAGAATTCGGAAAAGCTCGCACTTCATGCGCTTTTAATTCTCAGCTGTTTGAAGGAATCATCAATGCACTTATCAAGTGCTTAGGAGATCACAATGTCTCAAAGAAGGCCAGGGCATTCTTTGATATAGATCTCTTCTGGGTGAAGCCTGGAGCCTGGCTAGCGCTACGTGCCTGGCAGGCGCCTAGCGCCTGTCTAGCGCCTCACGCCTGGCTGGAGCCTTGCGCCTGAATGGCGCCTAGAGCCTGGCTGGAGCATCACGCCTGGATGGCGCCTTGCGCCTGGCTGGTGCCTGATTGGCTCCTCCTTCCTGGCTAGCGCCTCGCGCCTGGCTGGAGCCTTGCGTCTGGCTGGCGCCTTGCGCCTGGAAGGCACCTGGAGCCTGGCAGAAGACTTCATGATTACTGTCTATGAGTTCTGCATGCCTCAAGAGTTTCAGCGAGGTAGGGACCTATGACTGACAAACCCTTCTGGATCATGTCAATGGGGGCTAGCCCGCTTACACGACAGAGCCTTCTCGGATCGTGCCAATGGGGGCTGACCACTTACATGGCAGAGCCTTACCTGTATCATATCAATGGGGACTAGCCCTCTTACATGACAGAGCTTTAGGTTTCTCTTTACTGGAAGGAGCCTTGCGCCTGGATGGATCCTCAATCCTGACTGGAGCCTAGCCTTGAAGGAGCCTGGCACCTGGATGGCTGGCCTGGCTTCTAGAGCCTGGCTGGCTCCTAGAGCCTGGCTGGCGCCTCGCGCCTGGCTTGGCTCCTCCACACTTGCTGGAGCTTCGAGCTTGGAAGAGTCTCTAGGCTGTCTGGTGATGTCCACATCGGACACTCTTATATCTGTCCAATTTGTTCGCTCTGGCGCATTTGCGCCAGTTGGAGGCCCGCTCCTTTCTCAGTAATCCGACCATGACAGAGTTCCTTGAACTGTCCGCCTCTGGCGTTTTTCGCCTGTATTGGCATTTGGCGCTGGCTGGCGCTACATTGTCCGAGAGTCCTGAACACCACATAGTTTATCAGGAGACTGGAGAAGGGTGGAAGAAATTCTTCCCCTTTGAGCTTTTGGCCCCTGGCAAGGGGAGGTGATTTTAGTCAGCTACACCCAGTAGACGACAGGATATCTAACAATACGAGAGAGAAGAGTCTTCCTACCGAGGAGGATCCTTCGTTGAAACACTTCTTTTGCTAACGAGATCTCTTCTTACGATGTTGGATTGAGGTTCCTCGTTGCAGAATCTTCCCTATCCTTGCCCAAAGGAAGGGAAGGAGTCTGGAAGTCGAAGGAGACTCTGAGCTGAAATTGGGCGGAACCCTGATTTCTAGCTCATATTGTATCCTTCTGAATACCTTCTGGGAAGCATTTTGAGCCCTCATCGCACCCCGAAAGACTCTGTAGGCAAACGTTTAAACCATCTCTTCTTCTGTAGATGAAAATGTAAGTACCCTGCCTGGGCAACGAAACTTCTATCTGGAAGCGTTGCGTCAGGAATAGAGGGATTTAGTTCTTGCCAGACATACTATGCTGGCAAGAACCATTGCCGCGTCTCCATTGAATCTGATGCGAGATTCCAAGGCACAAAAAATTCACTTGTCTTCTTGGTCGGTTTAGGGGCTAAGAGAAAACAAAGAATTCCTTCATAAATTTCCTCAAAGAAGTTTGATGAGGAGCAGTTCCATTTTGTCGGAACACGGAATCTGTGGCCACAAAAGATCCCATTCGAAGTACATGATATCCTACTCTTGTCGTATTGCGGTATCGTATAAAGATCCGAAAGATCTTAATCCTCTGTTATCTCTAATTCCCCTTGTAGAGACAGAGTATAGCCTTTTACTGCGTTCTTTGATAGCAGATATATACAAAGGTGATTCTTCCCTCTGAAAGTGAAGAAAAACCTCGCTATGTGGTTCACAGAGGTATCGGAAGAGGGACAGTTTCCTCATTCCATCTAGCACGATCTGCAGCAATTCTATGTCTTAGCCATGACTATTGTCATTTACCTTGAAAAAACCTCTCATTCATGTCCACTTTCTGGTCAGTCTGCACATGGACAGACTCAGAGTGGAGAGGTTTTTTTAGGTCTATTTATAATATATTCTGATAGAATATCCAGATACTCTTGGAAAAGCCTTACGAAACATGCTGTGAGAAGAACGTGACTTCTGTGAATCCAACCTCTCTAAGGCCAAAATGAGGCATACATCCTCTCTTCCTTTGACGCCCATTTATCTTAATATCTGTTAAGAATTTATAACTAGGGGAAAAAAGACTAAAGTTTATTCCCCTTCCTTAAATTTAAAGATGTCTTATATTGCTACCTCTCTTGGTTCGAGGAAAAGGAAGCAGTCTAAAGGAAGTCTGTTCGTCTCCTACCTTACAAAGAGATCTATGAAGAAGACTTTCCGCAGGTTCTCACAACTCTTTTCAATAAATGTTAGACATACGTTAACAGTTATTATCTTCGATCGAGAAGGTTCTCACGGACATACAAAATCTTGCATCGAACCTCTTAAGGATCGTTACGTTCCGTGTCTGTTCCCAAATAGGTTCTCTTTTGTTAACGCGAACAGGGGCGAAAAAAAGAGATTCTCGATGCTCTTTGCGATATGAGAGTGTCGTGGAATTGGCCTAAGTGATTAAAATAAATCATTTCATCATTCCTTGTAAGCGACCCCTTTTCGATTAAATGGGTAACGAAATCAGGAACGAATCTTGCCGTTACCGAGCCTGCTGTCCGAGAGGCTACTGGACTCTTAGGTTAATAACTCGCTAAAACGAGAAAATATCTTGGATGGTGCTTCTGGCACGGCTGGCGCTTCTGGCACAATTTGCGCCAGGCTGGCGCTTCCTTCTAGTTCTTTTTAGGTTATGTGCCATAACATCTATGCCTTTATGGTACCCGACATCCTTCACATGTTAATTCCGTTCTTAGTGGGAAAAAAAAAAATTTATATACGTAGTATAGTCCATTCAGGGAAACAACTTCTGCCACTAAGAGAATGTTTCCCATCCGACTCGCCCAACTTCTCTTGAGCAATATCCGATTCTAAAAAGGTTGTGTGCGTTTCTCGAAAGGATGAGAGAATTATATATATCGCGCTCTGCCGTATTAGAACCTTATAATACTGTCACATTGTGGTAAACAGCATTAATCTAGGAAACCTTTGTAAGGATACTAGGAATTCAGTAGTTAACCTCGGTATGTGCATAAGACTTGACCATACCGTAGTCTTAAAGTGAATTCTCTACTACATTCATCTTCTCACTAAGCATGTACTCTAATAAGCCATGCTTTCGTAAGCATGAGAGCATTATACAATATAGAGTTCCGCTGCATTAGAATCCTTTAAAAATGTTACCTACGGTAAACAGCATTGAAATGTTGTAATATCTTTCTTATTGAAAGCGTCTTAGCAAAAGGCAGACAATATTTTATTTATGTTTGCTTAACTATCCCCTCAATCCGAGGCTAAAACCACGATTGTAGGGGAGAGACACGGTTAGTCATTCCATCCCGCAGGAGAGAGACATGTAACCGACCATTCATGACCGACACCTACATGATACTGCGTTGGTGTCTAAGCGATAGCAGTCTCGTTAGCCGACTGGCCTTACTCTTCCAGAGTTGCCAGCTACTCCATTTAATAAAGGAATCATAAAATTATTATCGAACTTCAGGAAGTTCTTATAATGCATATTTAAGCGAAACAAGACTTCGATAAATCTAGAAGCTAAGTAGGTGTTGTCTTAACAATCCCTTTAAGCGTAGTCCTTCCTAGGAAATTCCTGGAAGGATACTGGTAATTGAGTTGCTCAGCAAAGAAGTAACTACGGTATGTGCTTATGATTTGCCGTATCGTATTCTCATACAGCAGATACTCTACTACCTTCTTTCCCTGCCGAGGCAGATAGAGAAAGGAAAAATTTTTACTATCTTCGTTCTTTTCGTTAATAGAACGATAGAAAGAGTATATATATCTCCTTAAGGAAGGAAGTTAATCCAGGAACTCTTTAAATCTTCGTGATTTCCTCATAAATCGTGGAAGAGACAGAATTCCTGTTCATCTGTAGGGTTTACGGAAGGAAGTAGATATTTCCTATCCGCCATCATACCCAAACGTCGATGAGATTCTTATAAGAAAACTCCCAAAGCTCTTGCCTCTTCATAACGAGGGAAGAGCATGAATGAAGGAGAGAGTCCTCTGAATAATGAAAAAATGGCTTCTCTTAGTATCAGAATCCTTCTGGCAAAAGCGACGGCCGCCTGAGCGACATCTTGCACCTTTGCCAGGGGAAAGTTGCTCAAGTTAAAAACTCAAAGAGGAGCCTTGCGACTGACCTCTCTCTCATAAGAAGATTAGGAATATTCTGGCGCCTGGCTCCTAGCGCCTGGAATGTTCTGCACGCTAGAAAGGAGACTCGCTCCTGGAACGTTCCGCTTGCGTGGAAGGTCCCGTGCGCCCTGATAGTTCCGAGCGCCTACTAGACCCCTTTTAGAAAGAGCCTCTTGCCCGGAAACGTTCAATGGAAGGATCGTTCTGATTGCCACTCTACTATAAGGCTCCTTGCTCTAGCCGTCTGTTTTTCTGGCGCAATTTGCGCCAGGCTGGCACTTCGTCTCTTTGAAGGCGCCTTGCGCCAAGAAAAATTTTCTAGAACGCGGCTCGCGCTAGTCTGTTAGCTGGAACGCGCCTCGCTGCTGGCTATTGGAACGTAGCTCACGCTAGCTTGCTGGAGCGCGGCTTCCTGGCAGCGGCTGGCTCTTGCTCAGTGTTCTCTTAGTTTTCAGAGAACGCGCTAGATCATCCAAACTCCAAACATACATTCTTCGTCTTTTCAGATGTAAGATGAAAAGACGCACTTTTTTAAGGATGCCTTATCAATGGCTATCCTTGGCAGTCTGGGACGTTCTACAGAACCTGCCGAGGGGACGCCTGACCGGTGGGGGTTCTCCCTAACCTTCCTGCGGCTGTCGACTTTCCTCCTCAATGGGTCTGGGAGTTTGGAAGAGGTCTAGGCCTGGAAGCGCTACGGAGCCGATCAGACGCACCCTCCACTGCACTGGGAACACTATATTCACTTCTTACCTTTTAAGAGCTCGCCTTTTGAGCTCCATCCATTTATCTTCAAATTTGCACATATGAATTTGTAGGATTCTTTGGAGTAAGAAGGTGATGAGGATGCAAACAAACTACTAGTATTGTCAATACTCTAACTGCTCGTTAGTACGAGAGCTCTTAAAGCTTCTAAAGGAAGGAGCGTATCTAGTTATATGCTTTCTGACTTCCTAAAGTAGGAAGTTAGATCTTATATTTCCTTCATCAAGTTCTAACACTTATACACGTATTAGTGAGGAAAAAAAAAAAAAAAAAAAAATCAATATTTCCCTTATTGCAAAATATATGAGTGTCTACCGAAAAATTCGGTAGTTTCACGTAATATATTCTTCGAAATTTCGAAACCAAATTCATTAAAAAGTTAATAAAAGCATATGCCAAACCAAAGACCCAGTACTTCCCTGCAAAAGACAGCCCAGAAGGTCGATGGCGATGAAAAAACGAAAATCAAGTCAGGAGGTAGCAACAACGTATGTTGACACTACCGCGACAGAGAAAATCTGGTTCTAGAACGGTAATCGTTCCTATTCCTGCCACCCAGCGGCAGGGGCGGTAGAACACCCGACCTACCTGCAGCGTGTGCCGCGAAATTCGAATTTCTGTCTGGGACGACGGAGTCTATAGCTAAGTATATATCTGCTGGGTAAGTTCCATGTACAAAAAGTTATTTTATCTTTCCTTTTCTTGCATTCTTGACTTATTACTTGTTTACAAAATCCTCATGTTTGTTTTAAAAGTCTGCCGTTTGCCAACAGTAAGTTGATGTATTGTGGCATAATTAATCTCTTTCATGCACTTAAGATCCCAAGTGTAAACGTGCTGATTACTCTCTCTCTCTCTCTCTCTCTCTCTCTCTCTCTCTCTCTCTCTCTCTCTTGGACACACACACTATTGATTCCTTTGATTATCCTTGTACCTAATATATATGAATAAAATTGATTTTGTTATCAACCTTTGCATACTGCAACCAATTTGGTTTCCTCAAAGGGTTCCAGTATCTCCTCCCTCCATCCCCCGGCCAGCCAGTTGCTATTTTCACCAAACAGTTCATAAATCGTACACATAAAAAACAAAAATTTCAAAAATTTTACTGTATATAATGAACTATTTCATTACTTTACACTCTTAATTTAACTTTTGAACACAATAATAGAAAAAATGTGATAAGGGAGACTTTTTGGGTTGGCTGGATGAATTATCCAGATTCCCTTTATTTCACACGGGGATATTTGTTTCATATTTCGAAAAAATCGTACTTTGAACAGCCTTCTGGAGTGGAATAAGTTCGAAGTCTGAGGTAATAAGGTTAGTATCACAAAAATTCTAATAAAAATATCTTTCCTTCATCTTTTGTTTTTAACTTGAAAGAGCAGCTCAAGCCAGAGCTGTCAAATACTATGTAAATTTACTGTGACAGGTGGAGAGAGTGCTGCCATTAGCAAGTCAGTGGATTCTTGTAACTGACTCTGTAATAATTCATAAATATTTTCAATCTCTTAAGTAAGGGCAACTCTCTCTCTCCTCTGTGGTAGATAATTTTAAGTTGATCTAATTTTACCTTCACATCCTGAACTGTAAATGCGATGTTCTAAAACATAAGACATAACTAAGAGTTGTATTAGTCCAAATATAAGGCACTGTTTGTTCATGGAAAGGAATTTCAGAACTAAGACATAGACAAAATAAAGTTGAAAAGACTTCTAAAAATAGATTGGCTGGAAAGGAGAAAGAAGAGAGAAATAGTACAGGAGAAAGAAGAGAGAAATAGTACATGTAATTTTCAAACCTATTATTTTTACCAACCATGTATTTCTCTTCTAAAGGGTAATGTATTGAATTTAATTTAAAAGTTAGTTCAAAACTTGGGGAGCACAATTAGGGTCATATTTAATGTTCTTTCAACTCTAGAAATAAGCATTTATTTTACACAAAAATTGTCTAAGATTGAGGTATTACTGTAAAAATGAGTCTGTAACACATACTCATTCAACTGGTAGAGCTTGATTACTTGTCTCCAAATCCCAGTTGCTTTCTGCAAGAGTAAACATGGAGACTGGTTCCACAATATCTATGGTACCTTTCTCTTGTTATTTCCAACTCCGACAACAGGGCTGAAAATGTTTAAATAGTCAGAGGATACAGTCAGACCAAGACAAGTGCTTGTGAAAAGAGGATGATGATCCTTGAATAAAATCCTATACCGTTCCAGAAGGACTGATAATTTAGGGTTCTGCCACACTACCCAATGTTAAAGACAGGCATCCCCCTCCTCATGGCAGTAGTAGAAGAAAGGAATCACTGCCCTCAGCACCCCCCCCCCCCCCCCCCCTCTCTTTTTATCTAGCCATAGCTGTGGAAGGAGGATGACAGGGATGGAGAGAACCCCACCTTGCTTCGAGGACAAAGGTTGGCCTCCTTGTCTTAGTTTATGAAGAGCAGGCTTCAACACACCAGACACTGAAGGCTTAGCTATATTCAAAGTTTAGCTCCTAATGACTCACCCCCCCCCCCCCCCCCCCCCCCCCCCCCCCCCCCCCCCCCCCCCCCCCCCCCCCCCGACCCCCCCCCCCCCCCCCCCCCCCCCCCCCCCCCCCCCCCCCCCCCCCCCCCCCCCCCCCCCCCCCCCCCCCCACAAACCCAACCAGTTTGAAAGACAATGTACGGTGTACGGTTGATGACAGAATCTGGGGAATCTGACTTTCTCAGCTTTACTACCACCTCCACGCTATTCTTTGGAAAGACTAGTGACGAGTCCAGCACCTCACTTTTCCTCAGAAAGGCTACTCTTGCAAGAAGAGAATGACAACCACATTTCTACTTCTCTGAACCAGGTTAGCCTACATGTTGGCAGTCTAGACAAAAGTCAATGCCTTCCCTCCTGACACCAACAACATGTTGGTAGACTTCACTTTGACAGGTGTCTTCTATCACTGTCATGATAGGAGACAACTGTCAAAGTGAAGTCTACCAACATGTTTAACCATAGGTCAGGCCATAAGACAACCAGGAGAGATGCCATCAACACTTTCTCCCTGGAACTTATGTCTGCAGCAGAGAAAGAATTACCATCTGGATGAAGTCTCCAGAGAAAGGTCATTTGTTACATATGTCTGCTGCAGTGTGCAATACCTCCTCAGACATGTGAGCGGATGAGTTTGCTTGATCTGCTGGACAATAAGGAACTTTTCCATCCTCAAATCAGATTTACCTCGTCTAAAACACCAAAAGCAACCTGAGACCACAGCCACCTGACCAACAGTCTAACTTCAGTAGTGCAAAAGAGAGCTTAATGGATAAGTTGGTAGACGGGTGGTAAGCCGAGGTGGCGTCTCTCAGGTTTTCACACTCATGGATGCATGGAATAACCTCCAAAAATTGCAGCTTTTTCTCAGCCTGCAAGGGTTCTGGATTGATTGATTATGAAATTTAGGTCTCGAGGATCAAGCGCCGGAAAGGTTCTGCAGGAGCTGCACCACCAATACTGCACCTTGACCAGCTCTCACTCATGACAAATGAACTGAGCTTCTCACGGGAGAAGTCCCATTATGCCTCTCCTATGAGCATCCTATGCACATGGAGAGCCATGCATGAAAGGTGGAAGAGCTCAACGAAGCAAGAACTGCACAATCTGAAGACCTTGCATGTGAAGAATGAACAAGTTGTATGTGTGCCTCTCTGTGTGCTTCTCCTTGGAAGGAAAAGGAGATTTATCCTAAATACTTTAATCATGTACACCCAAACACGAGACTAAGCACGTGTAGCATAAGCAAGAGAAATACTCATCCAACTGAGAGCCTGAGAGTTCACATTTGGACAAGGCAGAGACATGCATTAGTGATAACAGCCCCTCCCCCCCCTAAAGGAAGAGTCATGCATGGAATCTGCTGGGGCTACTTCCATAAGGCCTTGGACTTCCTTTTCTTCTTCCTCCTACATATGGAAAGTCTGGGTATTGGGAGGATATAGATGAGCTCAATGAAGATGGGCTTGATGGGGATGAGAATGAAGACAATGAGGAAGAATGCATAGAATGCTTTTTCCCCTCCCCTCTCAAGTCTTGACAATCTTCAATGCTAAATAGAAAGTTCAAGGCTTTAATTAAGATGAAAATAAAGCGACCAGAGGATCAGCCACTGGAACAACTGATAAAATAGGACTCCCTTCTTCATGGTACCGAAGGAAGCCTAATTAGCTGCAGATAAAACAGGAGAGAAGATGCCAGACACAGCTTCACATCTTCAGCTATGCTGTCCGAGTACAATGGAAAAGGTGGGCTGCTTAGACTGTTGAAAGTAAGCCAAATCTTCCACAGGTACTCGACAGGTGATGACTTCTTAGTGCCTAGATCTTTATGGTTAGGTAGGTTCAAGGTGAGACAGCTGAGCTGCTGGTGGTGCATCCCCAACAACAACCACCTCTCCCTCTAAATGGTTGTGGCCAGACTTCTACTCGGCTCTTATTACTTTTTTTTGAGGACAGGTAGTACTACTAGTGCAATAAGGGAAGGAATAGAAGGAAAAAGGAAAGAACCCGAATGACTGCAGCTACCATTGGGGTGTATTTACCCCCAAAAGAAGCTAGAAAATGTTTCTTATCCTTCTTCCTCCTTTCAAAATGCTTCTCTTACTGAGTAGACCAACCAGCGCACTCCTTGCATGAGAATACGCCTTCCCCAACAAAAGGAACAGTAACTGAGAATCTACTATTATGGGGGGGGGGGGTGACATAAAGAACCCATACACAGTGCAATTATGCTAATCATGTTTTTTTATTATGGGAAAAACCAACAGCAAAGCAAAGAGAAATAATCTAAATATTGGTAAGTAAAGTGAGAACAGCACATCTACTTTTCTCAGCAGCTGTAAAATAATGATTAGTCATCTATGGTGAATGAAGGGGTCCATTACTGCCTAACCTTGTTACCAAGTTCAATATTATCTCCAGCTTGTGCTGAGGAAAGCTCCTAAATAAAAGGCTCTGGTTTGAATTTCCATAGGAACAAATACATTTTTTCATTTCCCTGGCCAATGATTCCAAGTTGGTAATGAAATCCAATTAGTTGAGGTCTGTTAAGTTTAAGTGCCAGTGTACAAACAAAACTGCCAGGCCAGAAATTTAACTTAAGCTCAGTAAAAGGGAGGATCAAATACTTCCACTAGGATGAAATATGGGGTTATACTTCTGCTGTAAATAAGACAAGACTGTTTAGTGAAAGCAATGACCTTTCCTGATATTCCGTAGATCCATACATTATGTCCTTTTGGAATATACTGACATAATTGCACACAAAAGGGACCACCACCACATGTCAGCACTGTAAGTATTACAAAACTTCATATTTCCCAATTTTAATATTGATTCTCCAGTTTTCTGACCTTGCTGTAGGAATGGTATCCTACCTTAAGCCTTTACTTCAGTGACTGAGAATAAGATACCATTTTTACTAAATAATGATATTCACCACAACAAAAGATTTTGTGAAAAGCCAAAGCTAATCTGTATTTCAATGCTAAAAGTATATTGTACTAGCAGCTCCCAAAGACATACGTACTTACTCAGCCTACATTTCACATTTTTATTAAATCCTCTTCAAGCTAATTTCATAAAAAAATGTTAGGTGCTGTACGTATCCTGATCAAAACACATTCAACAAAATCATACGGGAAGTAAGGAGTTACTATTCAGTTTCATACCTTGTCTTGGTGAAAACTATTTCATCTAATCAGGTTTGCAATCCACAAAAGAATATACACTGAAGCCAACATTAACAGCTAAGGAATTCATATCCTTAACTTCTTTTGATTTTCAAATTAAGTAAGTAGCTGAAGTCTCTCATGCAAAGAGGCTGAAGGTTTAAAGACATGGAAGTAGCTGGAATACCATCAGATGGGAATTAAAGCAAAGCACCTCAGAATATAAGCAAATAAAGCTTCGTGATAGTACACATGGAGAGTCCGATTTAAGAACAATAAATGACTTGACTCTACCTGTATAGTACTGGGCTTGGAGCTGTTTACATCATTCTGTCCAGGTTTATTGATGGGTCTTGGAGGGGGTCCGGCTCTGGGACGAGAACTAGTTCCTCCATACTTACTGTTGTCGTTGACAATCGCAACTGGTATATTTGTACTGCTGGCATTACCAAATGGCTGAAAACGAAAGAAAGTTAGTTATTAGTAATAAAATCTTATTCAACCTGAGGAGAATAACTTTTCACAACTCTTACAGGGGTGGCCCAAGGGTTTTGTTCAATAGTAAAGAGGGTGAAAATGGGAGGAACAGTGTCAAGGAAACTGGATAGCTGGGTAGGATAAGACCACAGGGAACTGATGAAACGTTATAGAAAGACAGAACTGCAGCTTGGGGGTGTTGCAGAGGTCCCTCGGTTCAGTAATGCCTACTATGGCATATGTAATGTAAATTGGAGTCACCACCTTCCTCAAGATTAAGTTTACAAATGAACAGGTACATCTCAGTTAATAATGCACAAAATAATATTTTACGAGAAATATGGTTATGATCACTTACCTTAGTTATACTGACTCCGAGACCACTTAAGCCCGCACCAGATTCTGTGACCCTCATTCTCTTCTGCCGCTCACAATATTTAAACCATGTTTCTTCATTAAAACCATAATTGAAATAGTCAGAAATATCTGCTCCTGGTTTTCTGGAAAATAAATATGTACATTTAAAGTGGCTACCTAAAAATCTTTTAATCTTTAATGTTCACATTTCAGTACAAACCTTATGCTGGTTTCTATTACTAATGTATACAGGTAAAAAACATCACTAGTTAACATATACATACATTCATACAAAAAACCAAATATGACAAGAGAAACATAGAGATACAAAATTACCAAATATGATATGAGAGGCAGCATAATACATTACAGATAACAAAATAATGATAATCTAATACAGTGGCAGCTCCCTTTTTACGCAGGAATAAGTTCCAGAACCTGCCCTGGAAATGCAAAATCTGCAGAAATGCAAAAATCCCCTCTAAATAGCGTATAACTGCCAAATACCTTGTAATCCTTAAACTAAAATGCTTTCAACTGCCTATTTTAACATTTCACTGCTAACTTGATAGTTCATACAAAATCATACCTTAAATTATCATACTGAAACAATTTCATATTTCAAACAAAAATACATCCCAAACCATCCAAATTCACCTTACATTACAGTACTCTCCTACTACTGTTACTCTTAAATAGGCTATATACACCAGTATAACACTCATAATTGCCTATTTGAACAGCTCATAGACCAACTTGACAGTTCAAACAAAAGTATACCTCAAACTGTCATCCAACAATACCCTAATATAATTTCCAAGCCATGTTGCAAAATTAAGTATCAGCCTACAATTGTTACTCTTAACCCCTATCATTGAGACACGATTTCTTTGGCCTCCAGCATTGTTCTACGCATACAATAATACAATTTGCGTACATTTTATGTATAGTATTGATATTTTCCTGTGTTGTAAGATTATTTTGAAATATTTACTGTACAGGTATGTATTTTAGGATATTACTATTGTATAGAGCACATCTAAACTGCATATAGATGGTTATGAACGATGGGACACAACCTCCAAAGAGAATGCTATGTTTGTACATCATGTTAGCATTTTAGTGATTAAGTACAAATACACTTATGATAAAAGATAACATGCTACAGTAAGCTCTTGGGGTTTATGTAGTTTTGTGGGTAGGCCTCACCATCTCTCATAAACTTATTAAAAATTCTTGTGCTGTCATTCTCATAGCAAAAGTTTTTTCTTTCTCTTGTATATCAGTGCTGTATTGTACTTATCTTTTCAATAGAAATAATATCAATTACTGTACCTTAAACATAACAAAAGAAGAAAATACACAAATACAGCAAGTTCACTACAGACCAGGGAGGTAGTGTTTCCATATTTTTTGCTTTGTCTGATTTATACCATATTTTGTTACAAGTTTAGTTGACTATGATTATCTCACATAATATAACAGTACACAAGTGAAAATTTTATCACTGTTGATGTTTCATCTCTAATCACTGTAAAAATATTTATATAACAAAATTTCATAGAGGCAACACTAACATTCTACTCTTATCCCAGCCACTTGAAGTGCCTGTGAAGTATCATCCTCAGTTCTCACTCTCTTTCTCTCTGAGATATGAGAAAGAGTGATTTTTTTTATGAATGTATGTTTTTTTGTACAGTATTGTTTTATAGATAAAAGTGATGTTATTTTGTCATTGCAGCTTGGTTTGAAAAACTTTTCGCTTGTAAAAGTTGTCGGACAGTCTGTAAGCGGTTAGGGACAGAGTGGACAGCCCTTGATGGAACCTCCTGAAGTGAGGCTGTCTGAGTAGATCGGTTCTCTGTGGCCAATCCACCAACAGATCTAAGAAGATCTGGAAACCATTCTTGCACTGGCCAGAATGGAGCAATGAGGGTCATCAAAATGTTGTGGTGAGACCTGAACTTGTTGACGACTTCTCTCACCAACTTGAACAGAAGAAACACATACAAGTCTTTGCTTGACCAGTCCAACAGCATCGCACCTGACACCCATGGTTGTGGGTCTGGGGCTGGCAAACAGTAAAGAGGGTGACGATGGTTCTTTCCTGTGGCAAACACATCTAGAATTGGTTTGCCCCAATTTCCATAGATTGGGGCACACCAACGGGTTCATCATCCACTCTGTGGGAAGGACCTGCTTCTTGCGGCTTAGTTCGTCCACGAGAACATTGCACTTCCCCTGAATGAACCCTGTCACAATACTGGTTTGGTTCTGTTTCACCCATAACAACAGGCTTCTCATCGTTTCGTAAAGCGAAAACGAGTGGGTTCCTGATGTACGAGAATGAACCACTACTATCTTGTTTCGGACCTTGTCCGCAAACTTTAACAACCCCCAGTGGATGGCAGTCATTTCCTTTCAATTGATATGCCACTGTTTCTGTTTCATATTCCAAGTTCCTGAGACTTCTTTGTTCCCTAATGATGCTCCCCCAACCTAGATCTGAAGCATCTGAAAAGAATACTAGGTTGGGGCTCAGTGGTATTCAAGACTTCCTTTCTATAAGTCTGTCTTCTGATTTCCACCACTGCAGGTCCTCCTTTATCTCCTTTGTGGTTTGGAACACTAGAGTCTGGGAGCTTCTTTCTGTTTCAGTTTGCCACGAGGAAGAACTGTAGATTCCTCATATGCAGTCTCCCCAGTGACACAAACTGTTCTATTGAGGATAGCGTGCCCAATAGACTAATCCATTCCTTCGCAGAACACTCCTGAAGGGCTAGAAATCTCTCCACTTTCTGTAAGCATGACTCCACTCTTTTCGGGGATGGAAAAGCCCGAAAACACACTAAGTCTATCCTCATCCCCAAATAGACTAGTTCCTGACAGGGGCGTAACTGTGACTTCCGCCAGTGTATTAGCAATCCTAATTCCTGAGCTAATGACAGTTTTCTGTAGGTCCTCCGTGCACTTCTTCTCTGTTTGTGACCAAAGAAGCCAATCGTCTAAGTATAGGGATACTTTTATCCCGATGAGATGTAACCATTTCGCAATGGGGGCCAAGACTCGATTGAACACTTGTGGGGCGGTCAAAAAACCGAAACACAGAGCTCTTGAAGATAAACCGAAGAAACTTCTTTGAGTTCTGGTGAATTGGGTAGGCATTTTCATATCGATGAAAACCATCCAATCCCGTGACAAACTGATAGCAAAACTGTCCGATATGTCTCCATCTTGAACTTTGTCTTCTTTATAAACGGTTTAAAGTGCGAACGTCCAACATGGCCTCCTGGCCCCACGGGCCTAGGCACTGCAAGTAGAGGATTGTAGAATCCTGGAGTTAGTGGGTCTACTACTAACTCTATTACTTTTTTCTGCGAGAGGGACAAAACCCCTCTCAAAAAGGGCAATGAATCCCTCTGAATCTTCCAAGTAGGCTCTCAAAAACTATTGAAGAGTTTGACAAGGGTGGAGAGTTCTCACGCGGAATATCATAAGCCCCTCCTTCCTAATATGTGTACGATCCCACAGATTCCGCTCCTCGTTTCCCAGTTTTTTCCAAAATTGTTGAAGTCTTGCTCTTACAGGGGCACAAAGGACTAACACATCATTGCCTAGTGGAGGATTTGGTTGGTGGGACATTCTTGATTGATTACGGGGGTTGTAAGTGTACCCTACCCCTCCGATCTTGGGAAAGATATAGCAATTCCTCAGCCCCGAAATGGCCGAGTGCACATGGCAGGAGAAGGTTGAAATCTGGAAGTAGGATCTCAAGGACGTATTGTAGATTGGGTGAGCAGGTCTTGTGTTGACTTCTCCAAGGCTGAAGAACCTGGATTACTGTGTCCTCTGGGAAAAGTGCTGTTGTCCAGGAGAATAAAGCAAGGCAGACTTTCTTGGCATGCAAAGAGACTCCTTTGGAGGTGAAAGAGCACCAAAGTCCTCTCTTTTTTAGAATACCTAGGGTGAAAAGTGAAGCTAGTTCTGAGGATCCATTCCTGATGCCTTTGTCTAAGCATGAGATAACACCAGAAATGTCGGTAAACGAATCCTCATCCATCGTTGCACAATCCTTGAGTTTGTGGCCCAAGGCTCCTACAGTCCAGTCAAGAAAGCTTATAATCTCAAAAACCATAAAGATATTCTTGGCAAAGTGATCTGATTCTTAAGCTGAAAACATTATCTTTGCAAAATTAAAAGCAGATCTTCTGGCAGATTCATAAGTCCGGAAAAGTCTCCCTGGGCAGAGGCAGATACCCCCAATGAGAGAGCTCCTCCGGTCTCATAGCGTAAGTGTTTTCTGGTGGAAAGATGAGGAGGAAAATTGAGGTTAACTTTGCCTTGTTCTCTCTTCTCCTAAAGCAAAGGTTAATCTCTTCCATCACTTTCTGTGCCGAAAAGGTAAGCACTAATGTAGGAAACTTGGATGAACCACCTTGATTCTCTCTCATGTAAGAAGACTCTGGTGAGGGAGGTGTCAGTGGTGAGAAAGAATCTAGAAAATTTGTTACAAAGTAGTAAAGTAGCAATTTGTAGGCTGTCAGCGACGATTCCCTGTCCTCTTCTTCTTTGCCCGATGAAATCGGAGACAAGTTTGCTTGAGGTTGGACACGGGGTACCGAAGACTACATTAACCCCAAGATACTGTCCAACTTGTTTTGAATGGCTGTCGACGAGGATCAGAAATAGTCCTAACTTGAGATACTGTAGGTAAAACAAGATGTAATCGTTGCCGATGGTTGACAAGCTTCATACTGATCCAGTTGCGCCCCTGGACGCTCAGCCACTCGTGTAGGCTCAAGCTCCAAAGAGGCTCGGGCACTAATGGAGGCTTGGGCGCTAATGGAGGCTCGGGCGCTAATGGAGGCTCAGGTGCCAATGGACACTCTGGAGTCAATGCATGCTCGGGTGCGATGGATACCCTGGCGTTAATGGACGCTCAAGCGCTCAAAGAAGCTGTGTCGTTAATGGGCACTCGGGTACTGGCGGGCTTTTGTCCGTCAACAATTTCCCTTGAACTATTATTGGTTCCAGCACTACAGGGATCCTTTGTGCTGATGGGCGCTTATACGTTGAATGACGTTCCTGCCCCACAGACCTCTCGTGAATCTTATCAACACTCGTGGAAAAGACAGGAGAGGCAAGCACAGGAGGTCTTGGATCCGGCGCCAACAGAAGCTCTGAGCCTTTCCTCCCTGTGACCTCTGACAGTCTTCCCAAGGAAGATTTTCTCGAAGAGGATCGAGACTTAAGAGGACGAGATTCTCTCACTATGGTGTCCTTCCAGCTCTTGAGAGAATCTCTCCTGGAGAGTCCCAAAAACTACAAGGCTGTTGATCCTCTTGAAGTATATTAGCCTTTTTAAAAGGGACTGGAGAAGGAGACGCCTAACGAGTCCTCCTTTTCAATGAACAGGACTTGTCAACAAAGTGCCACTGGCGCCTGGGAGACAACTCCCCAGAACTAGATGTACTAGAAAGACGCACTTCCTTAGATACACCTTTCCAATGGTGATCTGTCATGACCTGGGAATTGTCAACAGGACTGCCTGAGGGGGCGACTACTTGTGGGCAGACCCTACTGACCTCCCTTGGGCTACCAGTATGCCTCCTCCCAGGTTCTGGGGAGTTTGACAGGGACCTTTGCCTAGGAGAATCAGAGGGACGAACAGCCTCCTCCTCCACAACACTAGTATTGTCCATCAGGGTTTTAACAGATGCTCCTAATTTCTCCATTGCTTGAAGCATGATCAAAAATTTTTTATCTACTCGTGCTTCGAGGCTGGCAATAGTGTCAGATGATGAAGAAGGTTCAGAAGGAGACAAGTATAAGTTTCCAGTTGGCAAACCCTAACTGACTAAACCTTTAGCTTTAGCCCTAGAAGCTGCTTTTCTCTTCTACTCTCTGTAATTTGTTAGGGTAACTAGCTAAAGTTTTCCAAGATTTCTTGTCCTAATTAACATATTCCCCACAAGTTAGATCAGGTGTGCAAATTTGACCCCTACAATTTGTACAAATGGAGTGTGGATCATTACGAGATTTAGTCATTCCTGTATTGCAGCCTTTGCTGCAATACCCAATCCCTGATGAGCTAGTATTGGACATGTCTATAGATTAACCCAATACTAAGACAAATCTTAATTCAGGAGCAAATTTAACTATATGGATGAATTCCTAATATAGCTAAATGCCGCCAAAATGGCTACCAAGATTTTAGAGTACTTCAACAAAAACTTCAGACCATGAATGACGGCAAGGCAATTCCAAAAATTCCGCTGCTGCTGAACTGTGTTAACAGCACCAGCCGGCAGAAACAACTGAAGTTCGTGTGGCGTTGGTTCCTCTCTCTCTCCCTCGATAGTGGGCGGGGGTATCACCTGACCAAAACAAACCTAGCACTACCATGAATTTCAAAAATTCTAGCTGCCGACGCATTTAGAAACTATAGCTAAGCTGCATACATAAAAAATGTATTTAGTAGTCATAAAATTGAAATGAAAATACAGTAATTAGTGAATACAGTACGTATGGCTCTATGAGAAAATTTGCAAATTAGCGAAGTTTACCCAAACCCCATCAAGTGAAAAATGAGTTCAACAAAAACCTGCAACAAAATGAAACATGGAAATGTGAAATGCGTAAAAAAAAGGGGGGGCTGTATATATATAGAAATATATATATTGCACATACATAAAGAGCAGAGAAAATTAAAGTAATTAAGGTAATGAAGTAATGGTACATGGCACTTTTTAAGTTATATTACAATTTCTAAACTTATGAGCATGAAAATCCATACTACTGCTAGGATGACTGTATCAATAAAAAGACTTAATGCTGCAATTTAGCACATTTGTAGAAGATATGCAATTGCATTTACATAATTTGACTTTTCATTCATACAGGTTTCAATGCCACCAATCCCAAAAGTATTGCACAATTCTACAGCAGACAATGCTCTCAAACCTATTTGACATGTTTATTTCAATTTAAAGTTGAGGTAACTAAGAATGGAATATGGAATTTAGGCCAAAATTAATTAAGATATCTAATCAAATTTATTTTTGTTTTTTATTTCATTCTGTTTCCTCTTAGATATTTCCTTATATGATTGAATTTAAGTATAGGAATAGCATAATTACAACATTTTGTCTTGCACTAGGAAACAAATTTTTTTAAGTGGCACATGATGTTTAATTATGAAAAAAAATGTTCATTCCAAAGCATTGCTAAGTTTAAAATGTTCTATAAAAGGGATTTTGACGTAAGGAAAAATCTATTTCTGGGCGATTGGCTCATGTCGCCAGCGAAATATCCTTTAATCTATTATTTCTAGGGTAAATGTACTAACACATACCAGAGAATAAATAAATAAAGAAAAAAGGTCAGTATAACTGACTCGCTCACTCTCCCAGAGAGTGTCGGTATGAACACTATGGCGAGTGAGACCACTACCACGAGCCAAATGCCAATAGAATTCTCCCACTACAAAATCCCCCAAGAGGAGAGCTGACCCACAGAGTGGGCAGCACCTACTACTACTACTCCATCCCATGCTGCCGACTGCTGCGCCTCTGGTGGCCATCCTGAAGTTAGCAGACAATCTTGGCGATGGGATGGGTAGGGCGGGATTTCGCTGGCGACACGAGCCAATCGCCCAGAAATAGATTTTTCCTTACGTCAAAATCCCTTTTCTGGGCTCAGCTCGTGTCGCTGCGCGAAATCGTACCAGAGAAATAGCACAAGATTGTAAAGAAATTTAACAAAACATAAAAAGGTCTCAAATAAAAGATAAAATAAAAATAAATCAATATAATTGCTAATAAAGATACATAAACACAGTGATACAGAATAGAAATATTACTTAATTTTATACTTAATTCTAATAATATTTCTTAACTTAAGGTAATATACATATATACAGGAAGAATGATGCATATATGTACAAAAATGGTATCTGTGTAAAGCAATGTATCAAAACATTCTAAAGCAATTAACACAAAAGTTGAATAAAACAAACTCAACAATAATAAAATATAAAGGAATGTATATGACTTAATATACAAAACCCTATTATTATAATAAGATGTATCTCCTAGCATAAAATAAGGAGATGACATCCACGAGATCAATAACCATCATCAAATGTGAGTGTCCCTAGCAAAAAAATAAGGGACACCCACTACATCATCATAAAAGCAGCTAAGACACAAGGTGACCGTAATTGAACAAGGCAGGAATAGACAAACTGTTGGGTGAGGCAGGTAGGAAAGGAGGACTGGATCTTTCTACTAAGGATTAGTCAGAGTCAGGGGGAAACTATGTTCCCCGCTGCAACTGCTGAAAATTTCAGAGCTTCCAAGGACTTTAAGTAATGACGTTTGAACACTGTCGGCGATTTCCATCCAGTATACTTTTTCAACTCATCGAAGTTCATATGTTGGAAATAGTTAATTGAGGTGGCTACTGCCCTGACATCATGTGCTTTTGGGAAAGAGTCAGGATTGGCTTGTTTATGAAGTACAGGATTTGTTGCCTGATGCCTTTAATAGATAAAGTGACAACCTTTTTCTCTCTTAAAGAGAGGACCCGATGAGGATGAGGAGGTCCTAGATAGAAAGGCTCGTAAGGCTGAAAACTGGGCAAAGATACATCTTGTGGAAGGGGTAGTACCTTTCCATGGTTGAACCTCATCAAGGATCTTCATTCTTGGCTATAAAGCTACGTTCCGGAGAAAGTAGCACTTCCCCTGTGGGAAGGAACTGAATATGATCCGGGATCCCGGTTAAAGCCGACAGTCTGAAATCTAGCTTCCTGAACAGGGTTTTTCTTGAAATTCTTAGCTCCTGAGGCCAAGCTTAATAAAAAATAGGGTTTTTCTTAAGAGCATTGATAAACGAGCAGGTGTTCATTATTGGTTTCTGAAGCCAGCTTTAGAACATCGTTTAAGAACCATGATACTGACGTAGGCCTTACAGAAGGTCTAAGTCTAGCACACGCCTTAGGAATAGACGAGAAGTAGGAATTCTGTCAAGTCTATGTTGAACCCAAATTGAAAAATCTTTTCAAGGCTGACTTGTTTGTCGTAATTGTGCTAGCTGCTAAGCCTTTTTCAAATAAGGATCTGAAAAAGGATATAGCTGAATTGATTGTCATGATCCTAATATCTGATTCTTTCAGGAAGGTTGCTAACTTTTTGACAGCAGCATCATACTGTCTCAAAGTTGAATCTCTTTTATCGGATTCCAAGAAGAGAATATTCTGAGGGTCAATATTCGCATCCCTTTTCGCTGCAAACTTCATGAAATCCATAAAAGTTAGGGTTTTGAGAATCCCTGAGGAACGCGAACACAGTCTTCGTTTGTACTGACTGGGAGAGCCTGGGATTGGGGATCCGAAGAGGGCGAAGACCCAGTTCCAGAATGAGAGGGTACCAATTGCTCTTCGGCCAGTCTGGGGCTACTAGAGCCACTTGACCCTTGAATGTCCTGAGTTTGTTCAACACTTTCATGAGAAGATTCACTGGAGGAAAGACATAAATCTTCTCCCAGTTGTTCCAGTCTAGAGCCAGGGCGTCCGTGGCATAGGCCAGAGGGTCCAGGTTGGGGGCCACATAACACGGGAGTTTGTGGTTCGCTTATTGAGATGCGAAGAGATCCACCTGTAGACCTGGCACTCTGTGAAGAATCCATTGGAACGAACTGTTGTCCAGTGACCATTCCGACTCTAGAGGTACTGATCGGGATAGAGCATCCGCTATGACGTTTCTCACTCCAGCTATATGAAGTGGAGGAGAGATGCCAACTGAACTTGTCCGCCAGGGAGGAAGATGGCTACCATGACATGATTTAGATGACGTGACTTGGAGCCCCTCTCGTTTACACAATGTACTACCACTGCGCTGTCCAGGACTAGCTTTATGTGGGAGTACTTTGGCGGACGTAATCTTTTTATGAGTCAAGAACACTGCCATTGCCTCCAGTACGTTTATATGGAACTGACGGAACTGAGGTGACCACGTTTCCACCCTTTGCGAACCCTTTTTCGAACTGGGGAATATCCTCCCCAACCGCTTAATGAAGCGTCTGTGGGAGTGTGAACCCTGGAGGAGGAAACTGAAGGGGCACTGACACCGACAAGTTCTTGACTTTCGCCCACGGCCCCGGAGTCGATTCTTTAGAACCAGAGGGACTGAGGACAATTTGTCCCTGGACCTGACATTTGCTCGTGAGCGCCAGATTCTGGTTAGGTCTTTCAGTTTGGCTTTCATTAGGATGTTCGTCACTGATGCAAACTGGAGAGAACCCAGGATCCTTTCCTGAGATCTTCTTGACGCCAGTTTGTGACTCAGAAATTGCTTGACTGACTTCGCTATTTCCTTCCTCTTGGATGATGGAATCGACAGAGTATGGGAGGATAGATTCCATTGAATGCCTAGCCACTGAAAGTTTGACTCTGGAGTGAGTCTTGACTTGGTCCTGTTTATCTTGAAGCCTAGATATTCCAGGAACTGAATCACTTTCAGTGTTGCTCTGTTGCATTCCTCGACTGTTGAAGCCCAGATCAACCAATCGTCGAGATACGCTACTACCATAATCCCTTGCGATCTGAGTTGTTTGAACTACTACTTCCGCCAGCTTCGTAAACACCCTGGGTGCTACGTTGAGCCCGAAAGGAACTACCTTGAAGGAGAATGTCTGGTCTCCTATCTTGAAGCCCAGATACGGACGGAAGTGTCTTTGCAATAGGGATATGATAGTAAGCGTCTGTAAGATCGATAGAGGTGGTGGACGGACCCACTGGGAAGTAAGCCGGTCCGTACCTGCGACGATCGTGAGCATCTTGAACTTGTCGCAGCGAATGGCTAAGTTTAAGCGGGACAAGTCTAAGATTACCCTTCTTTTTTGTGAGCCTTTCTTTGGCACGCTGAACAAGCGTCCTTGAAATTTTAACCTTTTGACTCTCGCTATAGCTCCTTTCTGAAGGAGATCCTCCGCATACTCCGTCAGTTCCTTGGAAGGAAGTTGCGGAAAGGTCTGGATGGAGGTGGGTTCGTTAACCAGCTCCAACCCAGCCCTTTGACCACAATGCTGTGAGCCCACTTGCTGAAGTTCACCGGTGGCAAAAGTGAAACAAGCCTCCCTCCTACCTGAAATTCCTCATTGGTCTGGTAGCCTCCCCGGCCTCCTCTGAAATGTTTTCCCCTATTAAAGGGACCTCCCGATCCTCTCCCACGAAAGGATCGCTTACCTCTGCCTCCCTTACCCGAGCGGTCATACTTCTGTGAAGCTTGACTCTCGAAGGATTGATTGTAAGCTGGAGAGAGGGCGTAAGAGGTGGAGGGCTGAGGCTGAGGGGAGATAACATAAATAGGCTGTGATTGAGCCTTTGAGGTGGAAGGTTGGGCTGTTTGCACTAAGGGAACAGCCGGAACTTGCTGAGAAAAGCGTGCTGCTTTTTCTGATAGGGCTGGAAACGTCCTCTGGGTTTCCTTTGACCCTTACCTCTAGCGCTTGATCTTGCCGCCTCTTGGCCGTAAGACCCCAACGGTCCTTAAGGCTCTGGTTCAACCTCGTAGCCTCTGATTTGAACCTACCTTCTCACATCGCTTTCTGGAAGATGGTCTGCGTCCCCCAGCATGCTCAGACGCAAGTAACCTATTCGGCTCGTGCGAATAGTTGCTTCTTGTAGGACCATGCTTCCTACAATTCGTCCTAGCAGTGGCAAACTCAAACATATCTGACTGTACCGTTTGAGTCAGAGATTTGGTCATAAGTTTGAAGAGCGGGTTCTGAGCCATAGGCTATGGTAGCCACCTCGGTCATAGCCATAGAATTAATAGATCTGGCTAACCGCGATTTGGCGTCAAATTCAGCCTGAATAAGGCTATCTGGAAGCCTAGGTACTTTTCACCAAAAACTGCTCCATAGCACAGTCCGGTTTGAGTTTGCCAGCTGAGAAGGTGTTAGGTAAGTCTTCCCACAATTCTCCGGCTGAAGGAAGTAACGGAGATGTAGGATCTGCTTCCTTCAGTTGAGGCATGGGGTCCCCCTTCTGGGCCGCTGGAATGGTAGACGTCGCGATCTTTGTCAGGAAAGGGAGCGGGGTACTCTCATCCATCGTAAAGATCATAAACGGACTCTTGAAAGGTTGGATTTTCGTATTGGAACAATCCATGTCCTCTAGACACCTGAGCCATTCTCTCTGAGCCTGGTCACGTGAATAGAGGACTGTCTCCTTTGGCACTTTATCATCCCGAGTCATGGCTGAGGCGGTGAGCCTTGCGTAGCCGATGAACGGAGGCTGAAGGTCTTCCGGGTCGAAAGTCGAAGTCCTCGATCCTCCGAGTCCACATTCGGGTGGGATAGAAATGAGTCCGTCTTGGAAGGGGGCGTATGAACGCTACTCTCCAAGGGTTGTTCATTGAGAACGGAGGTAGAGATCATACGGGGGAAGCTGGGCTCCACCTGTATTGAAAGGTGGAGGAGAGGCTAGAGGAGCTTGGTCTCAGTCCGGCTATAATGCTGTCTTGGGAAGTATCCTATCCGACAACCGAGAGATCATTTGTTCCATGCTACTTTTCAGAGACCCAACCAGGTCGCCCACCTGTGTAACAGACCAGCATTGGAGTCCAAAGCCGGAGCTGCTGCGGAGGTGGAGGGGTGGCTCTGAATTGGAACCAAAGATAGCGGAACTGACGACTCTGCCGGAGTGTGAGATTCTCTCATCTGGAGGTATTTACTCCTCGAGGACTTAGAGCCGGACCCAGAAGCTTTAGATCTCTCTGCTCCGGGATTCCTAGCCGGAGACTTACGAGAGGAAGATGACGCCGAAGCCGTCTTCTTAGACGACGACGACGTCTTTGTCAAGGATTTCACTGCTTGACCTTGACCTTGGGTCTAACTGAAGCATCAGGAGGAGTATATAATTCGTACCCGTAAAGCTTGGAAGGATGGAGAGGTTGCAGGAGTAGAAGAAACAGTTGCACCCAAGGGTATCCCTTGGGTGTCCACCTTACCTACCTCGACCAACAGGTCGTCTACGCCTACCAATAGGTTTTCTACATTTGATATCCAACGTCGTCGACTTTTCCGAGGAGATGTACCTGGCCTTGGTCAGTCAAACTGAAGGCAGCCAGCTGTTGCTGGAATGATAAGGCGATAGTCGGGGCAAGCCTCTACTGGATCGACGTATCCTGTCGCCTTGCCTCCCTGGGGAAGATTAGTACCGCCAACCTTTTCTCCAGGATGTAGGGCATACCCTTGGCGGCGTTTTTCCCGAAACCGCCGACCCAGGCCCGCAGGGTTGCCATGTGCGGTATCCCCTCACGGGGACCGGCGCCTGGAAGAGAGGGTATTGATTAGATTTAAGAATAACTTAAAACTAAACTAACTTAAAGCATAACTTAAAATTATAGGGGCTATAAGGCCCCTTGAATTTACCTTAAGTTAGAATGATTGATGTAAAACTTAAGCACTAAAACAGATGAGGACCAGCTACCGGAGATGGTATACTTACCCCGTCTAAAAGCTGGCTCACCAGATCGTAACATATGGTACACGTCTCATGGTACCAGACCTGGATGTCCCCGTGCGGAGTCGCGCATGGAGCATGGGACCGGCAAACTTCGTGTCCACATGGGTCCTGAAGTGTGGCGGCGCATCCCGGATGCTCACAGTTGGTGGTCCTGTAAGTGGAAAGACACATGAGTATCTTAAAGAACATCACTTACAGGCTAAAGGACAGAAGAACTCCGTTGCATGCCGGAGCTCGGAAAAAATTTGGGCATAGCCCCTCCCTTAATCGCCTGAATAGGCTATAAACCCCGGAGGTATCCGGTGAATACATGAAGGGCGGGGGAATGGTTTAAGGTACTTAACGTAAAGTTAATAGTTTAACATAATAGAACTTAAACCTAAAAGCTCGAACGTACCGGACTAAGTCCAGTGCGTGGCGGAGTGTATAACTCAGTGAAACGGAGAGGTTAGAAGGGACCAACTGTATGTTCCGGTCCACCCCGTGGGGTAGACTAGCACCTTTCCGCTGGATGCCAGGTCTCCGGTGGTAAAGGAGCCCTAGTAAGGTGGGAAAGAGCAAGGGGCATACAGACTCGGGCTAGTAACGGCGAGCGACGGAATAGTAACGGAGGGGGGGAAAGGGCCAGTCACCATTACCATCCGACCGGACCGAGAAGCCGGAGAGGTCGAGTCCAGTCTGGGTCTGTCCCCGCCCTCCCTCTACCCCCTCCGCCTGGGGGGAGAGAGGGAGGCAGCTCGGGTAATGGGCGGAGCGAGCATGGGCGGCCTAAACCACCCCCAACCACCCCCCCGACCCTATGGAAGAGCGGGAGGGGGCAAGGTGACTGGACAGGCGTCTGGCTGCCTCGTGATCACATAGTGACCACGGGGCGATAAGAACAACAACTAAGCCTAGACCACAACCAACTGATCAGAGAGATGCTATCGGGAAGCAACCGAGCTGAAAAGCGGTAACATAAAGGCCCAAAGGGCATGACCTAGGCTAAGCGAGCCAGACGCCTAACTAACCTAACAATATCACATAAATATACAAAATGAATAACAAAATGAAAGAAAGAAAACAAAATAGTAGGAGAAAAAATCCAGGAGTGTACGACTAACCCGAAGGCAAGTCTACCACTCAAAGCTAGCCGAGGCCGATACTAAGAGCCGTGGCTAGGGTCTGGATGGAAGAGCCTACATAAGGTAAAAGACATGCATGCATGACAAAACCGTGTAGACCTTACCCTAAACAAAGCGGATAATAAAAATAGAGCGTACAAAAGCCAGGGGAAGTTCTGGGTATGGGCGACCCAGAACGGACCCACCACGAGGCAGAACCATGCTGCCATGCTTCCGACCTAGAGACCGTATTATACCTAAAAAAACGGCAAAAATACGTGCTCAGGGCCGGAAAAAAACCAATTAGCAATAAACATTGAGTACTTAACTTAGCTGCTGCGATGGCTGCACGCTCCATGGTAATAAAATCCAAAGGAAAGGGCACAAAAACACAGAGAAGAATAAAATGGCACGTGTGTCTCGTGTGCGCTAACTGAAAAGGATGGCCACCAGAGGCGCAGCAGTCGGCAGCATGGGATGGAGTAGTAGTAGTAGGTGCTGCCCACTCTGTGGGTCGGCTCTCTCTTGGGGGATTTTGTAGTGGGAGAATTCTATTGGCATTTGGCTCGTGGTAGTGGTCTCACTCGCCATAGTGTTCATACCGACACTCTCTGGGAGAGTGAGCGAGTCAGTTATACTGACCTTTTTTCTTTATTTATTTATTCTCTGGTATGTGTTAGTACATTTACCCTAGAAATAATAGATTAAAGGATATTTCGCGCAGCGACACGAGCTGAGCCCAGAAAATGTTCTGTAAAACATTTATATTTTTAACCATCCTAAAATTCAACTAGTACATGAGTTTAGTATCCATTTCAATTGTTATTGAATCCATTTTAACTGTTCGTAGAACAAGGGAGTTAGAATCACATGGAAGATCATGTCCCGGGGTTAAGATGCCAATCCGATGGAGAAAATTATGGCTCCAAAATGGTCAGATGTTCAAATTTCAGTTTTTAATGAAAAACTCAATAAAAACAAAGGTGACATTGTTTTCAAGGCACCCAAAAGATTAAAAGTAAGATTTTCTTGCAGTTTTTTTATGATATTTTGGGTTATGATTATTTTTGGCTTAGAAGTGGCTTAGGAACAAACCCTGTTGTAAACTGGGGAATCCCTGTGTGTGTGTATATATATATATAATATATATATATATATATATATATATATATATATATATATATATATATATATATATATATATATTTATAATATATATATAGATATCTATATATATATATATAATATATTATTTATTATATTTATTATATAATTATATTATATGTATATATATTATTATTATATATATATGACCCTAATCATGCTCCCTAAGTATTAGGCTAACTTTTAAACAAAATTAAAGTTACTGTAATTTGATTTAAAAGTTTGTTTAATACATTACCCTTAAAAAAGGAATAGCTGGTTGGCATAAAAATAGTTACAGTAACTACTATTTACATACATATCCACTTTTGTACGTATACTAACGTTACCCCCTAATTCATGGGATGCCATTTTCTTTATCTCAGAGTAAAAGTTTTCTTTGCATCAATAGGTAAACTTCATAACTCAGTCATAACGAAGTAAAACAATTAAATAAAATAAAGAAGACATGTATGTACATAAGTAATGTTTGCAGAGGGTGAAGGTAAAATTAAATCAACTTAAAATCATGAATTAGAGTGAGAGCTAGTTATGAGAGAGAGAGAGAGAGAGAGAGAGAGAGAGAGAGAGAGAGAGAGAGAGAGAGAGAGAGAGAGAGAGAAATACATACGTCATGTGAGGTAAAACTCTGGAGGGTATCATCTTTAAATAGTGTAAATGGGACCACATCTTCTAATATTACATTAACTGTATGTGCTGTAATTACATAACATAGTACATACAGATTGTACCAGCACTTTTCTTAGAGGTTAAAAAAGTAATTTTCACAGAACGACAACGCTGATGTTTTTACATAGTTGATCATGGAGGCTTATATAGTGACTAACACTGGAATTACCTACTGCCTTTGTACTTATTTTCAAAAATATAAATAGCATACACAAAATCTCCGTACTGATTTTACACTTAAAAGCATGAAAACTTATACTAATTGTAGTATATTAATATGTACTTCAAAGAAATTAAACAAAGTTTCTGAAGGGATATCATCTTTGAAAAATGCAGTAACTTTGTAAGTGGGTATCACATCTTATAAAAGTACGTATATGCACTAACTGCATATTTATGCATGTACAAAATTTAAAATAATTTTAAATAAATATTTTATACAGAAAAACTTTAAAATTTAAAAATTTGCATAATGAATTAAACATAAACACTTAAAGGGTTTTGCATTGTATTGTGAAGAACTCGTGTATGATAATTACATAATAAGGTTCCGATGAAAAGTTCGTGGTATTGTGAATTTGCGCAAATCGAATCACGTAAGTTCGGGGTATTAACCCTTAAACGCCGACTGGACGTATTTTACGTCGACATTTTTTGTCTCTCGGGTGCCGACTGGACGTATTTTACGTCGACATACAAAAGTTTTTTTAAAAATTCGCGGAAAAATACTTTTAGGCCTACCAGCCAAAAACTCTTGAATCACGCGCCTTGGGGGATGCTGGGAGTTCACGGATCAAGTGTTGTTTTGTTTACAATTGTTACGCAGGCGCGCAAGCGCGAATTTCTTTCTTGCCGCACTAAAAAGTATCTGTGACACATCTCGGAAATTATTTCGTCACTTTGACATAATTTTTGTACCATTTTAAATTAGCCGTTACATGGAGTATTATATAAGAAAATGTGCGCATTTTTATGTAAAATACAACAAAAAAATACTCATGATTGTAGCTTTTATCAGTTTTGAGATATTTTCATATAAATAAACGATAAGTGCCAAAATTTCAACCAACCTTCGGTTCAACTTTGACTCTACCGAAATGGTCAAAAAAACGCAATTGTAAGCTAAAACTCTTATATTTTAGTAATATTCAATCATTTACCTTAATTTTGAAACTAATTGGAAGTCTCTAGCACAATATTTCGATTTATGGTGAATTTATGAAAAAACTTTTTCCTTACGTCCGCGCGGTAACTCTTCCGAAAAAAATCATACTGCGATTGTGGTAATGTTTGCACCAGTTTTAAATTAGCCGTTACATAAAGTTTTATATATGAAAATGTGCGCAATTTTCATGCCACCAAATTACAACTAAAAACAACCCATGGTTGTAGCTTTTATCAATTTTGAAATATTTTCATATAAAAATGATAAGTGAAAAATTTTCAACCTTCGGTCAACTTTGACTCTACCGAAATGGTCGACAAAAACGCAATTGTAAGCTAAAACGCTTATATTCTAGTATATTCAAGCATTTACCTTCATTTTGCAACAAATTGGAAGTCTCTAGCACAATATTTCGATTTATGGTGAATTTATAAAAAAAATTACATTTTCTTTTCCGTCCTGCGCGGTAACTCTTCCGAAAAAATCATACGTGCGATTGTGGTAATGTTTGCACCATTTTAAATTAGCCGTTACATAAAGTTTTATATATGAAAATGTGCGCAATTTTATGCATAATATAACATAATATAGTTGAAGGTTGTAGCTATTCTCATTTTTGAAATATTTGCATTTAAATCACGATAAATAGAAAAAAAACCACGTTCGGTCAAATTTGACTCTACCGAAATGGTCGAAAAACGCAATTGTAAGATAAAACTCTTACAGTCTAGTAATATTCAGTCATTTATCTTCATCGTGAAACAAATTCGAAGTCTCTAGCACAATATTTAAATTTATGGTGAATTTAAAAAAAAAACTTTCCTTCCCTCCGCGCGCGGATTCTCCGCCACAAATCTCCGAAATGCGTAAGTCCCATTCTCGGAATATTTGCTCCGTTTCATATTAGGCATTTCATAGAGTTTTATATATGAAAATGTGCGCAATTTCATGTAGAATAAAACGAAAAATATTTGAAAGTTGTAGCTTTTCTTATTTCTGAAATAATTGCATATAAAAAATATATATAAAAAAAATTCGACATTCAGTCAACTTTAACTTGTCAGATATGGTCGAAAACTGCTGATGTAAACTAATATTCTTACAGTATAGTAATATTCAATCATTTGTCCTCATTTTGAAAGAAATTGGAAGTCTCTAGGACAATATTTATATTTATGGTGAATTTTTGAAAAAAATATTTATGTCCGCGCTTTACGAATTCATGCATTATATTGTGATAATATTTTCTCTGTGTTGCTTTTATCATTTTACAATGTATTATATACCAAAATGATTGCAATTTAGTGTATGTACATTACAACGAAAAAAAAAAAGTAACTTGTTATCTTTAACCGTTTTGTGCACAGCGCGATTTAAATACAATTATATATGAAAGTTCGTTTTTGCGCTATCATATATCGCATTATTTATATATGATAATAATTTTTTTCATTTCTGATGGTTGCATACTAAACTTCAGGCAATGTCAAAAAAAGGAGCAAAAAATGAACTCTTAATCTTCAAAACTAAGCGCGCTGTGATTTTTATAAAAAAATATTTTTTCCGCTTACGCGCTCACTCTGAAGCGTCTCCGGCACACGGGAGACATTTTTTTTTTTACCGCTTCATCGTTTAAGGGTAATATATACGTAAATGTGTGAAATGTGTGTGTGTGTGTGTGTATATATATATATATATATAGATATATATATATATATTATATATATATATATATATATATATATATATATATATATACAGGTAGTCGTCTACTTACGACCTATTCAACTTATGACAGACCGACTTTACGACAACTACGACAATATAATAATATATAATAATATTTAATTTTATATTTGGCTAAAATACGTCGAGCGAGCGTACAATAGTTTTTCCCGCTACCGGCAGCGCGCTCATCTCCGAGAGATGCTCAGCTTTCGGCAGTGTTTCTGTGTGTTTGAGTCCTTGTACGTGGTTACTGGTTAGCCTATTTTGTACATGTTTCTTTGCTCCAAACCCCAATCAAGATGTCTTCAAAAAGAAATTCTTGCTCAGTTTCCAAGCCTGCTAAGAAAGCAAGAAAAAGCTATTGATCTAGACATGAAAATGAAAGTGATAAAGCAGTCTGAAGGGGGAAGAAAGAAGAGTGTAATAGCCCGCGATCTTCACCTACCGCATTCTACTGTGTCAACAATTTTAAAAGATAAGGAACGTATTCGTGAAGCAGTAAAGGGTTCAGCACCTATGAGATCAACTGTGATAACAAAACAACGAAGTGGACCATACACGAAATGGAAAAACTATTAAATGTGTGGATTGAAAGCCAACTCCAAAACGTGTCCCATTAAGCCTTCACATACTGCAAACGAAAGCTTTAAGTATTTTTTAAGACGTTGAAGGAGCGTGCTGGAGCAGATTATACCCAAGAATTTTCAGCAAGTACAGGATGGTTCAAAAGATTTAAGAAAAGATTTCAATTGCATAATGTCCGAATCACTGGGGAAGCAGCAAGTGCAGATGAGGAAGGTGCGAAAAAGTTCATTGAAAGTTTGGATGAAGTCATTGTAGAAGAAGCCTATTTACCAGAACAAATTTTCAATGTTGATGAGAGCGGGTTATTCTGGAAACGAATGCCGGAACGCTCCTTCATTTACCAAGAGGAAAAAGCCATGCCTGGATTTAAGGCATCTAAAGATAGGCTGACTTTGTTGCTTGCGGTAATATCGCTGGGTTTAAGCTGAAGCCACTTTTGATTTATCATTCCGAAAACCCGCGAGCTCTTAAAAATGTGAATAGGCATACGCAACCAGTCTACTATCGTTCCAACAAAAAGGCATGGATGACTCAAGCACTTTTCGAAGACTGGTTCATAAACTGCTTTATTCCCCAGGTTCGTGAATATTGTTTCGAAAATGACAATTTGTCCAAAATTGCATTTTTCCTAACTATACAAACCTGAGGTCCTTTTACAATAGGAAGGTACTAGCGGCAGCTGATAGGTCGTAAGCTTTCGAACAAGGGGGGGGTTCGGTAGTTAACTGCTTGTCCGACAGCGCGCGCAGCGCGACTGGGAGGTAAACAAATCACTTTTGCTTTGGCCCAAGCAAAAACTGCAGAGTGAGGGGTGGCATGAGGTGGGGCTATGTGTAAAAGGACCTCAGGTTTGTATAGTTAGGAAAAATGCAATTTTGGACAAATTGTCATTTGTTCCGACACGGCATACAAACCTTCGGTCCTTTTACAAATAGGAAGACTCACTTCTTTGGTGGGTGGAATCTGGAGTCTTTTGTGAACAGACTGGTGTTCGCCAACCTTGAAGCCTCCCTGGTCGTAAGAGCGAGGGAGGGATCCAAGCCTCTGTCCGATTGATCGGGGTGTGCACCGCAGGATCAATGGTCAGACCTCTGGACCGAGTACTAAGAGAGAGGCATGCGTATCTCTTCGTACCAGCAATGCAAGAACTTGTTCCTGTACAGGAGCAAATATAAAGTCATGGGTTTGACTCTTGTAGGCATCCACTTCCCCCCCTTGTAGAAGGAAGTGGTGGATATTCTGCTCCTATCCCTAGTGAAAGGGATAGGATGGGGCTCTGTCATATAGCTCACCTGCATCTCGTCCTCATCCAGCGTAGTGACGACCATGGCCCTCTGCCCACAGGTAGAGGGGAAGGAAAAGATGGGAAGAGAGAGCCAGTCACTCACTCACTCACACATCCTCCACACAGTCACACCAGGACTCGATGCTGTTCAGCCTGCGAGGGTCTGGGTTAGCTACACAACTTGTTGAGCAGCCACCACGGGTCCCAAGGAAAGGTATCCAAGGACCTGTGGGCAATATCCCGAAGGTAGAAGGACGTAAAGGTAGTCTGGTTAGACCAGACCCCTGCCTTCAGGACCTGCGCCACGGAGAAGTCTTGCGAAACGCCAACGAGGGGCCAATACTTCTGACTTCGTGAGCTCTCGGACGGGACGTACGGATGTCGTCACTACCATCAGCCTCATACGCCCTCCTGATGACCTCACGCAGCCAGAATGAAAGAGTGTTCTTGGATACTTCTTTCTTGGTGCCCCGGTGCTAACGAAGAGGCGTCGACACTCAGGCCTGAGGTGTCGAGTTCTCTTCAGATAGCGCCGTAGCGCCCTCACAGGACAAAGCAGCATCTCATCCGCATCATTATCGTTGAAGTCCAATAGGGAGGGAATCGTGAATGACTCGAACCTGTCATCAGGGACTGAAGGTTTCTGAGTCTTCGCAACGAAGTTCGGGACGAAATCGAGCGTCACGGATCCCCATCCCCTGGAGTGTCGTACATCATAGGAAAGACCATGAAGTTCCCCTACTCTCTTCGCCGATGCCAGGGCCAGCAAGAAGAGGGTCTTGAGGGTCAGATCCCTGTCTGACGACTCTCGGAGTGGCTCGAACGGTGTTCGAGTCAGACTCCTAAGGACGAGAGTCACGTCCCACGCAGGGGGCCTGAGTTTCCCTGGGTGGGCAAGACCTTTCGAAGCTCCTCATAAGCAAGGAGATCTCGAACGAGTTCGAGATGTCCAACCCCCTCAGTTTCAGGACGAGCGCCAAGGCGGCTCTGTATCCTTTAACTGTGGGGACTGAGAGGAGCTTCTCTCGGCGAAGAAAAACGAGGAAATCCGCTACCTGCTGAAGAGTGGCTCTGAGAGGAGATAGACCCGTCTACGACACCAACCACAGAAGACGGCCCACTTCCCCTGGTACACAGCTGCAGAGGACTGACGGACGTTCCCAGCCATCTCTGTTGCTGCGCTACGAGAAAAGCCTCTCGTTCGCAAGAGATGGTGGATAACAGCCAGCCGTGAAGACGTAGGGACTGGACTGCTCGTGGTACCGTCGACGTGTGGCTGGGCGAGAAGGTTGTGCCAAGGGGGAATCTCTCTCGGTTCTCCTGCGAGAAGAGCCAGCAGGTCCGGATACCAAATGGCCTGTGGCCATTTGGGAGCCCCACCAGGATCATCCTGAGATTCGGTGACCAGCGCTCGACTGATCACCTTGCGAATCAGGCTGAACGGGGGAAAGGCATAGGCGAAGAGGTTGTCCCACGGGTGTTGAAGAGCGTCCTCTGCAGCTGCCCATGGGTCCGGCACGGCCGAGAAGAACACCTGGAGCTTCCTGTTGTGCCGGGTGGCGAACGATCCACGACTGGTCGCCCCCCACAGGTCGAAGAGCCTTTCCGCCACGTCCTGGTGTAGAGACCATTCGGTCCCTATCACCTGATCCCGACGGCTGAGCGTGTCTGCTACTACATTCCTCTTTCCCTGGAATGTAGCGTGCCGACAGCTCTATTGAGTGTGGCCTGAGCCACTCGTTGCACCTGCCCGAGTCAACTGGTACAACGGGAGAGACACTAGGCCCCCCTGTTTGTTGACGTAAGCCACCACCGTGGTGTTGTCGCACATCAACACCACTGAGTGTCCCATCAAGCGGTCCTGAACTCTTGGAGAGCGAGGAACGCTGCCTTGAGTTCCAGAACATTGATGTGAAGGTGCTTGTCGTTCTCGTCCCACACTCCTGAAGTCAGCAAACTCCTCCAGGTGTGCGCCCCATCCCTCGGTCGATGCGTCTGAGAACAGCTGCATGTCCGGGGGGGGAGTGCGCAGTGCACTCTCTTTAAGAGGTTCCTGTCGTCGAGCCACCAGGCTAGGTCCTGCCTCACCTCCTGTGTCAGTGACACTGGAAAGCTTGTGGGGGATCCGTCGCCTGTGAACCAACTCTCCTTTAGTCTCCACTGAAGAGACCGCAGGTGAAGAACGCCCGTGAGGGACTAACTTCTCGAGTGACGACAGGTGTCCGATCACGACTTGCCATCGCTGAGCTACCTGTTCCTGCCAAGACAGGAACTGGTTGGCTGCCTCCCTGAATCTGCTGATCCGCGAGTCGGCGGGGAAGACTCGCCCTGCTACCGTGTCGATCAGAAATACCCCAGGTACTTCATCTCTGCTTGGGCTCGAGATCGGACTTTTCGAAGTTCACAACGATCCCCAGATCGCGACAGAACTCGAGCAGTCGATCCCTGTCCTGTAGCAACTGCGAGCGGGAGCTCGCCAGGACTAACCAATCGTCGAGATACCTCATCAGACGTATCCCGTGCGAATGGGCCCAAGCAACACCAGAGTGAACACTCGCGTGAACACCTGTGGGGCGGTGAGAGAGACCGAAGCACAGTGCCCTGAACTGGTACACCGTCCCGTCGAGGATGAAGCGGAGGTAACTTTCTGGAGGACTGATGAATGGGTATTTTGAAATACGCATCCTTTCAGTCCACTGAAAGCATGAAATCGTTCTCCCTGATGGAGTCGAGCACTGAGCGTGCCGTCTCCATCGTGAACCGGGTCTGGCGAACAACCGGTTTCAGGGGAGAGAGGACTATCACCGGGGCGCCAGCCTCCCCGTAGACTTTTTCCACCAGGAAGAGTCGACTGTAAAAGCCCGGTGACTGATCCGTGACGATCTCTACAGCTCTCTTGCTCAGCATGGTCCTTGATCTCCTGTCTGAGTGCTACGTCCTTCGATGACCCTGGAACGTACGACTGCTGTTGGACCGGTTGGAGGTGAGGGGTGGCCGAGATTCGAAGGGTAATAGATATCCCTCCCGAAGGACATCTACAATCCAGGTCTCGGCGCCGTAGCGCTGCCAAGTTGCCCAATGGCTGGCCAGGCACCCCCCCACTTCCGGCAGCAGGTGAGGGGAACGCCGTCCCTAGCGTTTCCCCCCTTTCTTCGACTTCTTCCCAGAGCCTCCACGGGATGAGGAGGGCTGGGAGGAGGGCTGGTTACGGCTCCCCTTGCTAGAAGTCGAAGAAGAACAGAGTCATTCCTCGGGGCTTCGACGCAGCAACCGTCTTAGCAGCCGAGGAAGCGCTAGCCGAGCTCTTAGACTTGGCCGCAGTCCGAGGCTGCCCCCAGAAGCCTTCGAGACTGCCTGGTGAACCAGACGGTCACTGTCATCAGTGCGCCGTCTGTCCACCGCAGCGTCCACCATCTCTCCTGGGAAGAGAGACCGTGGAACTCCGTAAGAGGTCCGTTTCGAAGCCCCAACCCGCGCCTCACGCCCGGCCGCCCTGGAAACCCGAGTAAGGACAGCGTCCCTTCGTCGGAGAACCAGGTTGGCCCACAGGTTCACCGTCTGGTGGGCAAGGAAGGAGATGGCTCTTCCCCCAGACTGGCAAAGTCTCCTGAAGGCCGAGTCCTCTTCGGGAGAAATTCCCCCGGAGTTGGCTGCGACCTTAGATACTGTGAGGGACCACAGATCTAGCCAGGAGACGGCCTGGAAAGCTGCCATGGCGGTAGATTCCAGGCCTAGTGCCTCTTGCTGCGAGAACCACAGGTTCTCGGACAGGAGCTGTTGTATAGACACACCCGGAGTCAGCCTAGCTAACTCCGGGTTGACCTGTTTGGGCGGCATCGGGTCTTCAGATGGCACGTAAAACCGCCGCTGTCGTAGCAGAGAAGGTGGAAGCAGCTTGTTCGACCTGCCAGACTTGAGCGAACCGTCTTGCCCGGAGACAAGCGATTCACCTGGTCTAGCACTGAGTCCGCAGCTGTGAACGCGGCAAACAAACCCACCGTCGGTCTGGGTTCCCTCTTCGGGCCCCCAGAACGACTCGAGCCGGGACGTGGGCTCGGATGGTGGGAGCGGCGATCCTTCCCCGAGGTCGTTGTGCTGACGAATCAGCGCAATAACCTCGGCAAAGTTCCTCTGGATCTCGGGCGTGATAGCATCCTGTGGAGTCGGACCGTCCAGTCCCTCAAACAGGAGCATCTCCCGAGACCCTCCTCCCTCAAGGAGAGGAGCAGCGACAGCCCCCTCTCGGTCTCCTCCAACCACCTGTGCGTACGACCTCGGCTGGTGGTCCGATAACCGAGCCTTGGTTACGTACGACGGACGTGGCGGGATCCTGAGGGACGCACCCCTCACGATCACTCCTCAATACCTCGCCCCTCCCGGTGTAACCCGAGGAGGTTGAAGGTATGGGAGAGGCAGACCTGACGCTCCCTCCTCGCTCGCTGGCAGAACCAGTGGGCTTGGAGGACTGCAGGCGATCGCCAACCCGCGGTGGTGATCGAGCTGCAGACCTAGTCGAGCCGTCTCGCTGTGGAGAACGGCTGGACCGAGAACAGCGGCCCCCCGGTCTCGTGTGTCAGAGGAGCTGGTGCTGGTCGCCGTACCCGATCGCTCTCTGCGAGAGCGACGTCTCAGGCGACCGGCGAGCTCCACTGTCACTGTGAGATCGGTTGGGTATCCTCACGGTGGCGTCAGTTCGCTGGTACCAGCCGTGGCTGGTGCCGGCGAACGTGGTACCTCTTCCCCAGCCCTCAGCCGTCCCAGGCCGGTCATGGACAGTCACCGTCCGCGTCCGCCCGGGGTAGCCAGCCGCTCGCCGTGAGAGCGAGAGCTGGTCTGGTGAGAGTCGCGTGAGCGGCTGTCACCAGTCTTCCGCTCCGTGCCGTGAACCTGACGCTGAGCGGACTCAGAGGTCTGGTTCCTGGCTGCACGGTCGCTGGTAGGCGACCGTACACTCGGTACCTCTCGCGAACGAGCGGCCGAGCCGATCCTGCTGCTGTGGCCGAACCACTACCAGAAGGTGAGGAAGTGCCGGTGTTAGCCGGCACCCTCTGGTCCCCGTAGTCTTCTTCCTTGCGGGAGAAGAGACGGGTCCTGTTCCCGAAGGAGCAGGGCGACCAGCGGAAGAACCCCCCGTCTCACCAGAGCGAGACGGGCCCTTAGAAGCTCCCGAAGGAGACTTCTTAGGGGGGGGGGTAGGTAGGCGACCTTCTTCTTCTTAGGCGGGGGTGGGAGCCTTAGAAGAAGAAGGGGGAAGAGGCGGCAGACGACGACGACGACGAAGAAGACGATGAGACGACGACGACACCTTCCTCCTCTTCTCTTCTTCTTCGTCAACCTCCTCAGACCGACGTCAGATCTGTCATCCAGGACGGAGCCGGGGCTGCTGTTGCCGAAGCAACAGGGCCCGGACGTACCTGTCCGAACAGACCAGCATCGGGAGCAGCGGCGCCAGGAACAGGAACACATCATCAGGTGCGAGCATCACAGGAACGGCAGTCGAGACGGCAGGAGCAGGAACAGGAACAGCAGCGGTGGTCACGGCAGGTACGGCAGACTGTGTGGGCGGTACAGATGGTCGAACCAGCGGCACAGACGTCATCGGTACCGGTGGGAGGTCCAGGGGCGAGCTCTCTGGGCACATGAAGTCCGGTCGCTGGCAGCACGGCACAAACCCAGGTGGCGCATCACACTCCCCCGAGTTACGGCGACTGGCCCCTGCACCGATGTTGTGGGTGTTACAGAGACCGTGTGCTGGGTGGGTGACACCAGGTGAGGGGAGGTGACGCGTAGTCGGGGGGTGTTGTAGGGTCGGGTCGGTGGTGGTTGTTTGACCGTTGCATGAGCCTAACCGCCACGGAGCCAGCGAGATGATAGAGCAGACCCCTGGACACTCGGCACGCCCTGCAGCCCAACGATGCCCACACCTGTCCGAGGTCATCCTTCACGGCAACCGCACCTGAGGAGGCAAAGTCGGGTGATTAGAAGGATCCTCTACCCGCTCGCGCGAAGACGAGCGGATAGAGGACCCAGAATACAACTCTACGTCAGGGTATCTAGCGCCCTCCTCCACACTCGACACGTCAGGAGAGGAGAAGGACCTAGACACCCCCCCCGAAGGGGAAGGCGCGAGACGTGGAAGTTGAGCGGGGGCGGGCGGCAGGAAAGAAGACGAAGTGTCCGTCACCAAAGGAGTTCGCGGGAGAGCTTTCCGACGACTCCTTTGCAGGCCTTCGCTTCTTCCTGCCCTCATACAAAGTCCACTGCGCCTCCGACCAGTCATTACATACATCACAGGGCTCGGCCCGGGTGCATTCGCGCCCCCGACACCGAGCACACAAAATATGAGGGTCAATCTCCGGGAATGATCTGAACTTCCCGCATTTGCGCCCTTCGATACCCGGGCAAAGTCTCCTTGGGGTAGCGAGGCGAGGAGATTCCATCATTATTCACTTGAAAGCCGTAATTAATATGTAAAGAGAGAATAATTGTACTTACAATACTCTCATACACAATTACAACCAAACTTAGAAAGCAAAACGACGAGCAGCGGGCAGAGAGCGAACACACACGTCCATCCACTGTGAGGCCGAAAGCAAAAGTGATTTGTTTACCTCCCAGTCGCAGCGCGCGCACCGCCTGCCTCGGTACAAGCAGTTAACTACCGAACCCCTTGTTCGAAAGCTTACGACCTATCCAGCTGCCGCTAGTACCTTCCTATTGTAAAAGGACCGAAGGTTTGTATGCCGTGTCGGAACAAACACTATTCCATTCAAGGTGTTGTTACTTTTGGACAACGCACCCGGCCATCCACCTCATCTAGCCGATCTCCATCCCAACGTGAAAGTGACATTTTTACCACCCAATACAACTCCCCTCATCCAACCTATGGACCAAGGAGCTATTGCTGCCTTTAAGGCAAATTATCTAAAAACCACCTTTTCCCAAGCTATATCTGCTACAGATGATGATCCTGACTTATCTTTACGTGATTTTTGGAAAAAATACGATATTCTTAAATGCATCAAGAATATCTCTGCAGCATGGGAAACTGTGACAAAGAAATGCATGAACGGCATTTGGAAGAATTGCGCTAAACGCTATGTGAATACTTTTGATGGGTTTGATAATGAGAATGAACTAATAATGATACGTGAAAAAATTGTGACATTAGCCAAAGGTCTATCGTTAGAATGTGAAATGGAAGAAATCGAGGAATTGCTTGACAAAGAGTCGGAAGAACTAACAACTGAAGATCTGATTGCGCTGGAAGAGGAAAAAGTTGCTGAAGAAGAAAGGAGAGAAGCAGCAGCAGAAAAGGCGGATGAGGGGGAGGAGGAGCCACAAAGAATGTTCACGACTAAAGGCTTAGCAGAAGTTATCACAGTTGAAATAAACCTTTCTAGCTTGTCATTTTGAAGGAATGGATCCAAATACTGAAAGATTTTCAAGAATTGAACGCATGTTTCTTGATGCTGTTCGCCCATACCGGGAAATTTATGAAGAGAAGAAAAAACGGACCATTCAAACAAAACTAAGCATGTTTATGTTTAAACCAACATCTCGGTCTACCCCTGTCCCCACTACCAGTAGTACTACCACGGATGAGGATGACCCGGATGATCCCCAGCCATCCACCAGCAGACAATAATTTCTTTTTTTTTTTCAAATTTCAAATGTTTCGTAATTTTTATTTTTTTCTGTATATTCATGTTTTTTCTTTTGTACTGTAAATCAATTCTATCTATGCATTACTGTAGTTTGCCTGAAATTTATAAAGTAAAAATAATTTACATACGTTAAATAAATGTTATTGTTATAATAAATTAACAATTAAGTTTGTTCATACTTTACCTGGCAGATATATATATAGCTGTATTCTCCGAAGTCCGACAGAATTTCAAAATTCGCGGCACACGCAGTGGGCGGCCAGGTGGTGGTGGACCCATTCCCGCCGCTGGAGGCGGATATCAGGAACTAGGTTCCCATTTTCTATTCATATTTTATCAGTGCCACTGTCTCCTGAGGGGAGGTGGGTGGGCACTTTAATTATATATATCTGCCAGGTAAGTATGAACAAACTTAATTGTATTATAACAATAACATTTTGTTCATAAAGAAAACTTACCTGACAGATTATATATATGCTGAATCCCACCTTCGGATGGTGGGAAGACAGAATAGGATTTTTGGAAACTAAATTAAGTTGATGATATACATCTTGGTTCCTCACCTGTTAGCATAGCCGACTTCGTGATTACTGTCACTAAAGTCTGCTTCTGCGTTACTAGAGTTGCCAGCGAGGTAGAGACCTGTAATGCTGGTGCGCTCTAGATGATCTGTCAACAGGGGCGTGACCACAATGTGACTAGACCATATGACCATACTTCTGAGGGCAACGAAGCTAAAACCACCACCTGACCTAACCTATTAAAGTTAGTTCCATAACTTCTAGGCTAAAGAAAAGGAACGCGCCTCAAGCGACCAACCCTTCAAAGTTAAAAGCAAGCACCTATCCCTTTTCCTCATAGGATAGGATTCGTGTTGCTTGCTGCCCCCAATAATATCTACGGATATGTATGGTCCTAGCGACTTACAGATCTCAATGTCGTCTTCACATCCCGTCGGGAGTGTGAAGCGAACACAGAGTTGCTTCGCTAAAGCGTGGCACTCAGGATGTTACTGAGTTGTCATGCTCGTTGAAATTGAAATGCTTCCGAGGCCGCGCCCTCACCTCTTGAGCATTCATATTAAGAAAAATCTCAAATCTTTATGCAAACATAATGAATGAGACTTCTTAAAAGAACTCCTTGACTATAATGCCAGGGTGTTCTTGGACATGAACCAGTCTGGTCTTTTACGGAACACCGCAGATTGTCCGTTGACCTCGACTTACTATAATTTTATTAAGATAAAACTTGAGAGACCCGACAGGGCACAGGACTCTCTAATGCCTTTGCCCAATAATTTGTGCCATACCCTTGGTCTCCAAACCTTCGGGTCAAGGGTTAGACAGGTTTTCGTTCTTATCAAGAACGGAAGGCTTAGAGGACAGACCGCATTATGTCCTTTAAAGCTAAAACCTCTGATGATAGCTAAAAGCTCACTAACCTTCTTTGCCGTGGCTAGAGCGGTTAGAATGTTAGCCTTTCTGGTCACGTGTATTAAGTTCGCAGAAAGGATAGGTTCGAAATGCTTTTGGCATCAGAAACTCAGACTACGTCTAAGTTCCATGCCGGAACTGCGATCCCAGAGAATTTCAAGATCTCCCCAGACCTCAAAGATCGTGAAGCTTTGTTGTTTGACAGAACCGAATCTCTGAGCCTAGAGGCCGTCAACAACATATTTGCATATTCTACAATAGTTAGGACTTCTATCTTATCTCGTACTTCATACGGAAAGATAGAACCATAAAGAAATTCACAGAGGTCGAGTTGGAGGAACAGTCATTTCCCTTCACTATCCAGAAACGGCCCGCTCCGATTGAACACTGAAAATAGGCAGCACTGCTTTGCCTTGGCCAAGAGACTGCCATTAATCTAGAAGATCTTATCGCTTCTCGATAGTCTGAACGCCTTCAGACTCAGAGAGGAGAGATATTAGATACTTCACTAAGTGACGAAGTTAGATTACACCGATTCTCTCGGGAAGGGTCTTTGGACAATTCTCTGAATTACCTGACCTCTGTGAATCCAACCTCTTAGAGGCCAACATGTGGCGACTAAAGCTAATCCTCTAGGATCATGAATAAGGGAACAACTTAAGAGGAAGCTCCTTCGTCTTCAAAATTACGAAAAACTTAACGAAAGGACGCCCTCAGTCTCTCCTCACTTTCGAATACTTCTAAGTGAGGATTACTCAGACGTCAGTAGTTGTTGCCTTCGATCGAGAAGAACCCGCACGGACGTGCACTAGTTTTAACGAACCTCTTGAGGACCGTTACGTTCCGTGCCCAAGCCCATAACCAATTCTCTGTTCTTGAGCTATGAAAGAGCTGAGAAATTATCCGAGATGATTTGGGCCACTCGATCCAAACTCACCCTTCGAGGAACTGGAGAGCCGACCAATTTGGCTTCCAATTCTTTCAGACAATGTGCCAGAACATCTGTTCCTCTGTTCGGATGTCTGGCACCCTCTCGCTATCACCCGAGGTGATCCTCAAGCCGTTGAGAGAAAATTAGAATTATTACAAGATCTTTGATGTTATTCCAATTTCTTCGTGAGGAAAAATTGTAGAGGTCTGAATTGCTGTTTATTCAGGGAAAACAAGCTTCTCCAGCGAGGAAATGGTCCCCAGCAAACTCATCCATTCCCTCACTCAGCCTGCTTCCTTCCCTAAATAAGGCTGCACTTTGCATAAGCAGGAGAGCATTATTATAGTGCTATGCCGCGGTAGATTCGTACAGAGATCTGTTACCGTGCGGTAAACCCGCACCGAACAAGTATAAGAGATATCTTGTTGAAATTTTCTAAGTAAACGGAAGGCATGTTCATTCATGATTACTAGAAATTTCCTCAACCCGAGGCTAAAGTCCATGATTGTATTGCAGAGAGACGCAACCAAACGCGCATGACACCGAGCTAGCCGGTACTGCGTAGATCACATCACAGTAACAGCAGCCTTGTTCATCGTCTCGCACTATCTGCCTGAGTTGCCAGCTACTCCTTTTCCTTTTACGAAGGGATAGGTATGAAATTATCGAGCAAAAGGAAACTCTCAAGCAGGCATATTTAAACGAAACAAAATTCGCTAAATACAGAATCTGAGTTGGTGTTGTCGTAACAATACCTGAATAGTTATTCTTACTCAGAAAACTCTTGGAAGGTTGAAGGGAGTGTCAAATAAATACATTAGAACAACAGTTCTTTCGGCTTCTATCCGCAGAGGTAAATACTATATGCGTATATGACTTGACCCATGCGTTAGCAAAATGACGCAAAGATAAACTACGTAAGTATTGTAGTAATTTGAACATCGAATTCTCTACTACATCTTTTCCTCGACGAGGAAGAGAGAAAGAAAGGAAAACGACTGTCCACGTTCTAATGAATGAGACTTTTTAAAAGAACTCCCTTGACTCTTTGCCAAGAAAAGGGAGTAATATTCGAATAGAGATCATCAAGAGAGAACCGAGGATCGTCAAAAGGACCGTTCAAAGTTCTTATGATATTGGACATAAGACTTCCTGGATCTAGTCTACAAGTCTTTTTCTTTACTCCCCGGATGACCTCTGAAAATGAATGAGAGCTCTTCGAATTTGTTAATGAGTTTATCCGCTTAAACGATAAAAACGTTAAAATCTATGTCAATGAGAACTACCCCATTTATGAGGGGTCCCCACTTAAATGACAAAACGTTTAGTATCTTGACAATGGGGAAAACGTCCTACTAGACAAAACTATTAGCACTTTGCTAATAGGGAAAAACCCTTTAACATGACGGAAAGTCACAGGAATCCGAGTATATAATCTTCCCGATTCTCAGAGAAATCGATGAAGAGGAAAGAGGGATCGAAGAAAAAATTCGGGTATGTCTCTCCGCTAACTCCGAATCCTTTTTACAAAAAATTTCTGTAAAGGAATGTCCTGTGGAGAGTCCTGAAAAAACCTCCTCTTGACGAGCGTTTATAAAGCGTCCAAGCGTCCTAAGAAACGTCCTGAACAGCAAATAAAACGCCTTTCTACAAGTCTTTTCTCTCGCAAAGCGTCCTGCCGAGCTTCCACCGAAGCGTCTGGCGAATGTGCACAAAAGCGTCCTCAAAAGCGTCCTGGAAAGCGTCCTGCTGAGCGTCCTCAAAAGCGTCCTGCCGAGCGTCCTCAAAAGCGTCCTGCTGAGCGTCCTCAAAAGCGTCCTGCTTAGCTACGAGCGTGTCTGAGCAGAGAACACCAAGTCTTCTGAACGACGTTTCAGAGAGGAACTCGTTGAGCGCCTTGATGCATGCAAGGCCCGCCAAGAGGCGTCCTGGCGAGCGACCTTGCCAACATCTCAATGTTATGACGAACCGCGTTTTGCGTATGACGTTGAATATTTTTAAGGGACGTCCTCATGCGAGTCTCCATGGAGAGCCGCACGCTGCTCCTGAAGAGTGTGAACACTAAAGGAAGACGTATGGCTTTCGTCTTCCGCAAGGTGCTTGCCGAAGCGTCCTGGAGAATGTCTCTACTTATAGGACGTCGAGCACCCTCCAAAAGCTTCCTCACGTCTAAATTGCCCTTCTTATGCCGACCAGAGACATAAGTTGTTTGACTGTGCAAAGCAGCTTGCCGGCCGTCAAACTTATCAGCTTGCTTTTCGAAGTAAAGCGAACGTTACATAACGTATACGGAGCGCCATGAGGAGAGGAGACGAATACTGAGTTGCTCCTCCAAAAGGTGGAATCAAGAATGTCCTTGATTACCAAATTCTTTTGGAATGCTAGGCGAGGTTGAACAGCTCTAACTTCATGAGCGTTCACTCGCAGGAGGCTCAAATCACTCTTCTGGCAAAAGAGAATGAACCTCCTTAATAATGTACAAGTGATATATATGAGGCTTCATATACATGAGCGTTCACTCGCAGGAGGCTCAAATCACCCTTTTCTTGGCAAGAGAAATGAGCCTCTTTAATAATGGTATAAATGATGTATACATGAGCGTTCACTCTCAGGGGGCTCAAATCACTCTTCTGGCAAGATGAATGAGCCTCCTTAATAATGTATAAATGATGTATACATGAGCGGCTCCACTCGCAGGAGGCTCAAATCACTCTTCTGGAAAGATGAATGAGCCTCCTTAATAATGTATAAATGATATATACATGAGCGTTCACTCGCAGGAGGCTCAAATCACTCTTCTGGCAAGATGAATGAGCCTCCTTAATGTCCCTTAGAAAAAGAGCCAGTGCATTCTTCTAAAAGGGTAAATGTGGTCTCTTTACTCCTCATCCTCTCGTGACGAGAGAGAGGACGTGAAGCGTCCTCTTCTCTAAAGCTTCTTTAGGGGGTGCGAGAGTCCTTCCGAGAGCCCCAACCCCTGTGTGGGGAGGATGCCTCGGAGGCCGAGAAACAACCCTTGAAGCTTCGTGCACGTGCTCGATCTTCGGCAGCCTGGGAAGCGACAACAGGACCTGCCGAAAGGAAGCCAGATCAGCATGAAAAACCCGTAACCCTCCTTCGGCTTTTGACATGCCCTCTCCCTGGTTTTCTGGGAGTCCGACAGAGGTCTAGGCCTAGAGGCGTTATGGGGCCGATCTGACGTTCCCTCCTAACGAGAGAGAGGACGTGAAGCGTCCTCTTCTCTAAAGCTTCTTAGAGGGCGCGAGTCCTTCCGAGAGCTCCAACCCTTGCGCGGGGAGGACGCCTCGGAGGACGAGAAGCAATCCTTCAAGATTCGTGCGCGTGCACGATCTTTAGCAGCCTGGGAAGCGTCAACAGGTTCTGCCGAAGGGACGCCAGATCGGTGGGGAGCCCCCGTAACCCTCTTGCGGCTTTCGACATGCCCTCTCCCTGGTGTCCTGGGAGTCCGACAGAGGTCCAGGCCTAGAGGCATTATGGGGCCGATCTGACGCCCCCTCCACAAACAAGGGGCACTACCACTTCACAACACTGATTGGAGAGCGAGCACTTTAGTCTAAGATTACTTGATGTAATCCTCTAGCAGACACTTCTTCTAGGCCCGTAAGCCATACCACAGGGTTAGGCAAAATAAAATCACAGGAGGTTAGAAGGTTCATTATTTCTAACTTCTGTTTACTGTGGAGGAAAACTCCTGATTCTAACACGCTCTAAAATGCGTACATGAATCCTACTTCTTCCGTAATCAGTCCACACATTACACTAATTACATTGAACTTATGCAAAAGAAAACAAGTAAGCGCCATTATACACTAAGCGAGTGTCTACCGAAAGTTCCGGTAGCTTCACCATCCCCCATGCAGACAACAAAATCTGAAACTAGGCTAACTAGCCTCAGACATCAAATGCAATGAAAAATTTACGATAGCGTATGCCTAGCCACAAATCCAAGTCAATAATCGTAAGAATAATTAGGATACTTAAGCGGCTAATGAAGTTTCAAAAAATGCATAGGCGGTAAGGTCTGTAAACAGTTGTTTACCGACCGGCGACAGAAAAAATATGAATAGAAAATGGGTGAATAGTTCCTGATATCCGCCTCCCAGCGGCGGGATGGGTACCACCACCTGGCCGCACTGCGTGTGCCGCGAATTTTGAAATTCTGTCGGACTTCAGAGAATACAGCTATATATATATCTGTCAGGTAAGTTTCATGAACAAAACTTTGTGTATTACTACGTACGTACATAGACGTGTTGGCAACAGTACAAACGGTCGCTAGAGATAACAGCAGACGATGTTTTGTTTTATATTTTCAGAAGTAAAATTTTGTTCGAAAATGGTAAGATTCGTATTTTTGTAATTCATTTTGTATTTCTGTTTTGCAAATAAATCAAATATAATAACAAATTATGTATTTAATTCAAACCTATAAATAAATAAAAGTATATAATACGTGTAGCCGATGTCAATGCAAATGGCGGATAAGAAAATGTAAACAGACCAGACAGATGGTCTGAATGCCTACAATAAAAATGTTAAATACAGTAATAAAAGTAAGTATTAATCAAGGAGTTCGAGCATGATAAGATTTCATATGCTAAACGTAATAATAGGTACTATACATGCACATATTTGGGATGATATAAAATGTATATGTAGGCTACTAAGTTGTCAATGAAAATGCAAACGAACAAATACGTACATGTACACGCATGTGTTTGAATATGGTAAAAAGGATAAAAAGACAGCACAAACATGATTCAATTTATTCAATATGCTGAAAGAAAGACAGTATACATTGCATACTTTGGATATAATATATGATAGATAGTATGCGGTAGGTACAGAATACATGTACATAGGCTATGTGGTTCGTAGGTATAGAATAATGTACATAGGCTATGGGGTTCGTCGACTTATGACAAGATCAATTTACGACAGCTCTGCCAGAACCTAATGCCGTCGTAAGTAGACGACTACCTGTATATATACATACAGTAGAGACCTGGTTCACGACCGTATTAGAACTCGACATAATCGGATTTCGCCACTAAATTTCCAATAAACTTTGTATCTGTTTTCAACCAAAAAACCAGTTTCCGACCCCCGACCATATGATGTTTGTAAACAAAACTGTTTCCGCCAGCCGCCGCTAGTTGGCGTCATCCAGTGCTACCAAATGTAGCATAATTTCATGGTTTTTTTTTAGCATAATTTGACCCAAGAATTGGAGCTTAGCATAATTTCTTTCACACTTAGGGTTCTAGTACAATTTTAGAATGTATTTTCACTAAAATTTTAAATGCAGAAAATTCCTCAATTTCATACACAGCTATAATGAATGTATCTTCAAGTAAAATTGCCTCAAAAGCAGCACTAACAAATGAGTTAATTGCTAAGTTTGAACCCAACTAAGGAATATTAAATTTTGTGAATATAAATAAATACCCACAGTGGCATGACAAACGATCAGTAAAGTGTTAATAATGTTTTTTCTTCATGAGTAAAGAATTACTTTTTTTCCTTTTTTAAGTTTTATTTTTTTCAGTAGTTATCAAAATTTTAATTATGCCTGAAGTGATTTTCACACAATTTTCAAGTATTTATTCATTGTGTATGTGATCTGTTAAAGAAAAATAGTGTTTCAGTGGCATGATAATGATCAAGTAATAAGTACGTATGTTTTTCTTCTTGAGTAGAGACTGGTTTGTTTGTGTACCTTTTTTTAGTTTTAATTTTTCAGTAAATATAAGTAAATAACAAAATGTTATATTTGAAGTAATTTTCACACATTTTCAAGTATTTATTAATTGTTTATGTGACCTGTTAAAGAAAAATGGTTCTGAGTGGCATGATAATGACGCAGTAATAAGTAAAAATGATATTGTTAAGATACAATAAAGTTTTGTACATACTTACCTGGCAGATATATACGATTGATGGCCCACCCAACCTCCCCTCAGGAGACAGGTGGAAGAGAAAATCTGGTTCTAGAACGGTAATCGTTCCTATTCCTGCCACCCTGCGGCAGGCGCGGTAGATCACCTGACCTACCTGCAGCTTGTGCCGCGAATTTCGAATTTCTGTAGGGGCCGACGGAGTCTATAGCTAAGTATATATCTGCCAGGTAAGTATGTACAAAACTTTATTGTATCTTAACAATATCATTTTTGTACATGGAACTTACCCAGCAGATATATACTTAGCTGATTGACACCCTTGGTGGTGGGAAAGAGACAACTATTTACTGAATAGACAGGTAAACAACATACGTTGTAGGTAATAAATAAATAAAACCTTGGTTCCTACTTGATCAGGCGGAAGCCTCCATGGCTAATGCCTAGGAATCTGCTTCGCCTCAAGAGCCTCAGCGAGGATGTGACCTATGGCTAAGAGTTCTTGTGGGTCTGTCGATGGGGTCTTATCCATTTACTCGACAGAGCCTCTTACATGACAATATGCCTATGCCTAGTGGCATAATTAAGGAGCACAACACCGATCCCGATCACCTGATCCTAACACGAGGGTTAGTGCTTAAGTTGAAAAGAGTTATCTACAAACTCCTTTCAAACAACCCAAAGAAAAAACACGACGTTAAATAATTAACTCACTAGTTAAGGATCAGTATCTGCTCCCTATCCCAGCAATGTATCCGCAGACACGTAACAACCAAGAGAGAAGGATCCCTCGAAGGTTATCTTGACATCCTTCGGATAATGGGAAGTCAACACACAGTTGCATCTCCCGTATGTGACAGCTAATATGTCCTTATGACATATTGTTAGGGAAAGAACAAGAATTCGGAAAAGCTCGCACTTCATGCGCTTTTAATTCTCAGCTGTTTGAAGGAATCATCAATGCACTTATCAAGTGCTTAGGAGATCACAATGTCTCAAAGAAGGCCAGGGCGTTCTTTGATATAGATCTCTTCTGGGTGAAGCCTGGAGCCTGGCTACGCTTGGCAGGCGCCTAGCGCCTGTCTAGCGCCTCGCGCCTGGCTGGAGCCTTGCGCCTGAATGGCGCCTAGAGCCTGGCTGGAGCCTCGCGCCTAGATGGCGCCTTGCGCCTGGCTGGCGCCTTGCGCCTGGCTGGCGCCTCGCGCCTGGCTGGTGCCTGATTGGCTCCTCCTTCCTGGCTAGCGCCTCGCGCCTGGCTGGAGCCTTGCGTCTGGCTGGTGCCTTGCGCCTGGAAGGCACCTGGAGCCTGGCAGAAGACTTCATGATTACTGTCTATGAGTCTGCATGCCTCAAGAGTTTCAGCGAGGTAGGGACCTATGACTGACAAACCCTTCTGGATCATGTCAATGGGGGCTAGCCCGCTTACACGACAGAGCCTTCTCGGATCGTGCCAATGGGGGCTGACCCACCACTTACATGGCAGAGCCTTACCTGTATCATATCAATGGGGACTAGCCCTCTTACATGACAGAGCTTTAGGTTTCTCTTTACTGGAAGGAGTCTTGCGTCTGGATGGATCCTCAATCCTGACTGGAGCCTAGCCTTGAAGGAGCCTGGCACCTGGATGGCGCCTGGCTGGCTTCTAGAGCCTGGCTGGCTCCTAGAGCCTGGCTGGCTCCTAGAGCCTGGCTGGCTCCTAGAGCCTGGCTGGCTCCTAGAGCCTGGCTGGCTCCTAGAGTCTGGCTGGCTCCTAGAGCCTGGCTGGCTCCTAGAGCCTGGCTGGCTCCTAGAGCCTGGCTGGCTCCTAGAGCCTGGCTGGCTCCTAGAGCCTGGCTGGCGCCTCGCGCCTGGCTTGGCTCCTCCACACTTGCTGGAGCTTCGAGCTTGGAAGAGTCTCTAGGCTGTCTGACGATGTCCACATCGGACACTCTTATATCTGTCCGATTTGTTCGCCTCTGGCGCATTTGCGCCAGGTTGGAGGCCCGCTCCTTCTCAGTATCCGACCATGACAGAGTTCCTTGGAACTGTCCGCCTCTGGCGTTTTTCGCCTGTATTGGCATTTGGCGCTTGGCTGGCGCTACATTGTCCGAGAGTCCTGAACAAACCACATAGTTTATTCAAGGAGACTGGAGAAGGGTGGAAGAAATTCTTCCCCTTTGAGCTTTTGGCCCCTGGCAAGGGGAGGTGATTTTAGTCAGCTACACCCAGTAGACGACAGGATATCTAACAACACGAGAGAGAAGAGTCTTCCTCCGAGGAGGATCCTTCGTGAACACTTCTTTTGCTAACGAGATCTCTTCTTACATGTTGATGAGGTTCCTCGTTGCAGAATCTTCCTATCCTTGCCCGAAGGAAGGGAAGGAGTCTGGAAAGTCGAAGGAGACTCTGAGCATGAAATTGGGCGGAACCCTGATTTCTAGCTCTTATTGTATCCTTCTGAATACCTTCTGGGAAGCATTTTGAGCCCTCATCGCACCCCGAAGACTCTGTAGGCAAACGTTTAAACCATCTCTTCTTCTGTAGATGAAAATGTAAGTACCCTGCCTGGGCAACTAAACTTCTCTCTGAAAGCGTTGCGTCAGGAATAGAGGGATTTATTTGTTTTGCCAGACATACTATGCTGGCAAGAACCCATTGCCGAGTCTCCATTGAATCTGATGCGAGATTCCAATGCACAAAAAATTCACTTGTCTTCTTGGTCGTTTAGGGTTAAGAGAAACAAAGAATTCCTTCATAAACTTCCTCAAAGAAGTTAGATGAGGAGCAGTTCCATTTTGTCGGAACACGGAATCTGTGGCCACAAAAAAAAATCCCATTCGAAGTACATGATATCCTACTCTTGTCGTATTGCGGTATCGTATAAGATCCCGAAGATCTTAATCCTCTGTTATCTCTAATTCCCTTTGTAGAGACAGAGTATGGCCTTTTACTGCGTTCTTTGATAGCAGATATATACATAGGTGATTCTTCCCTCTGAAAGTGAAGAAAAAACCTCGCTATGTGGTTCACAGAGGTATCAGAAGAGGACAGTTTCCTCATTCCATCTAGCACGATCTGCAGCAATTCTATGTCTTAGCCATGACTATTGTCATTTACCTTGAAAAAACCTCTCATTCATGTCCACATTCTTTGGTCAGTCTGCACGCGGACAGACTCAGAGTGGAGAGGTTTTATAGGTCTATTTATAATAGATTCTGATAGAATATCCAGATACTCTTGGAAAAGCCTTACGAAACATGCTGTGAGAAGAACGTGACTTCTGTGAATCCAACCTCTCTAAGGCCAAAATGAGGCATACATCCTCTCTTCCTTTGACGCCCAATTATCTTAATATCTGTTAAGAATTTATAACTAGGGGAAAAAAGGCTAAAGTTTATTCCCCTTCTTTAAATTTAAAGATGTCTTATATTGCTACCTCTCTTGGTTCGAGGAAAAAGAAGCAGTCTAAAGGAAGCCTGTTCGTCTTCTACCTTACAAAGAGATCTATGAAGAAGACTTTCCGCAGGTTCTCACAACTCTTTTCAATAAATGTTAGACATATGTTAACAGTTATTATCTTCGATCGAGAAGGTTCTCACGGACATGCAAAATCTTGCATCGAACCTCTTAAGGATCGTTACGTTCCGTGTCTGTTCCCAAATAGGTTCTCTTTTGTTAACGCGAACCGGGGCGAAAAAAGAGATTCTCGATGCTCTTTGCGATATGAGAGAGTCGTGGAATTGGCCTAAGTGATTAAAATAAATCATTTCATCATTCCTTGTAAGCGACCCTTTTCGATTAAATATGGGTAACGAAATCAGGAACGAATCTTGCCGTTACCGAGCCTGCTGTCCGAGAGGCTACTGGACTCTTAGGTTAATAACTCGCTAAAACGAGAAAATATCTTGGATGGTGCTTCTGACAATTTTTTTTTTTTAGGTTATGTGCCATAACATCTATGCCTTTATGGTACCCGACATCCTTCACATGTTAATTCCGTTCTTAGTGGGAAAAAACTTTTATATACGTAGTATAGTCCATTCAGGGAAACAACTTCTGTCACTAAGAGAATGTTTCCCATCCGACTCACCCAACTTCTCTTGAGCAATATCCGAATTTAAAAAGGTTGTGTGCGTTTCTCGAAAGGATGAGAGAATTATATATATCGCGCGCTGCCGCCGTATTAGAATCCTTTATAATACTGTCACATTGTGGTAAACAGCATTAATCTAGGAAACCTTTGTAAGGATACTAGGGAATTCTGTAGTTAACCTCGTATGTGCATAAGACTTGACATACCGTAGTCTTAAAAAGTGAATTCTCTACTACATTCATCTTCTCACTAAGCATGTACTCTAATAAGCCATGCTTTCGTAAGCATGAGAGCATTATACAATATAGAGTTTCGCTGCGTTAGAATCCTTTAAAAATGTTACCTACGGTAAACAGCATTGAAATGTAATATCTTTCTTATTGAAAGCTTCTTAGCAAAAGGCAGACAATATTTTATTTATGTTTGCTTAACTATCCCCTCCCCCAATCCGAGGCTAAAACCACGATTGTAGGGGAGAGACACGGTTATTAATTCCATCCCGCAGGAGAGACATATGTTACCGCCCACTCATGACCGACACTACATGATACTGCGTTGGTGCCTAAGCGATAGCAGTCTCGTTAGCCGACTGGCCTTACTCTTCCAGAGTTGCCAGCTACTCCATTTAATAAAGGAATCTTATAACATTATTATCGAACTTCAGGAAGTTCTTATAATGCATATCTAAGCGAAACAAGACTTCGATAAATCTAGAAGCTAAGTAGGTGTTGTCTTAACAATCCCTTTAAGCGTAGTCCTTCCTAGGAAATTCCTGGAAGGATACTGGTAATTGAGTTGCTCAGCAAAGAAGTAACTACGGTATGTGCTTATGATTTGCCGTATCGTATTCTCATACAGCAGATACTCTACTACCTTCTTTCCCTGCCGAGGCAGATAGAGAAAGGATATTCTGGCGCCTGGATCCTTGCACCTAGCGCCTGGAATGTTCCGCGGCGCCATGGAATGTTCCGCGCGCTAGAAAGGAGACTCGCTCCTGGAACGTTCCGCTTGCGTGGAAGGTCCCGTGCGCCCTGACAGTTCCGAGCGCCTACTAGACCCCTTTTAGAAAGAGCCTCTTGCCCGGAAACGTTCAATGGAAGGATCGTTCTGATTGCCACTCTACTGTAAGGCTCCTTGCTCTAGCCGTCTGTTTTTTCTGGCGCAATTTGCGCCAGGCTGGCGCTTCGTCTCTTTGAAGGCGCCTTGCGCCAAGAAAAATTTTCTAGAACGCGGCTCGCGTTTGGTTGTAGGAACGCGGCTCGCGCTAGTCTGTTAGCTGGAACGCGCCTCGCTGCTGGCTATAGGAACGTTACCTCACGCTAGCTTGCTGGAACGCGGCTTCATGGCAGCGGCTGGCTCTTGCTCAGTGTTCTCTTAGTTTTCAGAGAACGCGCTAGATCACTCCAACATACATTCTTCGTCTTTTCGGATGTAAGATGAAGAGACGCACTTTTTTAAGGATGCCTTATCAATGGCTATCCTTGGCAGTCTGGGACGTTCTACAGAACCTGCCGAGGGGACGCCTGACCGGTGGGGGTTCTCCCTAACCTTCCTGCGGCTGTCGACTTTCCTCCTCCACTGGGTCTGGGAGTTTGGAAGAGGTCTAGGCCTGGAAGCGCTACGGAGCCGATCAGACGCACCCTCCACTGCACTGGGAACCACTATATTCACTTCTTACCTTTTTAGAGCTCGCCTTTTGAGCTCCATCCATTTATCTTCAAATTTGCACATATGAATTTGTAGATTCTGTGGAGTAAGAAGGTGATGAGGATGCAACAACTACTAGAATTGTCAATACTCTAACTGCTCGTTAGTACGAGAGCTCTTAAAGCTTCTAAAGGAAGCGTATCTAGTTATATGCTTTCTGACTTCCTAAAGTAGGAAGTTAGATCTTATATTTCCTTCATCAAGTTCTAACACTTATACACGTATTAGTGAAAAAAAAAAATATCAATATTTCCCTTATTGCAAAATATAAGTGTCTACCGAAAAATTCGGTAGTTTCCCGTAATATATTCTTCGAAATTTCGAAGCCAAATTCATTAAAAAGTTAATAAAAGCGTATGCCAAACCAAAGACCCAGTACTTCCCTGCAAAAGACAGCCCAGAAGGTCGATGGCGATGAAAAAACGAAAATCAAGTCAGGAGGTAGCAACAACGTATGTTGACACTACCGCGACAGAGAAAATCTGATTCTAGAACGGTAATCGTTCCTATTCCTGCCACCCAGCGGCAGGGGCGGTAGATCACCTGACCTACCTGCAGCGTGTGCCGCGAAATTCGAATTTCTGTCGGGGACGACGGAGTCTATAGCTAAGTATATATCTGCTGGGTAAATTCCATGTACAAAATTTGTTGTTTTTCTTCACATTTGTATGTGTGATCTTCACACATTTGTCAAATAGTATAATAGTGATTGCATATCAAATAGTGTACTAGTGATTGCGTATGTGATCTATTAAAGAAGAATTGTGTTTTATTACGAGTTTCCTAACATGTAAAGATCATCAAATTATTAGTTATAATATTGTCTGTTCGTCACTTTGTATCATTTCACCTAATATATAAATGTTTTAAATTTCCATTACATCGTTGTTTTAGCTCAAATGTAATAGAGAAATGAGATAATGATAGATTAATAGCATAATTCTGGCACAAAATTGCACCATATTTGGCATAAATTCTTGCTTGAACCGACTAGCATAATTTAGCAAAACGGTTGGTAACACTGGTGACGCCACTCAGCATTGTTTAAAGTCCGCAACTAATGTATAAAAACATTCAAACATGTGTCGTGTCTTGTACACCTTGCGCACATTTCGTTTGCTTTTTCGGTGGTATCAACTCTATACGCAGTTACCTTTTGATTCATCATGGGTCCCAACATTACTACTGGCTATCTATTAAAACCTTTTGCTATTGTTAATCTCTGAAATAATGGAAAAGTGTTTACATGGCATCTCGCGTCTTCCTTCTTCAAAATGTTTCCATCATTTCCAACTCCAAAATAAACCTTAAGTTTCGTCTATCCTCTCCTCTGCATGAAAGAGATGAGCGAAAAAAAGATTTAATCAAGCACCCTTGCTTGATTTTTTTTTTCAAGCGTAGACATATTCTAAAACCCTGCTCACACTTGAGCACTCGTTTCAGTAGCAAATGCAATACGTATTTGCGAATGCAATCTTTAAGGGGACCGTCCGCTATGATGTCTATTTTTTTTATTTATTACGCAAAATACATAATTTTCATATATGTTTTAGATATATATAATACCTTCATCATATAAAAATTTCAAGTCATTTGATCAAAAACTTTTCGTTTTATTAGCAAAAATCATGATTTAAAAAAAAACAATTGGTAGAGTTTTCTCCGCTAATATGACATCAATTGTATTGAAAATCATACCATAAAAACTTCTCTATATACGGAACAATTCTGTGTGACAGAATTTTGATTTTTTAATTTTTTTATTTTTTTTTTTTTTTTTTTTTTTTTTTAGTCTAGACGCTCAAAAAATTCTAAAAAAAAAAGAAAAAAAGATATCAAAATTCTGTCACACAGAATTATGGGATTTTTATTCCTCTTTCCAATGATATCTTTCTCTCTAAAATTGGATAATAAATAACCGAGTAATGGTTACCGACATGCGCATAAGTATGTTTTTGAGTTATGAGCTCCCAAAGATTTGCTATGTAAATTTTCGCGTTTTTCTTATAAAAGTCAAAACAACATTATTATAATTACTTTATTTGTACTTTTATTGTTGATTTCTACATCAAGGATCGTGGTCCTACCCCTAAAAGTGGTGTTAATACCCTCAGCGTGACACCAGATAATGATGTTGACGGCGAGACACGAGACAATAAGGGCGCTGATAACAATGAATTTTCGTGTTTTTCTTTCAGCACACTCCTGGCCTTCGCTAATTTTGCTAGCCATAGTTGCTGAGTAGCCTTCTTGATCTTAGGTAACTTCGGCATTGCTATAAGTTCACTAAGAAGTTATAAAAACAACGTAAATAGCTAGTAACCAAACGCAAAAGCCTACGTGCGTGTAACTGCTTTGACGTCTGTGGCGTAACTGAGTCATTCTCCGAGTCTCGCCTATAAATAACCACTCTGAGCAGCTCGCTTCTCACCCAGTGTCACAGTACCTTTCATTGCTACCAGATGTATGAGAATTTCGAAAAAAAATCTTAAAAAATCGCTGTATATATGCAAAAATAAACACGCAAAAACGATTCTGTCAAACTCAAGTCATACGGACGACGCAGTTACGATGACGTCATCATTTAAAAACCGCTATATCTTCATTATTTGTGAAAATAATTGGCTGAAACTTCTGGAAAGCATGCACGGCATGTTTCTGCATAGATACAAGTAATAACTCGATTTTTTATTTTTTCAAGTTGACATGTCATCCGCCATAGCGGACGGTCCCCTTAAGCTTTGTTTTAAGCTTGTCGGTAAAGAAGAAGTTAGTCATAGCTTATATCAGAGAAGCCACTATGCCATATTAAGTGCGTAGTAATTAAGAAATTAAGAAGAATCTTTTATGTCGTACTGTAATACGTCAATGTTTATGTGTAAGATTTGGTAGTGAAACCAGTTACATACGTAACATGTTCGGTTCGATAGCAACGCAATCTAAGCTTTTTAAGCGTGCCGGTAAAGAAGAGGTTAGCCTTAGGTTAACTCAGAATCCGCTACGGTATACATTAATTATAGAAATTAAGTAGATTCTCTTATGTCTACTGTGAAAATACGTCATTGTTTACGTGTGAGATTTGGTAGTGAAACCACTGTCACATACGTAACGTGTGCCGTTCGGTAGCGAACGCAATCTTAATCTTTGTTAAGCTTGCTGGTAAAGAGGAGGTTAGCCTTAGCTTAATCAGAGAAGCCGCTATGTTATAGAATAATGATAGAAATTAAGACGATTCTTTTATGTCTACTGTAAAAAGACGTCAATGTTTACGTAAGAGGTCTGGTAGTGACACAGTTTACATATGCAACGCGTGCGCGGTAACGAACGCAATCTGTATGCTTCGTTTATAAGCGTCCTCGTAAAAAAAAAAAAAAAAAAAAAGGTTAGCTTGATATTAAACTCAAGAGGTGCTGGTACGTAATGGTATAGTAATTAAAGACATTAACCCTTAAACGCCGGAGCGGTAAATAAAAAAATGACTCCCGTGTGCCGGAGGGGTTTGAGAGTGAGCGCGTAAGCGGAAAAAATATTTTTTTCAAAAAATCACAGCGCGCTTAGTTTTCAAGATTAAGAGTTCATTTTTGGCTCCTTTTTTTCTCATTGCTTGAAATTTAGTATGCAACCATCAGAAATGAAAAAAATTACCATTATCATATATAAATAATGCGATATATGATAGCGCAAAAACGAAATTTCATATATAATTGTATTCAAATCGCGCTGTGCGCAAAACGGTTGAAGGTAACAAGTTACTTTTTTTTTCGTTGTAATGTACACTAAATTTCAATCATTTTGGTGTATAACAAATTGTAAAACGATAAAAGCAACACAGAGAAAATATTATCACAAAATAATGCATGAATTCGTAACGCGTTTACGTAAACACATATTTTTTTCAAAAATTCACATAAATCTAAATATTGTCCTAGAGACTTCCAATATGTTTCAGAATGAAGACAAATGATTGAATATTACTATACTGTAAGAATATTAGCTTACAAATGCAGTTTTCGACCATATCTGACGAGCTAAAGTTGACCGAATGTCGAATTTATTATATATATATTTTTTATATGCAATTATTTCGGAATTAAGAAAAGCTACAACTTTCAAATATTTTTTTTTTATTCTACATGAAATTGCGCACATTTTCATATATAAAACTCTATGAAATGCCAAATATGAAACGGAGCAAATATTCCGAGAATGGGACTTACGCATTTCGGAGATTTGTGGCGGAGAATCCGCGCGCGGAGGGAAGGAAAGTTTTTTTAAAAAATTCACCATAAATTTAAATATTGTGCTAGAGACTTCGAATTTGTTTCACGATGAAGATAAATGACTGAATATTACTAGACTGTAAGAGTTTTATCTTACAATTGCGTTTTTCGACCATTTCGGTAGAGTCAAATTTGACCGAACGTGGTTTTTTTTGGTTTTTTTTCTTATTTATCGTGATTTATATGCAAATATTTCGAAAATGAGAATAGCTACAACCTTCAACTATTTATTGTTGTATTATACATGAAATTGCGCACATTTTCATATATAAACGTTATGTAAACGGCTAATTTAAAATGGTGCAAACATTACCACAATCGCACGTATGATTTTTTCGGAAGAGTTACCGCGCGGACGTAAAGAAAATGTTATTTTTTTCATAAATTCACCATAAATCGAAATATTGTTCTAGAGACTTCCAATTTGTTGCAAAATGAAGGTAAATGCTTGAATATTACTAGAATATAAGCGTTTTAGCTACAATTGCGTTTTTTCGACCATTTCGGTAGAGTCAAAATTGACCGAAGGTTGAAAATTTGTCACTTATCATTTTTTATATATAAAAATATTTCAAAATTGATAAAAGCTACAACCATGGGTTGTTTTTAGTTGTATTGTGCATGAAATTGCGCACATTTTCATATATAAAACTTTATGTAACGGCTAATTTAAAATGGTGCAAACATTACCACAATCGCATGTATGATTATTTTCGGAAGAGTTACCGCGCGGACGTAAGGAAAAAGTTTTTTCATAAATTCACCATAAATCGAAATATTGTGCTAGAGACTTCCAATTAGTTGCAAAATTAAGTTAAATGATTGAATATTACTTAAATATAAGAGTTTTAGCTTACAATTGCGTTTTTCGACCATTTCGGTAGAGTCAAAGTTGACCGAAGGTTGAAATTTTGGCACTTATCGTTATTTATATGAAAATATCTTAAAATTGATAAAAGCTACAATCATGAGTATTTTTTTGTTGTATTCTACATAAAAATGCGCACATTTTCATATATAATACTCTATGTAACGGCTAATTTAAAATGGTAAAAAAATTATGTCAAAGTGACGAAATAATTTCCGAGATGTGTCACAGATATTTTTTAGTGCGGCAAGAAAGAAATTCGCGCTTGCGCGCCTGCGTAACGATTGTAAACAAAACAACACCTTGATCCGTGAACTCCCAGCATCCCCCAAGGCGCGTGATTCAAGAGTTTTCGGCTGGTAGGCCTAAAAGTATTTTTCCGCGAATTTTTAAAAAAACTTTTGTATGTCGACGTAAAATACGTCCAGTCGGCACCCGAGAGACAAAAAATGTCGACGTAAAATACGTCCAGTCGGCGTTTAAGGGTTAAGAAGATTCTTTTACTTACACGTACGTATATATGTACCATGCAGTACCATAATACTAATTGTCAAAGTCCAATAAGCTTGAAACCAGCCCTGATATTGGACAATTTGCCGTAAAAGACGCACCTTTTTTATAAGGACATTTATGAAACAAAATCGTTAGTATCATAACATTACATTTACTGAAAGATAATTTTCAAGCGATTTTGTATACAGTATTGCAGTCGACTCCGTAAAAGATTTACCATAAATTAATATCGAATGTAAACGTTTCTAGGCTTATAGCGAGATATGGTTTGTTTACTACCATAGTCCTGATATAAACCACCAGGGCTGCGCTATGGTTTGTTTACATCCTTAAATGCCGACTTACTGTAGGCAAATTTTTGCAAGTTTTTGATAAATATAAATTGGGTTTAATTTTAATAGTTTATTAATTTACTGTAATAATTAGACTTGCTTTTCAATGTTTTTATTATGTTAGCAACACGTTTTATGCCTACCCACTACACTACGTTCTACTTACTATTTACCTAGGTAGCCTATGGCGCTTAGTCAACAATCGGTTGGACGCAGGCTAGTTTTCTTTTATACTGTTTACTATACATTTAAAATTATAAATATACGTTTAACATGATATTTATTTAACTTTTAACTTATTTAGTTGTAATTTACATGTAATGTATTGTATAAAAAGGCAAGGTTAGGGTAATAACTTATGGTCAAGAACGGATTAATCCATTTTCAGTTATTTCTTATGGGAAAACTTGATTCAGTTCTCGAAATAATCGAATTTCGACGCTCCTTCTGGAACGAATTATCGTTGAGAACCGAGGCTCTACTGTATATATATAAAATATATATATATATACAGGCAGTCCCTGGGTTACGATGGTCTCGACTTACGACGTTCCGAGGTTACAAGGCTTTTCAATTATATTCATCAGACATTATTTCCAGAGTTACGATGCATGTTCCAGGGTTACGACGCCTACCACGCTCATCTGGCAGATGAAATATGACACCAAAAATGCAAAATAATCAATATTTGAAGGTTTTTTTGATGAAAAAATGCCATAAGAATGCAGTTTACATAGTTTTCAATGCACCTAAAGCATTAAAAGTAAGGTTTTCTTAGGATTTTTGACGATTTTCCGGCTTACGACGCGTCTCAAGAACGGAACCCCCGTCGTAACCCGGGGAATGCCTGTATGTATATATAAAATATATATATAAAGAAGGCACTTCCCTCATGGCACATGAAAGATATCTCCTCTTCGTCAGACGAGAAGGAGGGGCGCAAAAGGTGGCCTTCCCAAAATTCCTCATCGGTCAGCCAACCTTCAATACGAAAGAGCCTTCTTCGTAGAACAAGAGAGATCCATCTTTGGCAGTCTAGAGGCACCTGAAGGTTACCTCAACAAAAAAGCAAAGCCTGGTGTTGATGGAACCCACAGAGAGAGGAACGTAAGATTGCAAAATAAGAAATTCCTCAATAAAGAAGCGTAAGCTGTCATTGGCTGATCCTACTCTGTCTTTCTCTGAGGATGAAATCGAATAAGGAGACAAGTCCAGCTGCTCCTAACTGTGCACGAGGGCTTTTTCAACAGGTCTAAAATATTGTCCAGGCATTGCTGGATTGAGTCCAAGGCAGAGTCTGTACAGCAGGAATAATATTCAAAGTCGACAAATCTGACCGCACAGGGCGCGAAACACTGGCAGATGGTGGTGCTAAAGGAGCAGGAGGATGAGTCGTTATAGAAGGGTGAACAGACAGAGGTGAATTCATCGAAAATGAAGAACCTTCCGACACTAGAGAACACTCCGATAAAGGCTGATTGAACATTGATCGCTTCTTAGAAGAAGAGTGCAAAAGCAAAAGCTACCCAACCGGTGAAACCAAAACAAAAGCTACCCAACAACCGACATTCGGTCAACGAATCTTCGCCAAAAGTGGGAGGGGTCAGTTATCTACACCAAAACAATGGCACGCTACCGTGAATTTTCAAACTTAAGCTGCCATGAAAGTTAGGAACTAAGAGCAATGTAATCACTTGTTAAGTTACTCATATAAAAATAAAATTTAAGATTCAGGCAACAGTCAAAATTTAGTATGTATTCTCATGATTGTAAGAAGAATGCATGAAAGTTAATCTGTGAATAGTCTAGATAATTAGGGAGGAGGTTAAAGGAACGGCTTCTTCTTCCTTAAGTCCTTAAGTTCTTGGCAAAAATTATTACTAGCAGAATAGTAGGTGCCCAGAGCAAAACTTGAATGTACACATCAACAAAAAATTATTGCACTATATATTGAAAACCATCTTACAAACAAATCAGGATACAAACAGCCGTTCGTAACACAACTCATTCGTAAGTAGGGTAGTGTTTGTATTCTTTATTTGAAAAAAAAAACAAAGTCAATCATCCTGTGAATGAATTTCATCCAAAATAATCCCATGTTAAAACCATAAGTGATATAAAAATTGATTTCAGTCCTTCAATGGGGAAGTGAAGATGTATAAACTGCAAGGCTTAAGAAAACAGAAGGGAAATTAGGAATACATAAGAGAAATTTAACAATGTTACAGATTACACAAGCCTTACCTCCATGGTTTGTCTTCCATATCATTATATGAAAAGTCTCCAACAGGGACACCATTAACTTTTCCTGGTGATGTAAAATCTTCATCTTTCAAGCCAGTAGTAGGTGCAGCCTGTAATAAAATAATGGAAATAATTTACCTGTGTACACTAACTGAATGAGCAAAGAAAACTGTAACCAGCCCATTAGGAAATGATCTCAAAACCTTCATAATGCACAATGCTTACAAAATGAAAATTTTTATGATGAAACTAGCTGATGTACCTGGTGTTCCTCAGGATAAAAAGGGGCATGCTGTCTGTGATGACAACCCGTACAGGGTGGATTATGCAATCACTTGGGATCCTGTTGAGCTATAGAAGGTTTGAAAAATCCGTAGAGTTATTTAATTAGTATTCTACCAAGTCAAAGAAGTTGTGGAAAATGCAGTTTGCTGTAAACTCCAAAAGTTGTAAAAAATGAGGGGATAAGAAAAAGAGGGGTTACGGGCCCCCTTAAAAGCAAATTTTGGATTTTAACCAAAACCTTCATGGGGGTGGGGGTGGGGGAAGAATCTATGGTAAAAATCTGGTGGGCCTAGCTTTCATATTCTGGGCGTGCACAGTGAACAGACAAAATTCCCTTTTATATATAGTATCTACATTACTTGGATGCTTAACTACTGCTGAAGTTAGCTTATATCTTCGAACCATTAGGTGCAATTGGCATTCAAAATAAAAACAAATAACACTTGGCTAACCTGCTAGGAATGCCTCTGTAATCACCTGTTTCCCACCAGGCGGCATTGGAATGTTTACACTCTTGTCAAGAGTTCTTCAAGACCACCCACAATATTTGGAATGAATCTTGCTTATATGTACAGTGTGCCCTTGCTTAGTCATGTATCAGCAATCGCTGATTCAGTAAATTGCTCCTTTTTTTCTGTGGAGCTTATCTCCAAATAATATATCGCAGAAAATAACCTAATTTGCACATTTTTTTTTCATAGAGCAATAGTAATCTCTAATTACAGTATTTTCATCCCATTTCCATGACTAAATAAATTTATGATAAAAAAATGATTTACGTACTAATTTTCAAATAATATCAAGTAAACAGAAAAATATCGATAAAAATGATATTGCTAACATACAATAAAGTTTGTTCATACTTACCTGGCAGATATATATATATAGCTGTATTTCTCCGAAGTCGACAGAATTTCAAAACTCCCGGCACACACAGTGGTCGGCCAGGTGGTTAGTACTCATTCCCGCCGCTGGGAGGCGGGTATCAGGCACCATTCCCATTTTCTATCAGATTTTCCATTCCCACTGTCTCCTGAGGGGAGGTGGGTGGGTACTTTGATTATATATATCTGCCAGGTAAGTATGAACAAACTTTATTGTATCTTAACAATATCATTTTGTTCATGAAACTTACCCAGCAGATATATATATAGCTGAATCCCACCTTTGGAGGTAGGGACAGACAGAAAAGGATTTTAGGAAACACATTGCATGCATATGATTGACATCTTGGTTCCTTACCTGTTAGCATAGCTGACTTCGTTATTACTGTCACCCAAGTCGGCTTTTGCTTTACTAGAGTCTCCAGCAAGGTAGTGACCTATGTAGCTGGTGAGTTCTAGATGATCTGTCAACGGGAGCGTGACCACAATGTGACTAGACCATATTGACCATACCATGAGGGCTAAGAAGTAATATATATCACCACCTGACCAACCTAGCCAAAGTTAAGGATATTTAACTAAGGCTTAAGAATTGAGAAGTCCGCCACTGGCGGCCGACCCAATAAATATAATTAACAGCTTTTCCTAACCATTTTCTATAGGATAGGATGAGTGGTACTTCTTGCCCCCAAGATTGTGTCTGCAGACACGTATGGCCCTAGCGAGCAGCAAATCTTATATGTCGTCTTCACATCCCGCAGGTATTGTGAAGTGAACACAAAGTTGCTTCGCTAAAACGTGGCACTCAGGATGTTACTGAGTGCCATGCTCTGTTGAAATGCTTCCAAGGACGCCCCCTCACCTCGTGAACATTCAGTTAAAAGATTTCAAATCTTTGTCCAAACATGACGAATGAGCTTCTTTGAAAGAACTCCTCAACAATAACACCAGGGTGTTCTTCGACCTGGGCAAGTCTGGTCTTTTTACGAAACACCGCAGATTGTCCGAAGGACCTCAACTTTCTTTAGTTTTAACTAGATAAAACTTGAGAGCCCTGACAGGTCACAGGACTCTCTCTGTCTCTTGCCCAATAATCTATGCCATCCCCTTGATTTCCAAGCTTCTGGGCCAAGGGTTAGACGGGTTTTCATTCTTAGCAAGAACAAAGGGCTTAGAGAACACACCACATTATGTCCTCTAAAGCCACAACCTCTGATGATGGCTTAAACCTAACTAACCCTCTTTACCTTATCTAGAGTGGCTAGAAAATTAGCCTTTCTGGTCACATGCAAAAAGTTTACAGAAAGGAGATGTTCGAAATATTTTGACATCAGGAACTTCAAACTACGCCTAAGTTCCATGGCGGAAGCTTCGATCTAGACAATTTCGAGATTTCCACAGACCTCAAAGATCGTGAAGGGCTTTGTTGTTTGACAGATCCAAATCACTGAGCTTAAAGGCCGTCAACAACCTACTTCCGTATTCTACAATAGTTGAGACTGCTAGCTTATCCCATTCTTCAGACGGAAAGGGAAGATGGTAACGTAATTCACAGAGGTCGAGGTGGAGGAAAAGCCATTCTTCCTGCACTATCTCCAGAAACGGCCCACTCCGATTGGTACAATGCAAGATAGGCAGAACTGCTTTGCCTTGGTAAAGACACTAGCCATTAGTCTTGAAAATCCTCTTATTCCGGTCAACTTCTTGACAGTCTGAACGCAGTCAGACTCAGAGCGGATAGGTTTTGAGGTACCTCTCGAAGTGAGGCTATTAGAGTAGACCGACTTCTTGAGAAGGGTCCTTGGAAAGTGCACTAGGAAGGATGTGACCTCTGTGAATCCAGCCTCTCGAAGGTGAACATGAGGAGATCAGCGTCATTCTCTCTCTTTCTGACACCAACAATTATTTTACTACATCTCCTATGAGTTTGAATAGGGGGAACTAGACTAAACATCTATCCCCATTCCATACTATAGGATGGCGTCTATTACTACCGATCTCGGATCGAAAATAAGGAAGCAGCCTAGAGGAAGCTTCTTCGTCTTCAACATTGCGAAGGGATCTATGAAAGTACGTCCCCAAAGTCTCCACAACTTTCGACATACTTCTAAGCAAAGATTACTCAGACGTCAGTAGTTGCTGCCGTCGATCGAGAAGCTTTGCACGGACGTGCTTCAATCGTGCAATGAACCTCTGGAGGATCGATACGTTCCGTGCCTGTGCCCATTACCGGCTCTCTTCTTGAGATGTGAGAGAGCTGTGGAATTGTCCGAGTTGATCTGAACCACTCGGCCAAAAACTCGTTCTTCGAGAAACTGGAGAGTCAACCAAATTGCTTCCAATTCTTTTAGATTATGTGCCAGGACATCTGTACCTCTGTCCGGATGCCTGACACCGTCTCGCTATCACCTGAGGTGAATTTTAAACTACTGAGAGATGTTCAGAATCATTTCTCGATCTTTGATGTTATTTCAGTTTTCCGGAAGGAAAAAACTGTAGAGGTCTGAATTGCAGTCCCTTCAGGGAAACAAGCTTCTTCAGCGAGGAAATGGTCCCCAGCAGACTCATCCATTCCCTCACTAAGCATGCTTCCTTCCCTAATAAGGCTGCGCTTTTCATAAGCAGGAGAGCATTATTATAGTGCTAAGCCGCGGTAGACTCGTACAGAATTCTGTTACAGTGCGGTAAACAGCACCAAAAAGTCTAAGAGATATCTCTGTTGAAAATTGTTTTGCAAACGAAGGCAATGTTTATTCAATGCATATTAGAATTCCCCTCAATCCTAGGCTAAAGTCCGTGATTGTAGGGCAGAGATACGGTTAGTCAATCAATCCCGTGGGAGAGAGAGACGTATAGCAGCGGGCTACCTGATACTGAGACAACTGAGTTGGTGTACAGTTACAGCAGCTTACGTTCACTTTATCGCAGTATTATGCTTGAGTTGCCAGCTACTCTATTCTACGAAGGAATAGGTTTTTTATTATTTGAACAGAAAGAAACTCTCAAGTTGGCATATTTAAGCGAAACAGAATTCGCTAAATACAGAAGCTGAGTTTGTGATGTCGTAACACTACCCTTAAATATCCAAATGTTAAATCGGAAACTCCTGGAAGGTTGCAGGGAGTACCGATTAAATATACTGCGTCATCCACAATGACAGCAGCGTTCAATGATCGTCTCGCACTATTCTGCCTGAGTTGCCAGCTACTCTATTCTACGAAGGAATAGTGTTACTATTATCGAGCAGAAGGAAACTCTCAAGCAGGCATATTTAAGCGAAACAGAATTCGCTAAATGCAGAAGCTGAGTTGGTGTTGTTTTAACAATACCTTTTAGCGTTGTCCTTACACCGGAAACTCCTGGAAGTTTGCAGGGAGGACCGATTAAATACACTTAGAATAACAGTCCTTTCGGTTGCCATCTGTAGAGGTACGATATGCGTTTATGACTTGAACCATACAGTAGTAATATAACGCAAAGATAAAATACATAAGTATTGTAGTCACTTGGACAGCTAATTCTCTACTACATTCTTTCCTCAACGAGGAAGAGAGAGAATGGAAATCTACTGTGTTCGTTCTCTTCACCAAGAGAACGAATTATAATATTATTCGAAGGAGATCCTCAAGTGAGAACCGAGGACCGAAAAGGACAGTTCAAGCTTCTTATGTTATTGGACCTAAGACTTCATGGACATCGTCTACAAGTCTTTTTCGTGGACGAGACTCTGACTAATGAATGAGAGCTCTTCCGAATCTTGTCAATGAGAGCTTATCTGCTTACGCGATAAAATGTTATTAAGATCTTTATCAATGAGAACTAACCCATTTACGAGACAAAGAGTTTCATTTTTGTCAATGAGGGGTCATCCACTTACTTGACAAAACGTTTATTGACAAAACAATTATTAACTTGCTAATGAGGGAAACCCACTTACATGACAGACAGTAATCCAGGAATTCGAGCCTATAGTCTTCCCGATTCCCACCTAAATCGAGGAAGGGGCAGGATTCCTGGTCAGAGACTGTGCTTACGGCAGGCAGGACCCTAATATTCCCCTTCTGCAGCGCAGTCCTGAACGTAGACGAGGCTTTTTATGACACCTAAATTTGTTTAAAGTTTTTCTGGAGTTCATCAAGTCATAGATTCTATTGAACGCTCCCTTAATAGAAAGCGAAGTGGACATCTTGACGAGACCACTATTTCCTCTTCTTCGACGACGCCCACTGAGAGAGAGGAGAGCAAGGGATCCTCTATCTGAAAGAGGGTTCAAAGAAGAAATTTGGGTATTCTCACCGCCAACTCCGAATCTTTACTAAGTTCCTGTAAAGGAATGTCCTGTGAAACGTCCTGAAAAACGTCCTCTTGACGAGCGTTCTTGCAGGGATCCTACCGAACGTCTTGATGCGTAGGACGCCAATCGTTCTGAAGAACGTCCTGGCAAGTGCTCTGCCGAGCGTCATGCGTCCTGGAAAGCGTCTCGATGTTTCTGATGTCGAGCGTCTTCAAAAGACGTTCTCGCGAGAATCTGCTGATATTCAAAATTAAAAATATCCACCGTCCTGAACAGCCGTTCAGATGGTGGAAACTAACAACGAGAGAGGAGAGCAAGGAACCGAGGGCCGAAACTTGTCAGCAAACAAGTCTTATAGAAGGCAGGTCTACATTTTAATAGATGAAGATGATGACAAAGTAGTCTCTTCTCTATTCGTAGGTTGCGAGTCACTCCAAGACTCTTTCTCCTTTACGGGAACCGTAGAAGGGTCCTAAACAGACCGCGAAGCAATCAAATTCTAAGGCTCCTCTCGTGAAAGGGGGCTTTCTACTCGAAGTAGGGTCCCAAGAATAAAGTTGGAAATGTTTAATAGCCAACTCCGAAATTTTACGAAGTTACGTTAAAGAAACGTCTTGCGGAGTGTTCTGAAGATTGTCCAATAAAGGAGCTTCCCGAGGGCCGTATTGAAGAGCGTCCACAAAAGCCTCATGCTAAGCGTCCGACCGAGCGTCAACTAGTGCGCGCCTGACGTCCAATGGCGTGCTCCTGGCTTCCACTGGCGCATGCCTGGCGTCCAGCTGAGCATCCAGTTTTAACTGAGCGTCAACAGAAGCGTCCAGAAAAGCGTCACGCTACTGACAGACGTCATGCTTAGCAACAAGAGAAAAAACTGACTGCGCAAATCAGTTTGTCATATCTGGCAGCTGACGGAGCGTCCCTTAGGGACGAGTGAGGGACGTCTTGGCGAGCTGCTTGATTATGCAAAGAAGCTTGCCGGGCGTCAAGCTTAGCAGCTTGAACAACTTCCTGTTCACAGTAGAGGGAACGTCACGTATTCGGAGCGTCAAGAGGAAAGGAGGGGGGGGTGTCTTGGGAAGAAGGAAAACAATCCTTGCTACAAGAGCAATGACGTTCCTTCCTCTCGACAGCGCGTCGAGTTCAATTATAAAGAATTGTAGTATATAATAATTATATAAAATAAATAAAAAGAATGAAAAATTTCTAGACAAAGACGACGGCTGCCTGTGTGACATCTTGCGTCTTTGTCACACTTATCGATATTAAGTATTGCCGAAGGGACGCCAGACCAGTGTGGAGTCCCCGTAACCCTCCTTCGGCTTTCGACATACCCTCTCCCTGGTCCTGGGAGTCCGACAGAGGTCCAGGCCTAGAGGTATTATAGGGCCGATCTGACGCTCCCTCCTGACGAGAGAGAGGACGTGAAGCGTCCTCTTCTCTAAAGCTTCTTTTAGAGGGCGCGAGTCCTTGTCAGAGCTCCAACCCCTGCGCGGGGAGGATGCCTCAGAGGACGAGAAGCAATCTTTCATGATTCGTTCACGTGCACTATTTTTTGGCAGCCTGGGAAGCGTCAACAGGTTCTGCCAAAGGGACGCCAGATCGGTGGGGGTTCCCTGTAACCCTCCTTCGGCTTTCGACATGTCCATCTCCCTGGTCCTGGGAGTTCGACAGAGGTCCAGGCCTAGAGGCATTATAGGGCCGATCTGACGCCCCTCCACAACACATGGGGCACTACACTTCACAACACTGATTGGAGAGCGAGCACTTTAGATTCCAAATTACGAATGGAATCCACAATAACAGAAAAGGCATTCTTTCGTAGACATAACCTAATGGCCCGTAGGCCATACTACAGGGTTAGGCAAAACAAAGTCTACAGAAAGGTTAGCAGGTTCATTACCCTAACTTCTGTTTAGTGATGCAGTTTTTTTTTGAGGAAGACACCCTGATTCAATCACGCTCTAATTTGCGTACATACAAATCATATGTCTTCCCTTCGGAATCAGTCAAGCTCTCACACTCCTTACATCGATCTTTCGATAAAGAAACCTGCTCTAAACACACCGTGCATACCAAGTGAGGATTTACCGAAACTTTTGGTAGCCTCACCTTACTTGTGCAGACAACAGTCTGAAACTAGCCGAACTAGATTCAGACATTTTAAACAAAGGTTAATTAAAATTACGATAGCGTATGCCTAGCCACACATCCAAGTCAATCATCCAAAAGATAATTAGGATACTTAGCGGCAATGGAGAATCAAAATCCTAGTCGGAGGTAATGAAAACAGGTGTTTACATTACGGGCGACAGAGAAAATCTGATAGAAAATGGGAATGGTTCCTGATACCCGCCTCCCAGTGGCGGGAATGGGTACTAACCACCTGGCCGACCACTGTGTGTGCCGGGAGTTTTGAAATTCTGTCGACTTCGGAGAAATACAGCTATATATATATATCTGCTGGGTAAGTTTCATGAACAAAACTATCGTTCGAGGTGTCAGACGTGGGATGATTTCAAAATTGCATTAAGGGAAGTGTACAGTACTGAAATGCAGATTGACGAAGTCCTAGCTCTAAGGGGTATATATAAAATAGCAGAATGAAAGAATTATCAATAATAGCATGTTCAGCCCTTATCTCAGATAAATTCAAAGGATGGCATTCTAAGCTTCTAACTTCTTGGGTTAATGGTAACACTATATGAGAATCCTAGATGTGTCACATAATGCAACTTGCATTACTGAATGTTATGTTGCCAGATGCATTGGTACGTTGTTTTAATACTAGACTTGACAAAACTTCTACTGAGAAGACTTTTACCTCTCACATTAAGAGGCATATGTCTAAATGTCCAGACCCAGATCCTACAATCATAACTTGTATTGATGACGCTCAAGTTAACCATAATACCACAGTATTACAACATGTAAATGTGGTTAATTCCACAAACCAGCCAATCAAATGTTTTAATTGTAATTCTGCCGGTCATTTCAAAGGTGACTGCAGGACTGAATATACTGTAGTATTCATCAGACCACTGTCATAGTTATCAGAGAAAAAAATAATCAAAATGGGAATAAAAACAATCAGGGCAGCAACAGATCCAGTTCTGCATCTACAGGTAATCACAATAATAAAAAGAAATTTCACAGTAAGAAAATCTAGGAACAGAAATATCGTAACCACCATCAAGGTAAAGCTAACATTAATACGTTCTAAGACCAAAATCAAAGTAGTTTGTCATCTCCACAAACTTTTCCAACTGTCAAAGACAAACTAGTGACAACTTAGATATCTCTAAGGCTAAGAATGATTCTGTTGAGTTGCATGTAAGTAATAGGTTTCATACATTGACTGACCAGTGTAATGTTCAATCAGATATACAGGAGAGTGTTAATAATTGTAATTTACCTTCCACTCATTCATTTTTAGATACAAATAGAATACTCACACTCATTCATAGGAATATAGAGGAAAGCCCAGTCATTAAGGTGGTCAGTAAACATCATAAAACTTTTATACTTTGTTCCTAGATACTGGTAGTCCTCGTAATTTGATGGATTTAAAATCTCAACAATTGCCGTTTCCAGATTATCCTATAGAAAAGACTGACATTAAGCTGGTAGATACAGGAAATAACAATTTAAATGTGATAGGTGCTGTCAGAATTCAGTTCAAAATAGGCAAAATAACCTTAACTTATTTCATTGTAGTAAATGGGATGAACATGCACCCAGTTGTTATTTTGGGTTATTCATCTATGTCTATGAATAATATAATATTGGTTCCAGCAAAGCATGGTGTTTTTAACAAGGGGAAATTCTTTAAATCCTCCCATACACTTGAATCCACATCAGATTGTATGGATGTACCAGAAAGTAAAGTTACTTAAAAGAGCCAACTAGCATTTGGAATACTATATCAGAAATAAATGAAGCAACTAAGCATAATTCCTTTTCACAGGTAACTACTAGTTTAAAACAGTATATACAACCTAATAAACCAGCATATATCCTTGCAACTGGAAAGAAAGTCTTACCTGGGACTGAGATCATGGTATTAAATGAATCAATTAAAGTTCATGGTTTGTGTCAACAGAAACAATTTATACAGTTGATAGCAATAATCAAACAGTAATAGAAGTTTACAATCACTTAAACAAAAGAGTTAATTACAAATGAAAATACACCTTTGATGGATGTTGAGGTATGCCACCACAGGATTTTATCAGTAGCAGAAATAGAAGATGGTCACTCATCAAAAGACAATGACGTCATAAATTCAATAAAAGATAAGTTGTTAGAGGATATAAAAGACATAAATGTCCAGAAAGATTTTGAAAGCCTTTTTACAAAGTACAGTGATGTATTCACTACTAACACTGGCTGCTTGTGAAAAACAACTGTAATAGAACATCGGATAAGAATGATATTGTTATTTTACAATAAAGTTTTGTACATACTTACCTGGCAGATATATACGATTGATGGCCCGCCCAGCCTCCCCTCAGGAGACAGGTGGAAGAGAAAATCTGACAAGAAAGTGGGATTGGTTCATACACCCGCCACCCAGCGGCGGGTAAGGTAGATCACCTGACCTACCTGTCGCGTATGCCGCGAGTTTTGAATTATGTCGTGACGTCAGAGACGAGAGACGTAAGCTAAGTATATATCTGCCAGGTAAGTATGTACAAAACTTTATTGTAAAATAACAATATCATTTTTGTACATGAACTTTCCTGTCAGATATATACTTAGCTGATTGACACCCTTGGAGGAGGGTAAGAGACAGATAACTAACATAGAAAAGGGAAACAACACCTGTTGTAGGGTATAAAAAACCTTGGTTCTTACCTGATTAGGCTGAAGACTTCATAGGTACTGTCTATTAGTCTGCATAGCCTGAAGAGCTACAGCGAGGGCGTGACCTACAGCTGAAAAGACTCCTTGGGTCTACCAAAGAGATTTGATATCCGCTTACTCAGTAGAATCCAAGTTGGATCAAGTCAAAGGGGATTCGCCCTCTTATATGACAGAACCTGTCCACTACCATTGCAGGGAGCTACAACACAAACCCAATCACCTAACCACTCTAATGTTGTTAGCACTACGACCAGAAAGAGATGCCTACCTGCATCATCTTTCATACAAAACATAAAAATGCTATTGTTATGTTACAATAAAGTTTCATACATACTTACCTGGCAGATATATACATGGGACGACGGAGTCTTAGCTATGTATATATCTGACAGGTAAGTTGATTGTATGAAAACACAATGCCAAAACAGGGGAAAAACTAAATAGGATATGTTTCAGCTCCCTGCCCCAGCACCGAATCCGCCGATACGTACGGGCCTACCGCGAAGCACTTGCCATACGTAATTTTGACGTCTCTCGGGTAGTGGTTAGCGAATACTGAATTACATCTCCAGAATGTTGCTTTCATCAGATTCTGAAGTGACATATTCTTATTGAAAGCCAAGGAAGTGGCAATGGCTCTCACCTCATGAGCCTTGACTTTCAGGAGCTTGAAATGCTCTTCCTCACATGCCATATGTGCCTCTTTCACTAGACTTCTAATAAAGAAAGACAGTGCATTTTTAGACAATGGTCTACTGGGGTCCCTTACAGAGCACCATAGTCTATCCTTAATGCCCTGAAGAGTCTTCTTCTTCTGAAGGTAATACTTTAAACTCCTAACAGGGCAAAGAGTCCTCTCAGGTTCTTCCCCTACAAGGGCAGATAATCCTA
>NC_061092.1:70643037-70774331 GCF_015104395.2 Macrobrachium nipponense
CAGATAATCCTAGAACCTCAAAACTCCTGGGCCAAGGATTTGAGGGGTTCTCGTTCTTGGCTAAAAGAGAAGGAAGGAAGGAACAAATCATGGAATCTCCTTTGAAACCTACCCTTCCTTCTAGGGCATGAAGCTCACTAACCCTCTTGGCGGATGCCAAAGCCATGAGAAACAGCCTTCTTCAAAAGGTCTTTGAAGGAAGCTAACTGGGGTAGTTCAAACCTCGAGGACCTCAGGAAACGAAGAACCACATCCAGATTCCAACTTGGAATCTCAGCCGAGACTTTCTTGGATGTTTCGAAAGATCTTAACAGATCATGTAGATCTTTGTTGTCCGAAATTTCCAGGTCTCTGTGCCTGAACACAGCAGCTAGCATGCTACGATAGCCTTTGATGGTTGAAACTGCCAGACCGCATTTTTCCCTGAGGAAAACGAAGAAGTCTGCGATTTGGGTCACAGAGGTACTGGAAGAGGAAAGCTTCTGGTTTCTGCACCAACGACGAAAGACGTCCCACTTCGACTGGTAGACTCTAAGGCTAGAAGGCCTTCTCACTGAGGCGATAGCCTTAGCAGCCTTTGCCGAAAACCCCTTCGCTCTGACAAGACTTTTGACAGTCGAAAGCCAGTCAGATTGAGAGCGGGGAGGTTTTAGTGATACCTGTTGAAGTGGGGTTGTCTGAGTAAATCTACTCTTTGTGGAAGCGCTCTTGGGAAGTCCACCAACCATTCCAGTACCTCTGTGAACCAATCTTGGGCAGGCCAGAACGGAGCTACCAGCGTCATCCTTGTCACTTCTGAGGTCGCAAAATTTTTGAGGGTTTGTCCTAGTATCTTGAAGGGAGGAAAGGCATAGACGTCTAGACCTCTCCAGTCTAGGAGAAAAGCATCCACTGCCACTGCCCCTGGGTCTGAGATCGGGGAGCAGTAAAGGTCTATCCTCGCGTTCCTTGCTGTCGCGAAGAGGTCGATGTGATGTCTGCCCCACATTCTCCACAGATCCTTGCAAACATCTGAGTGAAGAGTCCACTCCGAAGGAAGGACTTGATTCTTCCTGCTCAGGAGGTCGGCCCTGACGTTCCTTTCTCCCTGTACGAATCTGGTGATGAGTCTGATTTTCCTTGCCTGTTTTGTACAGGGAGAAGGAGTGCGTCCCCCCCTGCTTCCTTATGTACGCCAAGGCTGTGTTGTCCGAGTTGACCTGAACTATAGCATTCCGGACGTGGGGCTCGAAAGCTTTTAGTGCCATCCACACTGCCATCCATTCTTTCTTGTTGATGTGCCAGGAAACCTGTTTCCCCTCCCAGGTGCCTGACACTTCTCTTGACCCGAGCGTCGCTCCCCAACCTGTTTCCAACGCGTCGGAAAACAACACTTGTTGGGGTTCGGCATGTGCAGAGACAAACCTTCTGCAAATCGGAGAGGGTCGCCCACCACAAAATGTCCTTCTTGATTCCCCTTGTGATCTTGAAGAAGAACTCCAGATCTTGAGAGAGACGCCTCCAATTCTGGTATAGAAAGAACTGGAGAGGTCTGAGATGCAACCTTCCTAGGGAAACGAATTGCTCCAGCGAGGAGAGTGTCCCCAACAGACTCATCCACTCCCTCGCTGTGCATGCATCTTTCTCTAGGAAGGTCGTTAGTTTCTCGCAGCAACGAGCTATCCTCTCTGGCGACGGATATGCCCGAAAATCCGGAGAAACCATCCGAATCCCCAGATAAATCCGCTCTTGACTGGGGATTAACTGCGACTTCTGGAAGTTCACCAGAAGTCCCAGAGAACTTGCCAAAGTAAGGGTCTTCTGTAGGTCATCCAGACATCTTTCTTGTGACTTTGCTCTGATCAGCCAGTCGTCGAGATAGACACACTCTCACTCCCTCCAAATGTAGCCACTGCGCCACGTTCTTCATTAACCCCATGAAAACTTGAGGGGCTGTCGAGAGGCCGAAGCACAAGGCCCTGAATTGGAAGATCCTCCCTCCCATCATGAATCTCAGAAACTTCCGTGAAGAAGGATGGATAGGCACATGGAAGTAAGCGTCCTGAAGATCTAGGGACACCACCCAATCCCCTGGACAAAGAGCAGCCAACACTGAAGAAGTCGTCTCCATGGCGAACTTCCTCTTTTTCACAAAGACGTTCAGGGCGCTTACATCCAGAACCGGTCTCCATCCTCCTGAGTTTTTTGGGACTAGAAAAAGTCGGTTGTAAAAACCCGCAGAAAGAGGATCTTTCACTAGTTCTATAGCCTCTTTCTCTAGCATAAGATCTACTGCTAGAGAAAGGGCTTGATTCATGATGGGGTCCTTGTACTTGGCCACCAACTCCCTCGGAGTCGTCGTCAACGGTGGCCTTGATGTGAAGGGAATGAGGTAGCCTTTGCGGACAATCGAGAGGGACCAGTTGTCCGCCCCTTTCTGGGCCCAGACGTCAGCAAATTTCAGAAGTCTGGCACCCACTGATGTCTGGAGAACTTGAATACTATTTCTTCCCTCTGATGGATCTAGAGAAGGTCTTCCCTCTCTTAAAGGGTCTAGATCCTCTAGAGGAAGAAGCTCTGGCAGGAGGGCCTCCTCGAAAGGGCTCCTGCCTCAAGGGAGTCTCTTTCTTGGTCTTGGCCTGGAAAGAAGTTCAAGGCTTCCAGGCCGACTGAGCCAGCATGTCTTGTGTAGCCTTAGCCGAGAGGGCACTCGAGACATCTTGTATAATCTTCTTGGGGAAGAGGAGAGGTGAGAGTTGCGCGTATAGAAGAGAGGCTTTCTGCGCATGCGATACTGACTTCGTCAGGAACGAACAGTATACCGATCTCTTTTTAATCACTCCCGCTCCAAAAAGGGAAGCGACTTCACTTGAGCCATCTCTCACTGCCTTGTCCATACAAGTGAGAACACTGTTAAGATCCTCAGGTGAAAGGGAATCCGGGCCCTGCGTCTTTTTGTCCAAAACTCCTAATGACCAGTCTAGGAAGTTGAATACTTCCAGGACTCAGAACATTCCCTTCAACAGGTGGTCAAGCTCATTCATCCCCCACGTAGTCTTAGCAGACAGGAGGGCAGAGCGTCGAGAGGAATCCACCAGCGAAGAGAAGTCCGAGTCCGCAGAGGAGGGAAGAACGAGGCCCAAGGGTTCTCCCGATTCGTACCAGAACCCTAACTTCCCTGTCAGCTTGGAAGGAGGGAAAGAAAACACTGTCTTCCCTTTCTCTTCCTTAGCGAGGAGCCATTCCCCAAAACCTCTTAGAGCCTTCTTCATGGAGATGGTAGGTTTCATCCTAACACAAGATGAAACCTTCGAAGTTTTGGAGGTTGAAAATAACGAGAGAGGCGAAGGAGGAGCGACAGGAGAAAGGGCATCCCCAAATTCTTGGAGCAGCAGGTCTGTTAACCTCTTATAAGAGGAAACCGCAGAATCCTTAGGTACTTCCTCTTCCGAAGGCTCCTGTTCTTCCTCAACCGAAGAACCTTCAAGATCCTTATGAGGATAGGTGATCTTGTCCGAAGAAGTGCGTCCATCCTTGGAGGTGCGTCTGGAAGAAGTCTGATAGGGGAAGTCAAAACTTCCGGAGAGCGCCTGCCCGAAAAGTCCTTCTTGTCAAGAGGAGGGCGTTCTCCAGGCTCTTGGCGCCTAACGAGAGCAGGGCGGTTCTCTGGGGAAGAGCGCCTGCTTGGAGAAAAGCGACTATCAGGCTCTTGGCGCCTGTCCAAAGGAGAGCGGCTGCCTGGCGAAGAGCGCCTGCTATGTGAGAAGCGCCTACCAGGCTCTTGGCGCCTGACCTGAGGAGAGCGGCTCTCTGGTGAAGAGCGCTTACTTGGGGAGAGGCGTCTGCCAGGCTCCCGGCGCCTGACTCGAGGAGAGCGAAAATCAGGTGAAGAGCGCCTGCCAGGAGAAACGCGCCTATCAGGCTTTTGGCGCCTGCCAAGCGAAGAGCGCCTACTAGGAGAACAGCGCCTGTCCGTCTTAGGGCGCCTGTCAACAGGAGAGCGGATGCCTGACGAGGAGCGGCTACATGGAGAATAGCGCCTAATAGGGTCCTGGTGCCTGACGAGGGGAGAGATCCTGTCTCGAGAAAAGCGCCTGCTGGGAGAGGCTCGCCTACGAGACGCCAGTTCCTTGTCTGAAGGAGAAACGAAGTCAACAGGAGAGCGCCTGCCAGGCGACTGGCGCCTTGACGAAGAAGGGAGTTTGTCCGTTGAAGAGCGTCTCATGCTAAAATCCAAATATCCGGGAGAGAGGGCAGCTTCCGACGAATAGCGTAAGGCGGGAGAAGGGCGCCTGGACTTCTTAACCGGAAGCGAGACGTCCTTCTTACGACGAGAAGTCACAGTCAAGGAGTCAGCCAGAGCCGAAATCTGCGCCTGCAGACTCACCAAAATACGAGCGGGAGACTTCACAGAATCCTTAACGGGAGACGAGGCTCGATCCCTACTAGGAGAACAATACTCCAGAGATCTCCTAGGTTTCTTCACTTCCTCATCAGGCTCTTCCGAAAAAACTTCAGGGCTGGAGGGAAGGGTGCAAGGAGCCTCCCAGGCTCTCTTCGACGGGTGCGATGCTTCCGAGGAGCTCCATCCGCGCTTAGGAGAAGGAGAAGGCGAAGACGAGAAACACTGGCGTAAACTTCTCTCTTGGCGCGATCTAAGGTAGCCTGGGAACGTACATCAGGCGCTACCGAGGGGACGCCTGACCGTGGGGGTTCTCCCTAACCTTCCTGCGGCTGTCAACTTTCCTCCTCCACTGGGACTGCGAGTCTGGAAGAGGTCTAGGCCTGGAAGCATTAGGGAGCCAATCAGACGCACCCTCCACTGCACTGGGATCACTGCACAAATCACTATTACAATCCCTCTTACCTTCAAAATGTTTAATTTTCATCTCCATGCTGCGAATAGTGGCTCTCATGGTGGCCACTTCCGAAGGCGCATCTTCGGGTTCGATGCAGGGAGCAGGTGCTGAAACGGGAGAAGGTGCTACTTCTAAAACAGGGTTATCTACTTCCAACTCGCTAATACGAGATCTACTAGAGCTCCTTGAAGAAGCTTTCCTAACCTTGTCTTTTTCAAGCTTCCTCAAGTAGGAAGACAGACTTCCATTCATCCTCATTCAGCTTTTCACATTCTTTACAAGGGTTAATAAAAGAGCAGTCATTCCCCCTACACTTCATACATACTGTGTGAGGGTCTACCGCAGCTTTTGGTAGCCTCACCTTACAATCACTCACTGAACAAACTCTGAACACAGCCGATTTCTTAACATCAACATCAGACATAACGAAATCCAAAGAAAAATCCAAAGAATAATCAAAAACGGTCCACAAAGCGCAAATGCCAAGCCAAAAGATCAGGTACTTCACCAAAAGTCCGTTGAAACAATCCAGGGCAAAACGAGAAAGAATCCAACTATTGAGAGGTATCGACAACAGGTGTAGTCGACACCGGCGACAGAGAAAATCTGACAAGAAAGTGGGATTGGTTCATACACCCGCCACCCAGCGGTGGGTAAGGTAGATCACCTGACCTACCTGTCGCGTGTCCCGCGAGTTTTGAATTCTGTCGTGACGTCAGAGACATAAGCTAAGTATATATCTGACAGGAAAGTTCATGTACAAAATTGAGGGATCCAAGTAAGATAAAATATGTTCCTTCATATAGCTTAACTATGAAGTTCCAGAATGAAATAACAGAGGAAGTAGATAAAATGCTTAAAGAAGGTGTTACAAAGAAATCCGTCAGTCCATATAACTTTCCGCTTAAGTTGTTCCCAAGACGGAGAGGGTTTGTGTGGATTTCAGAAAATTAGCAAATATGTAATATCACATATAATATTCTACCCAAGAGTAGTTAAGAGGAAAGAATTGGAGAGAGAAGATAGTCACAGTGTACTGTTGAGAATAACACGCTGAGGTTTTCCTTAAGTCAGCAGGTGCAATAGACTAAACAACCAGGCGGAGTCCGTCATGTGACACTGTTGTCAGTTAACATACATTTAATATTCACATTTTATCCTTATCTAAATTAATATAATGTTTCTATCAAGTCCGATGTGACTAGTAATTTTCAAGATAAATTAATATAATCTTTGTCTGATAAGTCTTGAATCAAATTTATGTATTTTATGAATGTGTTCATTTGTGCGTTCGTGTAACCAGAGTTTAAGGCGTGTTTGTCACCCAGAGTGAGATTCATAGTGCAGGTCAATGAGTGTGGTTAACTCGAATCTTTTGTAAGAAAATCTCGGAAATAAAACATATCTCCAAGTTTTTGTATATACAAAAACTCGGAGATGTATTTTATTTAATCATCTCTATTCACCCTAGTGTTTGCCCAAAAGGCGGCACTACACATTCACTATGTGCTGGTGCAGAACAGCTGTCATGCAACTTATTTTTACAGATTCAAGAAGGATGATCATATCTGAAACAGCTGAAGGACTACATATAATTGTTTTTATTTGTATGGGCGTACTGCCACATTATGATCCTCATAAGAAATAACTGTCATTGTAGTTTTTGGAATTTTATGTAGTACCTGCCAACCCTGTTTTGGACACATTTCTAATATCTCCTCTCTTCTGAAGTCATATAAATCCCTGTTGAAGATTGCCCATCGTCCATAACTAAAATTAATATGGGGTTTGATATCTACTAACACTTCACTGTCATCTAATTTTAAATTACAAAGCATAAGTGATTGGGTCTTGGATTTTGCATGAATGACAGATTTCTTACCAAATCTATGAATGTCACTATTTCCTACAGTGCCTACTTTCTTTTGCAAATATTTACAGATTTAAAATAATTATATTTCTCCTCTTTTGCAGTTGCTAGAAGGCACTGGGGGAGTTTAGGTACTTGTGCTCTCTCCACATTATTTTCAAGCGTCAGAGACCGTTTCATTCCAGTCAGCTGGGCGATAAGCATCTACATTTCTAGAGAATTTGTAACAAAGTGCTCCCTTTATATTTCAATTATGAAGAAGAATGCTTTAAATGTTACATGTGGTACTAAAGGCATCTTTATGTTTCGCAAAAGAGAGATCCAGGTTTCCCATTTCTCATCAGCTACACTGAGGTTTACAAGTACAGTACGGTCCCTAATTATGCGAGAATTTGGTTGATTCATGGCCTTGCAGAACTGGAAAAGCACAGATTTCAATACACATACCTTAGGGGAATAATTCCATTAGGGCAAAGGCAAACGGCAACTTACCCAGTCGAACTTATTTACTATCCATTTTCAATACTTTCTATGTACTATATTGTAATTTTTTCTAAAATGAAATTGTTCTTTTGGATAAATAAAATATTAAAAAGGTTTTAATAACTTGAAAAAATTTAAAATTACAACCCAGGATGGTGAAAACTCCCACACATAAACACTGCCACCATTGGGTGCAAGTGTACTAAATGATAAAGTAATTTCCTTTAAAAAACCTTTCGTATGGAATTTCCTCTACCTATCCTCTGCCATAAAACCTTCAAACTCCTCTATCTCATCCTCCATGAAGAGCTCTTTTCTTACTTCATGTTTAGCAATGACGGATTTCAAGTTTTCCTTTGTCTTTAACTTAAGGACAAGCTTTTTAATTTTGAGAAAATAGGTCTTCCTCTTCGACTTCTAGGCAGATGCATACATGATGCAGATGATCAGAATACACTTTGCAGATCTGAATAATATGCATGGCGATGATTATGATACCGATCATTCATACATACGGTGCTATGACGTCACAGATGTGTGAGGCGGAGCCTTCCGACTTCGCTAATGGCTGAGCAGAAGCCTTCAGAATACACTTACTCATTTCAAATATTAATAATAATGTAAAAAGCAAAATATCTATAAAATATTTAATACAAATTAAATAAATATGTCTTACAGAACATTTGACAACTAATCAAGTCACCCCTGTACTGTATACATAATCAATTTTCTCTCATAGCATTGAAGCATTAATCCTTTTAAAATTATCACTGATTTGCTTTTTTTTTTATAACAACACTTGTTTATTCACTAATGACTGTATTTTTCATATTGTGTTAATGACTAAATACAGATTTTTATGATAAAAATGTGTTACACCAGACTTATACTACTGTAGTTATGTATCTATTTAGGTCACTCCAGGTTGGGCCCTGGACTGAGCATAATAGGTGGTGTATAGTTTCTCTCTCTCTCTCTCTTGGGGTAATGTAAGATGTATTTGAAATTATATCGCTGTAAGGTTTTTTATGATGAAGTGTGTAGTACAATAATTAAAATATTTACTAATTATTCTCATTTTATATTTTCCAGTCTGTTTTTACTGGAAAATAAAATGAAAATAATTAGTAAATATTCTAAATATCGTACATGCTCTATCATAAAAAATCTTTGCAGCAATATAATTTCAAATAAATCTTACCTTACCCTGAGAGAGAGAGAGAGAGAGAGAGAGAGAGAGAGAGAGAGAGAGAGAGAGAGAGAGAGAGAGAGAGAGAGAGAGAGAGAAACTATTATACTCAGTATGGGGCCTAACCTGGAAGAAGCTTAATAGATGCATAACTACAATATATGTAAGTGTGCTGTAAATAATTTTTACCATAAAAATCAGTATTTAGCCACATACACAATAAAAAAAAATATGATATTGTCATGTTACAATAAAGTTTTATACATACTTACCTGACAGATATATACTTAGCTATAGACTCCGTCGTCCCCGACAGAATTTCAAATTTCGCGGCACACGCTACCGGTAGGTCAGGTGATCTACCGCCCTGCCCTGGGTGGCAGGACTAGGAACCATTCCCGTTTTCTAATCAGAATTCTTCTCTTCCACCTGTCTCCTGCGGGGAGGCTGGGTGGGCCATTAATCGTATATATCTGTCAGGTAAGTATGTATAAAACTTTATTGTAACATGACAATATCATTTTTATACATTCAACTTCCCTCCCAGATATATACTTAGCTAATTAGCACCCATTGGTGGTGGGTAAGAGACAGCTAACTACTGAAATAGACAGGTAAACAACATATGTTGTAGGTATTAATAAACCTTGGTTCCTACCTTATTAGGCTGAAGACTTCGCGGCTACTGCCTTGGAGTCTGCTTAGCCTCAAGAGCCTCAGCGAGATATTGATCTATGGCTAAGAGTTCTTGTGGGTCTGCCAATGGGGTCTTATCCACTTACTCGGCAGAGCCTAAAGGCCTTTGTCATTGGGTGCTATTCCACTAACATGACAATACACCTTGTTCAAGGAGCACAACACCGATCCCGATCACCTGATCCTAACATTCATGTTAGTTCTAAGATTGCAAGGAGTTATCCCCGAACTCCTTACAAACAACCAAAAACTCGAAACATAATTACACGTTCATTTATACAAAATATATAAAAAAAAAAAAAATTTTTGTACCCCCCTACTAGCCATACATACCCTTGATCCCCTACCAGCAATGACACTATGCGCCCGTGCGACGTCCGTGAGCTTGCTAATAGAAAACCAAGCACATATCTGACAAGAGGGTTTATGTACGATAAAATTAAAATATCTAAGGATCAGTCTTTGCTCCAAGACCCAGAACTGTATCTGCTGATACAAATGGACCTAGAGAGAAGCACTTCTCATAAGTCACTTTCACATCCTTCAGGTAATGAGACGCAAACACTGAATTGCACCTCCAATAAGTAGTCTCAATGATATTTCTAAGAGACATATTCTTTTGGAACGCCAGGGACGTTGCTACTGCCCTCACCTCATGGGTCTTAACCTTTAGAAGACCGAAGGATTCCTCCGAGCAGTTCTTGTGTGCGTCAGTAATTACGCTTCTCACAAAGAATCCAAGGCGTTTTTGGACATGAGTCTTTTGGGGTTCTTCACAGCACACCAAAGACCTTGTTGACAACCTCCCATCTGTTTCTTTTTCTCTAAATAAAATTTAAGAGCTCTCACTGGACAGAGAGACCTCTCTGTCTCTCTGCCTACGAGGCTAGATAGACCTTTTACCTCAAAGCTTCTGGGCCAAGGTTTTGATGGGTTTTCGTTCTTCGCCAAAAGAAAACAATGTCTGGAACGAGCAGATAGCAGCATCTCCTTTGAATCCCACTGTGGAGTCCAGAGCGTGCAATTCGCTCGTCCTGGCTGGCTGTAGCGAGGGACAACAAGAATAAGCATTTCCTAGTGACGTCGCAGAAGGAAGCCAGATGTAAAGGCTCGAATTTATCCGAGGAAAGGAATTTCAGGACCACGTCCAGATTCCAACTAGGTGTTCTAGGAGTTGCTGCTTTTGAAGTTTCAAAGGATCTAATCAAATCATGTAGATCTTTGTTATCTGCAATTTCTAGCCCTCGATTCCTGAATACTGAAGACAGCATGCTTCTGTATCCCTTGATTGTTGACACAGATAGGTGCGATTCCTCTCTCAGAAAGAGGAGGAAATCGGCAATGTTAATTATAGAGGTACTGGAGGAGGACAGCTTCTGACTCTTACACCACCTCCTAAAGACTTCCCACTTCGATTGGTGTACTCTTCTCGTCGAAGATCTGCGGGCTCGAGCGATAGCGCCTGCAGCCTTGCGAGAAAAGCCCCTCGCTCTGACAAGTCTTTCGATAGTCGAAAGGCAGTCAGAGCGAGACCGGGGAGGTTGTGATGAAACCTCTCGAAGTGGGGTTGTCTGAGTAGATCTGGTCTGCTTGGAAGAGATCTGGGGAAGTCCACTATCCACTCCAGTACCTCCGTGAACCATTCTTGGGCTGGCCAAAATGGGGCTATTAGGGTCAACTTCGTGCTATTTGAAGCTACGAACTTCCTGAGCACTTCCCCCAGGATCTTGAACGGGGGAAAGGCGTAGGCGTCTAAACCTGACCAATCCAGGAGAAACGCGTCTATTGCAAAGGCTCTCGGATCTTCCACTAGTGAGCAAAAGATCTCTACTCTTTTGGAGAGGAACGTCGCAAACAGGTCTATGTGAGGCCTCCCCCACAGGGACCAAAGACTTCGACACACTTCTGCGTGTTTTTTAGAGTCCATTCTGTGGGAAGGACCTGATTCCTCCTGCTTAGTCTGTCCGCTCTCACATTCTTTATCCCTTGCACAAATCTTGTGAGGAGAGTTATGCCTCTTTCCTCTGTCCAGGTTAACAGGTCTTTTGTTAACTGATAGAGGGAGAAAGAGTGCGTGCCTCCTTGCTTGCGTATGTAAGCCAGAGCCGTGGTGTTGTCCGAGTTTATCTGTATCACCCCGCCTCTGACTATCTCCTCGAAGAACCTTAAGGCTTAGGTGTATGGCCACTAGTTCCTTGCAATTGATGTGCCAGGACACCTGTTCCTTTGTCCAGGTGCCTGACACCTCCCTTGCTCCTAGCGTCGCTCCCCATCCCGACTCCGAAGCGTCGGAAAATAACACTTGGTCTGGGTTCTGCAGGGCCAGCGACACGCCTTCGTTCTTCTGAAGAGGAGGATCCACCACTTCAAGTGATCTTTTATCTCTTGTGGAAGCGGGAAGGTGTCTGAGAGTTGTCCCGTCTTCCAACTCCACACCCCTCTCAGGAAAAACTGAAGAGGGCGAAGGTGAAGCCTCCCCAGAGAGAAGAACTTTTCTAGCGAGGACAGAGTCCCTAAAAGGCTCAGATAATCCCTCGCTGAACTGCTCTTTCTCTCTAAGAAGTTCGAGATTCTCGACAAACCTCGAGTGATTCTCTCTCGCGAAGGAAATACTCGAAAACCCCGAGAATCCATCTGAATCCCCAGATAGACCAAGCTCTGGCTGGGGATCAGCTGCGACTTCTCGAGGTTCACGAGTAATCCCAGCGATTCTATCATGTTTCTTGTTATTGATAAGTCCTCCAAGCACTGAATCTCCGACTTGGCCCTGATCAGCCAGTCGTCTAAGTAGAGGGAGATGTTTATTCCCTCTAGGTGAAGCCATCTTGCTACATTCGCCATCAGGTTGGTGAATACCTGTGGAGCTGTAGACAGGCCGAAACACAGAGCCCTGAATTGAAAAATCTTGTCTCCTATCATAAATCGAAGATATTTCTTTGACAAATGGTGAATGGGAACGTGGAAATACGCATCTTGCAAGTCCAGAGAGACCATCCAATCTCCTGGACGAAGAGCTGACATTACTGAGGCGGGAGGACGTTTCCATACGGAACTTCTTTTTCTGAACAAAGCGATTCAGAGCGCTTACGTCCAGTACTGGTCTCCACCCCCCCTCCCCCCGATGCCTTTGGTACTAGAAAAAGGCGATTGTAAAATCCCGGGGAGTATGGATCCTGCACAAGTTCCATGGCCTCCTTTTCCCACATTTGTTCCACCATTTGAAGGAGAGTCTTTCTCATTACAGGGTCTCTGTACCTCGCTGACAGTTCCCGAGGCGTAGATGTTAGGGGTGAGGAACTGTCCTCGGAGGGGATTACGTATCCCTTCTTTAGGACCGAGACTGACCAAGGGTCGGCTCCCTTTTTGCCCAGACTCCTGCAAAGTTCAGGAGTCTGGCGCCCACTGGTGCTTGAAGGAACAACAAGTCATTTTGTCTTCTTGAAAGGTCTGAAGGAAGACCTTCCTCTCTTGTCAGAGCTCTTCTTTCTGGCAGGGGGACGAGCCGCTGCACCTCCACGAAAGGGCTGCTGAGGAGGACGAGAGTCCTTTTTATTTGTCGACACTACAGGACGGCCCTTCTTGGACGTTTGTACAAGTAGGTCTTGTGTCGCCTTCTCAGTTAGCGAGCGAGATATATCCTTCACTAACTGAGAAGGAAACAGATGATCTGACAGAGGTGCGAACAATAAAGCTGTCCTCTGGCTCGGAGAAACCCCTTTTGATAACAGGGATCCATATACTGATCTCTTCTTCAGAAGACCAGCACCAAATAGGGAAGCAACTTCTCCCGAACCGTCTTGTACTGCCTTGTCCATGCAAGACAGGACGCTATGGAGAATCTCTGGGTTCTTAAGAAACTCCGGGTCTTTAGATTTATTAGCCAGAACTCTGAGTGACCAATCCAGAAAATTGAACACCTCTGACCGATCCTAAAGAGTGACGTCTGGAGGCATCCACTAAATTGGCAAAGTCCATCTGCCGAAGCAGGAAGAGAAAGACCCATAGTCTCTCCTGTCCCATACCAAATACCTCTCTTTCCATGGAGTTTGGAAGGAGGCATGCAGAATACAGTCTTTCCCAACTCTTTCTTCTTGCCCATCCAAGAATCTAAAGATTGGAGGGCCTTCTTCATGGAAATCGCAGGCTTCATTTTCAGAAAGGCCGAAGATTTCACCGTAGTCGAGCTCGAAAAGAGAGAACGAGGAGAAGGAGGAGCCGCCGGACTAAGAGAGTCTCCAAACTCTTGTAGTAACAAGGAGGCTAAGATCTTATAATTCGAGAGTCCCTCATTTGCCGGAAGCTCGTCATCAGACAAATCGTCCAAACCTCGATCAGACGAAGGAGAAAGCTCTCGTTTGGAGGAAGAGTCTTTCCAAGACCTCCTACGATCTGAAGGAGAGGAGCTCCTGTTTGGAGAAGAGTCATAAATTCCAGAAATGAGTCTCCGACTCTTGCCTCCTGGCTCTTGACTCTTGCCTCCTGACTCCTGCCTCCTGGCTCCTGACTCCTGCCTCCGGACTCCTGCCTCCTGACTCCGGACTCCGGCCTCCTGCCTCCTGACTCCTGCCTCCTGACTCCTGACTCCTGACTCCTGACTCCTGACTCCTGACTCCTGACTCCTGACTCCTGCCTCTTGCCTCCTGGCTCTTGCCTCCTGGCTTCTGCCTCTTGCCTGGGTGACTCCTCACTCCTGGGTGACTCCTCACTCCTGGCTCTTGGCTCCTGCCTCCTGGGTGACTCCTCACTCCTGGCCGGTGCCAGACGCCTGATCGGCTCATTGTCGTAGGTTGACTCCACGTTCTTACAGGGAGCCTCACCTCGAGTAGGAGCATCGATCCTGGCGGCAGATACCTCCATACGTCTGGAGGACCTTTTGATAGGAAGGGAAGAGTCTTTCCTTCTAGGAGGCTCCTTTGAAAGCACTCCTACAAAAGACGAAATCTGCTCCTGCATAGCAATCATAAACCTCTTAGTAACCTCCTCTTTATCCTCTTCGGGAGGAGGGGAAGGAGGAGGGGAGGAGTCCATAGCCTCCACCTCCTGACTCCTTCTAACTCTGGTTGACAGAATGGCTCTTCTTGCCTTCTTAACTCCGAAGGAGACTCCTCAGGGAAGTTTTCCGGGCTCGAGTCAATCTCGGAGCCTTCCAACTCCTCTTCAGTGGTCGAGAGCGATCTGAATCCCTCCAATCACGTCTCGGAGACGAAGATCCCGACAAAGAAAAACACTCACGCAGGACGCTTTTACAATAGCGATCCTTGGCAGTCTGGGGTGTCACAGAAACCGCTGAAGGGACACCTGATCGGTGGGGATTCTCCACAACCTCCTTTCGGTTTTCGACTTCCTTCTCCTCTGGGCATGTGAGCTTGGAAGAGGTCTAGACCTAGGAGCGTTGCGGATCGACCAGATGCCCCCTCCACTACACTGGGGACACTCATACCACTGTCCACTGAAAAAAATCACTAGCCATTACCTTGCAGGGCAGCCATTTTGTTTTCCATTAACTTGAAGGCCGCTTTTAGATCCGCAAGTTCTTTCGCTGAATCTACAGGTTCTGCAATAGGAGAAGGGGCTGCAATGGAAGGAGAAGTAGCAATACTTACCCTTGGGGAAGATCCCAAGCTAGGAATTAGTTCATTAGATCTAGAACTACTTAAACTTCTAGAAGAAGCCTTCCTCACTCTTTCTCTTTCTAACTTTTTCAAATAATTAGTTAGATTCTTCCATTCATTCTCACTCAAATTCTCACATTCCTTGCAAGTATTAGTGAAAGAACATTCATACTCCCTGCAACCCTTGCATACAGTGTGAGGGTCTACCGAAGCTTTCGGCAACCTCACCTTACAGCCTACATTCACACAACGTCTCACAACCATTCCAGTGTCAGACATTTTAAAAGAAAAATCCAAAATCAAGTCCACAAAACAGTCCACAAAAGCGTATGCCAATCCAACAATCCAGATACGTCACCAAAAGTCGGTCAAGAAGATCAATTGCCGGTGAAAAAAGAAAAACCAATCGAGAGGAACCAACAACAATGTTGATGGTCCGGACGACAGAAGAATTCTGATTAGAAAACTGGAATGGTTCCTAGTCCTGCCACCCAGGGCAGGGCGGTAGATCACCTGACCTACCGGTAGCGTGTGCCGCGAAATTTGAAATTCTGTCGGGGACGACGGAGTCTATAGCTAAGTATATATCTGGCAGGGAAGTTGAATGTATAAAAACAGTAATGAATAAATAGTGTTGCTCAAAAAAAAAAAAAAAAAAAAAAAAAAAAAAAAAAAAAAAAAAAAAAAAAAAAAAAAAAATAGTAATAATTTTAGATAAGGTCAATGAAAAAAATCCACAATTTAGTGAAAACTCCCCATGGAAAAGTGAATGATGCGTTAAAAAAAATCAGCGAAAAAGTGGACCACGGAAATGTGAAACGAGTAAAAACATGGGGCACTGTAAAGGGTGCTGGTCAACAGATTCATCTTCCGCAAAAGGAAGTGAAAACAGAACAGCACGAGCTATGTACCACTTAAATACTAAGGGAGACTCGATCAAATCATGGTTGAAACACCCAAAGTCTAAAGGAAGAACTGGGACGGAAGAACACGGCAATCTACGGATGATGACAGTGAGGCGAAAAATGCCAGAGGCGACACACAACAGAATGTCAGCAATGACATTATGGAGTGCCGGTAGTAACTACCAGACAAGCTGGATGGGGAAGGTAGAGGGTTCTTGCATGACGTCACCACGTCACCATGACAGCTGGAGCCATCTCCCGAGAAGCAAGAGCCTTTCTCTCATCAGGCTAACTCATTCTACATCAATGAGCATCAGAACACAGAAGAAGAAGAGCTGCTTGGAGGATGATACACGGGGGGAGTAAAAGATAATAGAAGAATTAACGTGTGGCTCAGAACCTAAATAACTCTGTAAACCTAAATAACTCTTACTGTTTGTTGTAGGTAACATAATGCAAAAACAGAAAACAAGCACAATACCTTACACAAGAGGAAATAAGCTAGATTCATCAAAATTATTACTAATGCCGATCCACACCATCTGCACAAGGACAAGGCAGGAAGAATTCTGACAAGAATTCCAATGCCACCAGGTGGGAAACAAGTGATTACAGATTGTCCCAGCTGTTAGCCAAGCATTATTTCTTTTATTTTGAATGCTGATTGCACCTGATGGTGCGAAGATATAAGCTAACTTTAACTGTAGGCAAGACTCATTTCCAAATAACATATATTTCAGCATATAAGACTACCTTTAAATCCTAAAATTCACCCCTAAAAATTGGGGGTCACCTTATATTACAATTCTAAAAATCAAACCTTGAATTCTAAGATTTATATCAGTAGGCTAGCCTTGGCCTTGGTGCTATAGCCTAACCACCAACATACATGAAGATCCACATTAACCCTTAAACGCCGACTGGACGTATTTTACGTCGACATTTTTTGTCTCTCGGGTGCCGACTGGACGTATTTTACGTCGACATACAAAAGTTTTTTTTTTTAAAATTCGCGGAAAAAATACTTTTAGGCCTGCCAGCCAAAAACTCTTGAATCACGCGCCTTGGGGGATGCTGGGAGTTCACGGATCAAGGTGTTGTTTTGTTTACAATCGTTACGCAGGCGCGCAAGCGCGAATTTCTTTCTTGCCGCACTAAAAAGTATCTGTGACACATCTCGGAAATTATTTCGTCACCTTGACATAATTTTTGTACCATTTTAAATTAGCCGTTACATGGAGTATTATATATAAAAATGTGCGCATTTTTATGAATACAAAAAAAAAAAAAAAAATACTCCTGATTGTAGCTTTTATCAGTTTTGAGATATTTTCATATAAATAACGATAAGTGCCAAAATTTCAACCTTCGGTCAACTTTGAATCTATCGAAATGGTCGAAAAACGCAATTGTAAGCTAAAACTCTAATATTTTAGTAATATTCAATCATTTAACTTAATTTTGCAACTAATTGGAAGTCTCTAGCACAACATTTCGATTTATGGTGAATTTATGAAAAAACTTTTTCCTTACGTCCGCGCGGTAACTCTTCCGAAAAAATCATACATGCGATTGTGGTAATGTTTGCACCATTTTAAATTAGCCGTTACATAAAGTTTTATATATGAAAATGTGCGCAATTTCATGCACAATACAACTAAAAACAACCCATGGTTGTAGCTTTTATCAATTTTGAAATATTTTCATATTAAAAATGATAAGTGACAAATTTTCAACCTTCAGTCAACTTTGACTACCGAAATGGTTGAAAAACGCAATTGTAAGCTAAACCGCTTATATTCTAGTAATATTCAAGGATTTACCTTCAGTTTGCAACAAATTGGAAGTCTCTAGCACAATATTTCGATTTATGGTGAATTTATGAAAAAAATAAAATTTTCTTTACGTCGGCGCGGTAACTCTTCCGAAAAAATCATACGTGCGATTGTGGTAATGTTTGCACCATTTTAAATTAGCTGTTACATAAAGTTTTATATATGAAAATGTGTGCAATTTCATGTAAAATACAACAAAAAATAATTGAAGGTTGTAGCTTTTCTCATTTTTGAAACATTTGCATATAAATCACGATAAATAGAAAAAAAACCACGTTCGGTCAACTTTGACTCTACCGAAATGGTCAAAAAACGCAATTGTAAGCTAAAACTCTTACAGTCTAGTAATATTCAGTCATTTATCTTCATCTTGAAACAAATTCGAAGTCTCTAGCACAATATTTAGATTTATGGTGAATTTTAAAAAAAATCTTTCCTTCCCTCCGTGCGCGGATTCTCCGCCACAAATCTCCGAAATGCGTACATTCCATTCTCGGAATATTTGCGCCGTTTCATATTAGGCATTTCATAGAGTTTTATATATGAAAATGTGCGCAATGTCATGTAAAATAAAACGAAAAATATTTGAAGGTTGTAGCTTTTCTTATTTTCGAAATAATTGCATATAAAAAATATATATATAAAAAATTCGACATTCGGTCAACTTTACCTAGTCAGATATGGTCGAAAACTGCATTTGTAAGCTAATATTCTTACAGTATAGTAATATTCAATCATTTATCATCATATTGAAAGAAATTGGAAGTCTCTAGGACAATATTTAGATTTATGGTGAATTTTTGAAAAAAATATTTGTTTATGTCCGTGCGTTACGAATTCATGCATTATTTTGTGATAATATTTTCTCTGTGTTGCTTTTATCGTTTTACAATGTGTTATATACCAAAATGATCGCAATTTAGTGTGCATTACAACGAAAAAAGAAGTAACTCGTTACCTTTAACCGTTTTGCGCACAGCGCGATTTGAATACAATTATATATGAAATTTAGTTTTTGCGCTATCATATATCGCATTATTTATATATGATAATGATAATTTTTTTCATTTCTGATGGTTGCATACTAAACTTCAGCCAATGACAAAAAAGGAGCCAAAAATGAACTCTTAATCTTGAAAACTAAGCGTGCTGTGATTTTTTGAAAAAAATATTTTTTCCGCTTCCGCACTCACTCTGAAACACTTCCGGCACACGGGAGACATTTTTTTTTTTACCGCTTCGGCGTTTAAGGGTTAAGAAATAAACGGATAATAAAGTCAATAAAACAATTTTTACCTTATACATTATTTGATGAATAATTCTAAATCAATGAAGCAAACTTTTATCTATGCAATCCCTGCTGAGAAAATGTAAACATCAAGTTGCAGTTGCACTCACAGCAACCTTCATCTTTCAGTAACCTTTTAGAAATTTCAATGGTATTGTAATTACGGTAGTACTAATAACATTTAGGATAACAATATTAATTTTTCATTAAAAGTGTCTCTTACATATCAAAGATTGATCACATGTGCTACAATCATAGGGATTCCAGTCTGGTTTAGCGAGTCGACTTTGGCTTTGTCGTCGATATCATACAATGAATGAATGATTGGAAGTTTTCTGGCATCCTGACATCGAAGGTCATTGACGCCGATTGATATCATACAAATCAACTTCGGTACCATCCATGGCATTTTTCAAATGATCTTATGACTTTCTATTTTTACGTTCCTCCATGTTTTTATAAAAAAGGGCAGAGAGCATCAAGAAAGGCAGCACGCAAGGCTGTTTGTAACTGTTTAGAACAATTCATTCTTGTGAACGATAGGGTACAACAATTATCGTTCATTATTGTATTGTTATTTGCTGTTGTTTGAAATGGCGACGGGGAAAAAAAAAAAAAAAAAAAAAAAAAGTTTCCCTTTTAGGCAACATCTGCATGCAAAACAGGATATAGAATCGGCTTTGTTGAACCCAGCTTTGATAATTTATGAAAAGAATATATCTGAATTAAGTTCGATTCGGCAACTAAAGACAGTGATGATAGCAGTGTAGGATGATCAGCTCATTATTTTAAGACTAAAAAAACTAGAATGCAAATGGCACATCATCGCTCTCTATATTATGGTAATACAATGATACATGCAATATAATTACAGCAAACCAAGTTTTATTAAAATTATCATTATTGTCAGTACAACTATTATTCGACTTTTACAAGTGGATATCTATCAGTGTATAACACCCTAACAGAGGCAATAGTGTTTTCTCTCTCTCTCTCTCTCTCTCTCTCTCCCTCCATTTTATTGACTGTAACAGTAATGAGTTCTCTATCCTCCACTAAAAAATTCCAGTTTTTGAATTCTGGATGAAGTGATTATTGTAAACGTCTATTGACATAAATAACCGAATTGAGAAACAGCTGATTGCCGACGTCATTTACTGTAATTATCGAACGTTTATTAAGAGCTCCGTTAAAATTGTCAAATTGTTAAACTCTGCCAATTCTCAATGGTGGCTTCCATAAGTAAAAATAGAATAAATTTTTGTTCATCCTTTATGTAGTGGAGATCCCAAGAATACTAGTAAATTAAAGCTGCAGGTTATAGCAGAGGCTGAATCAAACGAATAATGGCCAGGTGAAAGTGATGTTTGGAACTGAAGAAATCCCACCTAACGCTTACATAATGAAGTAACGTGCATGTTTTCAACCAAACTTTGTTAATTTACGATAAAAAGTACATCTGAATTATATCTCTCCTAATAAATAATGGCAATACTCAAATCAGCAGAGATTTTGAGAATGTAAACAATATCAAAAGCACATGATATACACGATAATGTTTATGCTTACATTCTGTAATACAGTAACAATATGATAACAGTAATACTGTAATTGGATACAAGCAAAACAACCTTTATTTAAGTCATCAATATTATAAATATAGTTGTTCTGTTTAATTTTTGCAAATATAATCACTTTTCTCCAAAAAACATTTCGGTTATGTAATTCAGAAGTCATCCTATACTACTGATATGAGATAAATTGATGAAAATTTGCCATGATCTTTGACCTTGTCTTATCAAAAGGTTGTCTTATACACAGAAATATACAGTAATAATGACTTACAAAACTTATCACTTTACCTTTGGCTGAAATCGTGCTCCATGGGGTGCAGAAGGGGCCTGAATAATATCTGGTTGTGTTTTAAGTACACCTATCGTGATTGTGACATCATCCTCATCACTGCTGTCTTCATCTCCCTTTTCTCCATCTTCTTTATCACCATCTTTGAAAAAAAAAAAAATTAAATCAATATTTTTTGTATCAGCATCTTTGAAAACAAAAATAATTATTATTTTGTGTAAATACAACCCTTCATAGTTCATATCAACTTCTCCATTTATAGTTCCTCATTGGACGAGTGGGTTACATGCTCACCTATTGATTCGGCAGCCAGGGTTCGCTCCCGCTCTGCCAACGGGGCATCAGAGGAATTTCTTTCTGGTGATTAGAAATTCATTTCTCAATATAATGTGGTTTGGATCCTACAATAAGCTGTGGGTCCAATTGCTAAGTAACCAATTGGTTTCTTCAGGCCAGCCCTAGGAGAGCTGTTATCAGCTCAGTGGTCTGGTTAAACTAAAATATACTTAACTTTTTTCTCCATTTATATCACTAACAATTTTCATATCTCCTTTTGAAGGAGACTGAAAATAAATGAGGTGCAATTTATAAAATTTTGTGCAGCAAATCTGATATATGTCAATATTCATTTTCAACAAAAGGACATCCATTAGTTCAATTGGACAGTTCCAGATGGTACCCACAGAAACCAAATACATTATTTAGATATATCACTCAAGAGTCAAAAAGCCCCTGAGGAATGTTAAGAGATACAGAGGAGCAAATATTGGCAGTGATTTCTAACTAGGGCACCAATGGGAAAAGTTGAGTATCTTAAGGTTGATACAGTAAAGCTCCTTAGATATGAACATCAAGAGGGTTTTGTAAAGGAATGGTGAAATTGATAAGAATTCTTTAAATGATATTTGAGGAGGAACAGAAATCAATATGGGCTGGTTTAACATCAGGACTGAATGTCAATCAATGGAAAATAAGGCAGTACTGGGATATTGGGTAACAGTGCAGAAACCATAAATAATGGATGAGACCCAAGTACAAAGAAGAGACACAAGCTAAAGGTACACAGTACACAAACCATTTCAGGAAAATGGAATGCACATATGTTCAAGGTTAAATAATTTAAATAAAGATAAAATACAATATGTGTAGCAATGATGGTTATGTACATTCAAAAGTTAACTTTAAGCAAATGTTAAAGAGTGAAACTCTCACATGCCATCTCATGAGTCAAAGTGGATAAAATAAATATTGGTAAATTAATTCATCTGCTACTGTATACTATTGTTACACTGTAGGCAAAATTCACCCCTACAACCTTTCTCTCACCACTGTTTTTGGGAGTACATACAGTGGTACCTCGTTTGTCGAACATTTCTGATGTTGAACATTCAGTTTTTCGAACGAAATTTTTGAAAAAAATTTGTATTGTTTGTCGAACAAATATTCATACTTCGAACTGACCGATTATCTTGTACGTATACTATACTTACAGACAGCCTACTTCGCCCTACGAAAAAAAATGTATTAAAATTGTTGTAATTTACAATACAGGCAGTCCCCGGGTTACGACGGGGGTTCCGTTCTTGAGACGCGTCGTAAGCCGAAAATCGTCGTAAGCCGGAACGACGCTTGGAAATATGTCTTAAACTAATAAAAAGTTATAAAAACCTTACTTGTAATCCTTTGGTTACACTACATGTTGTTTCCTGTAGTTTTATGTACAACCTGGAGTTATTTTCATAAAAGAATGCTGGTTCTTGAAGGTAAAAACTACTGTAATCCTCTGGTGACACTACATTCTTGAAGTTTTATCTACAACCTGGAGTGATTTTGCCAAATCTTGAGGGCTACAAGAACAGCTGATTACTATTTACGTATCATATAGACTAATTAAAGTAAACGTATCTTTAAATAGGCTTATATTATTTGTATCAACAAATCATTTACTGGCATGAGTCAGAGGCCGTTTAACGAAACGAACACTTCTCTGTCCTTAACTCGGAGCGTCGGAAGATGCCTCTCTCTCTCTCTCTCTGATCAAATTATACTGGATAATGTCTCTCTTTGGATACTTGGAATTTGCGTTGTAATCTAACCAGAAACTTCGTTTTGTTATTATTACTGGAAACAAGCAATGATTTTTTCATTATTTGCACTTTTGGACTGTTATATGTAAACTTTGCGCACCGCAAGCTAGTATGTATTCATTCGCTCGGAAACTAGTTCCGCATATGAGGCGTCACTAAAAAACATAGAAAAATACGACATAAAAAGTGTTGAAAATCATCATAACCTCAAAATTTTTGTTGTAATCTAACCAGAAACTTATTTTTATTAATATACTGTGCTAAACTATAAAGGATTTTTATCATAGTATGCGTTTTTTAAAAGCGTCGTTAATTCGGAGCGTCGGAAGCGTCAGCGTCGTAACCTCGGAACAAGCGTTGTAACCCAGGACGGATTTTTCCATTGAATATTTAAGAAAAAGCGTCGTAACCTCGGAACGTCGTAAGCCGGAACCGTCGTAACCCGGGGACCGCCTGTATATAGTTAATGATAACCATATTCGACAAAATTAAAAAATAAAGCATTTCAATATAAAATTTAGCATAAAAGATGTACAAAATCGTATGTCACCGCGGTGACATCATGCACAGCTGATTTGAGACTCAACGAGGCAGCGTTGATATGTTGAGAAGGGGAGGAGAATTAAAAATGGCAAATTTTCTACGACAATTTGTATTTTTCATAGCTACAAACCTGAGGTCTTAACAATAGGATCATTTCTTGCGCCTAGTTGGATCCAGTTAAAAAACAGATGAAAGCAAGGAATCTTGTGATATCTGGCAACGCATGTGTAGATCGGGTGAAGGATGGTCGAAGACTATTCACCTATGATCACGCATCAGTCTTTCCCAACTCAGGATGTCTTAACACACAGAGGGGCGGCTAGAGGCGGGCAGTATGATGTTAAGACCTCAAGTTTGTAGCTATGAAAAATACAAATTGTCTTGGAAAATTTGTCATTTGTTCATATGCGAACAAACCTTCGGTCTTAACAATAGGATAGACTCATACTTGGAGGAAGGTATAAGACATCCTAGACTGGCTGGAGGCCTACCCACCAGTCCAGCTCTCAAAAGGAATGGTTTTTGGAGAGGGACTGAAACCCATTGAGAAGCTGGATAAATTGATATCTAACGACTCAGACCCTGAGTGACGTACAATGATATATGGGATAACCATTGTATAGGAAACCAAAGAGAAACTTTGACTGTCCAATAACAAACCAAGACACCAGGGTTTGTATTACTCCCAACCCCTCCTTGCCAAGGAGTGGAGCATATGCTACCAAATAGCAGGTAAGATATTTGTATAATGCACAACCAGACTATCAGTATGACTACCTTACTCAACTGTATCAAACCAGTCCAACGAATGATGTGTCTGTTCCTTAAACTGCCCGAAGGAAGAAGGAGAGGTACAAGAGAAAGAAGGAGACCAGCCAACTCACGCATTCTCTCATCCACACAATCATCTTAGGTAAGATACAAAGGTGCCCTGTTAAGGGCAACCATGAGTTACACAACCTGTTGGGCAGCCACCACAGGATCCAGGGAAAATGTGTCCGCATCTCTGTGGGCAACACCCTCAAGATAGAAGGAGGTGAACGTGGACTGGCGTAACCAAGTACCAGCGCTCAGCACTCTATGTACAGCCAAGTTCTTTTTGAAAGCTAGAGAGGGACCAATACCTCTAACGTCATGTGCTCTAGCCTGCACAGACGTGGTGGTAGAATCAACAATAGTCAAGTATGCCTGTCTGATGGCTTCCCGTATCCAAAAAGAGATAGTATTCTTAGACACCTCTTTCTTTGTACGGCCTGTGCTAACAAAAAGTCTGCGGCAGCCTGGTCTAAGGTGCCAAGTCCTTTTAAGATAGCAACGCAGGGCCCAGACAGGGCACAACAAAAGCTCTTGAGCATCACCACCCACAAAGTCAGTCAGTGATGGAATGGAAAACGAAGTGAACCTGTCATCACGCAAAGAGGGATTTTGGGTCTTGGCCATGAATTCCGGGACAAATTCGAAGGACATAGACCCCCAACCCCTGGTGTGCTTCACCTCATAGCTCAGACTGTGGAGCTCTCCTACCCTCTTGGAAGATGCCAAAGCCAGAAGGAAAACTGTCTTGAGCATCAGGTTCCCACCAGATGAGTGAAGCAAGGGCTCATATGGACTCCTAGTGAAGCTCTTAAGAACCAAGGAAACATCCTATGTCGGAGGCTTGAGCTCTCTAGCAGAACTCGACTGCTCAAACCCCTTAACTAGCAGGGAAAGTTCCCAGGAGATGTTGATACTCTTAAGGCGTAACACCAAACTCAGGGCTGCCCTGTAGCCTCTAATGGCAGAAACGGACAAACGTTTCTCCTCTCTGAGGAAGGTTAAAAAGTCTGCTATTCGCTGAATAGAGGTCGCGAGTGGAGAAAAACCCCGTTTAAAACACCAATCCCAGTAGATCGCCCATTGCCTTGGTAAACCGCGAAGGTCGACTTTCTAAGACTGCTGGACATGTGCCCAGCTGTTGTCTGAGAAAAGCCTCTTGCTCGGAAGATACTTGATAGCCTCCAACCGTGAAGACAGGGATTCTACTGACTGGTGGAACCTTTCCGCATGGGGCTGACACAGATGTCGCCAAGGGGGAATCTCCCTCGGAACCTCTGACAACGACAGCAGATCTGGGAACCATTCTGCCTGAGGCCAGAGGGGCTACCAAAGTCATCCTGAGACCCTGTGAACTCATCAGCCTGTTCAGAACCTGACGGATCAAACAAAACGGAGGGAAGGCATACACCTCCAGGTTGTCCCAGGGATGTTGGAATGCGTCCTCTGCCAATGCTAAAGGATCTGGAACCACTGAACAGAACACCTCCAGCTTCCTGTTGAAACGTGTCGCAAAAAAGTCCGGCAAGGGTCTCCCCCAAATCTGGAAAAGCTTGTCTGCCACTACTTGATGAAGGGACCACTCTGTGCCTAGGATCTGATCCCAGTGACTGAGTTTGTCTGCGACCACGTTCCGTTTCCCTGGGATATACCTGGCTGAGAGCTCTACCGAATTGCTGACCGCCCACTGGTGAAGCTCGACGGTCAAGGCACGAAGTTGACATGAAACCAGGCCTTCCTGTTTGTTCACATAAGCAACCACCGTGGTGTTGACCGACATGAGAACGACAGAATGACCCTCTACCTTCCCCCGAAACTCCTTCAGACCCAGGAAAGCCACCTTCAACTCCAAGAGGTTGATATGTTGCTGCTTGTCCTCCAAACTCCAAACACCTGAAGTGATGAGGCCGCCTAAATGAGTGCCCCAACCTGCGAGGGAGGCGTCCGAGAACAGAAGGAAGTCCGGTGGAAGAGAACAGATTCTGGTCGTCCAACCACCAACGGTCTTTGAATAATGCCCATATCTCACCAATGCACGAAATAAAAATAAAATAACACTGACCAAACTGATATATAACTGGCACGTTGTGTTAAATCATTTAACTTTAGAGAGAGAAAGATTTCTGACATTTTATTCCATTCTCACTCTTTCTTAATTCATGGTAGAAGATCTTTTTGATTGGATAATTTTGAAAGAGACAACTTCATTTCATTTATAGAGAAGGGTTAATCATTTTGGGTTGCAAATTACTCTTAACAAAGCTCAAACCGCTGGCTTATTGGGAGAGTAGCCTTAATCATTTATATCATTCCACACTTAACCTAAACAGTGTACCAGTTATTTGCCAGGCTTATTGCCTCCCTTACAGGGTCTGCAAACCCATAGTTAGTCAATCCCTGACACACGTGACACACGGTGTTTCATGGTACCTAACCTAGCATCCTAAAATGGGATTTGGTGTCGATTGGTTGTACCTGCAAAAACTGTCTCACAGAGATGGGTTGTGGGAGCCTGTATCTCTACCTGTTCACCTAGCTGACCTGTGCTGTTCCATCGTGTATGAGTAAAGGCAGTCCTCAGTTACTGGCGGCCTTAGTTATAGGCGATTCAGTTTTATGGGGCTTGTCTGGTGCCAAAATGTGCTGATTTCTGGTTATTAGCGCTGATACATACCTAACAGAGGTGACATTAACTGGTTATCGGCACTGATAAACACATAAAATCACCAATTTTCAGTTATCGGTCATTTTCGCTTATCGTCAAGCTGTTGGAAAGGAACCCCTGCCGATAACCGGGAGTGCCTGTATCTGTACTTTGCTTATCTTTGTGTGTCAAGTTTAATCTTTGTGTATCTCTTTTACCTGTGCCCTAAAATGCCTCCTAAACACCCTGTTCCTTCTAAGGCTTTTGGCAAACAGCTTAAGCACCAGAAGAAGTCATGACACTCGAGACAGTAAAACTAGATATTTTAAAATAAGTCAAGAGTTACGCAGCTGTGGCCTACCATTTTGGTGGGAAAGAGTATCATATGCTACATCAAAAGACAATACGTGATACAACAATTAAGATGGAATCAGCATTGGTGTATTGAATAAAGGACTACCGTAAGAAGAACATCCCCCTCAACACCAACATCATTTGCGAAAAGACATGACAACTGTGCTAGCAATTTTTGACAGTTAAGGCAGACGGCGATGTAGGGGAAGAAAACTTCTTAGGTTTAACGAACTTGCAGAAGAGGAAGAGCCCCAAGCAGGACCATCATCAACTCAAGGTTTTCATGACAGCAAGGGGTGGTTCCATTGGTTTCAACTCTTAAGGGGGCCGGCCGGCTAATGCCATTTTTTAACGACAGGACTTTGACAATCATACCACTTAATAAGGTGACTTTGGACATCTCCAAACCGCATATGATTTTCGCCTCTGACCTTCGGTTTTGTGATGCCAGGGCAATTTATCCCGAAAATAACCATTTTTCAAATTCTATCTCCTCCCTTGATATTTAACCCTTTCCACCCAGATGACGCAACCGCTTGCGAGTAGGCTATACCAGATAAACCCAAAATCAAATATCACAATCAGAGTATGCTTCTCCTCATTATTTATGTTTCTTTATTGATTATAATGTATATATGAAAGTGTATGTATCTGTGTATATATATATGTATGAATTTCTATATACAGGCAGTCCCCGGGTTACGACGGGGGTTCCGTTCTTGAGACGCGTCGTAAGCCGAAAATCGTCGTAAGCCGGAACGACGCTTGGAAATATGTCTTAAACTAATAAAAAGTTATAAAAACCTTACTTGTAATCCTTTGGTTACACTACATGTTGTTTCCTGTAGTTTTATGTACAACCTGGAGTTATTTTCATAAAAGAATGCTGGTTCTTGAAGGTAAAAACTATTGTAATCCTCTGGTGACACTACATTCTTGAAGTTTTATGTACAACCTGGAGTGATTTTGCAAAATCTTGAGGGCTACAAGAACAGCTGATTACTATTTACGTATCATATAGACTAATTAAAGTAAATGTATCTTTAAATAGGCTTATATATTAGTATCAACAAAACATTTCCTGCCATGAGTCAGAGGCCGTTTAATGAAACGAACACTTCTCTGTCCTATCTGTTCAGAAAATGATATTGTTATGATACAATAAAGTTTTATACATACTTACCTGGCAGATATATACTTAGCTATTTGACTCCGTCGTCCGACAGAAATTCGAATTTCGCGCACACGCTACCTGTAGGTCAGGTGATCTACTTACCTGCCGCTGGGTGGCAGGACTAGGAACCATCCCCATGTTCTATCATATTTTTTCTATACCGCCTGTCTCCTGAGGGGAGGTAGGGTGGGTATAATTTTGTATATATCTGCCAGGTAAGTATGTATAAAACTTTATTGGTATCATAACAATATCATTTTTATACATTTAACTTACCTGTCAGATATATACTTAGCTGATTCACACCATTGGAGGTGGGAAAGAGACAGCTAAATATAGAATCAAACAGGAATCACAACTATCGTTGTAGGTAATAAATAAATAAAACCTTGGTTCCTACCTGTTTAGACTGAAGACTTCATGAATACAATCCAGGAGTCTAGACAGTCTCAAGAGCCTCAGCGAGATATTGATCTATGGCTAAGAGTTCTTGTGGTTCTGCCAAAGGGGTCTTACCCGCTTACTTGGTAGATCCTGGAAGGACTACGTCAATGGGTGCTTATCCACTTACTTGACAAGACCTTATACAAGGAGCACAACATCGATCCCGATCACCTCAACCTATCCATGTTAGTTCTAAGATTGCAAGAAGTTATCCCCTAACCTCTTGCAAACGACCACAAACTCGAAACACAAACATTCGTACAGTAAAGTACAAAAATAAAAATAAAATTAAAAAAAAAATGTTTGTACAATCTATTCAGTAAGACGTCTCTTGATTCCCCCCACTGATCCAAGCTCGGACGTCCGTACGCCAGCAAGCATACTAATCAGCAGAAAAAACCAACAACTCGTCTCACAAGTAGATCTATGTACTATCAAAATTTATTTTGAACAAATACAAATTTTTTCTAAGGATCGTTATGTGCTCCAGCCCAGCACTGTATCGGCTGATACAAAAGGACCCAGAGGAGAAACACTTTTCATATGTTACTTTAACGTCCTTGAGATAGTGCGATGCGAACACCTGAATTTACACCTCCAGTAAGTCGCATCCACAATGTTCTTTTAAGTCATGTTCTTCTGAATGCTAATGAAGTGGCTACCGCTCTAACCGTCATGAGCCTTCACTCGGAGAGTCCTGAAAGAGTCTTCAGTGCAGTCATTATGAGCATCCGTAATAATGCTCCTCACAAAAAGAATGCTAATGCATTTTTTTGACATGGGTCTACTAGGATCCCTAACTGCGCACCACAGGCTTTGTTTACATCCGTTTAGTTCATTCTTCTTCTTTAAATAGAACTTCAAAGCTCTAACCGGACATAAAGATCTTTCTAATTCCTCTCCTACTAGATTTGAAAGTCCTTTAACTTCAAAACTCTTTGGCCAGGGTTTAGAGGGGTTCTCGTTCTTAGCCAGAAACAGAGTCTGGAAAGAACAAATTGCCGCATCGCTCTTAAATCCTACTCGAGAATCTAGAGCGTGTATTTCACTAATTCTCTTCGCAGTCGCTAACGACAACAAGAAAATACATTTTCTCGTTAGATCTCTAAACGACGCGTTGAGAGGAGGTTCAAATCTACTAGATGATAGAAATCTCAAAACTACATCTAGGTTCCAGTTCGGAGTGCGAGGAGAAAAGGTTTTTGAGGTTTCAAAAGATCTAATAAGATCGTGGAGGTCTTTATCTTCTGCAATTCTCAAACCTCTGTTTCGAAATACGGCCGAAAGCATACTTCGATAACCTTTAATGGTAGAAACTGATAATTTTGATTCTTCCCTAAGGAAAATCAAGAAATCAGCTATGTTGGTCACAGAGGTATCGGAAGAGGGACAGTTTATTCTTCTTACACCATCTTCTAAATACATCCCATTTTGATTGGTAGACCCGAATAGTTGAAGATCTCCGGGCCTAGCAATTGCTTTTGAAGCTTTGCTTGAAAAGCCTCTCGCTCTGACAAGTCTTTCGATAGTCGAAAGGCAGTCAGAGCGAGAGCGGGGAGGTTTTGATGGTACCTCTCGAAATGGGGTTGTTTGAGAAGACTCTCCTGTGTGGAAGAGATCTTGGGAAGTCGACTGTCCATTCCTGTACCTCTGTGAACCAATCTTGAGACGGCCAAAAGGGAGCGATGAGTGTTTAGTCTCGTCCCTCTTGATGCCGCAAACTTTCTTAACACCACTCCTAACATTTTGAAGGGGGGAAATGCGTAGGCATCTAGGCCTGACCAGTCCAGTAGCATGGCGTTCCACCGCTATCGCTCTCGGGTCTTCCACTAAGGAGCAAAAGTTCTCTATCCTTCTGGATAGGTAGGTGCGAATAGGTCTATATGTGGACTGCCCCACAGGGACCACAGAGCTTGACACACCTGAATGTGAAGGGTCCATTCTGTGGGGAGAACTTGGTTTAACCTGCTTAGCCTGTCTGCTCTGATGTTCTTCTCTCCTTTCACGAATCTTGTGAGAAGAGTCACTTTCTTTTCTTTTGCCCAATACAACAGTTCTTTTGTTATATGGAACAGAGAAAGAGAGTGAGTTCCCCTTGTTTCTTGATATAGGCCAACGCTGTGGTGTTGTCCGAGTTGACCTGTACCACTTGACCTAACACCTGTGTCTCGAAGGCTTTTAGAGCTAGAAGAACGGCATAAAAGTTCTTTGGAGTTTATATGCCAGTCTAGCTGATCCTTCCTCCATTGGCCTGATATTTCTTTTGTCCCTAGAGTCGCTCCCCATCCCTTCTCTGAAGCGTCTGAGAACAAGATTAGGTTTGGGTTCCGAACTTCTAGAGACAAGCCTCGTTTCTTTTCTAAGGGAAAATCCACCACTTCAGATGATTCTTTACTTCCAGAGGAATACTGAAAGTGTCCGAAAGCTGTCCGTTCTTCCAACTCCAAATTCTTCTAAGAAGAATTGAAGAGGGCGAAGGTGGAGTCTTCCTAGCGAAATGAACTGTTCTAGTGAGGAAAGGGTTCCCAGAAGACTTAACCACTCCCTCACCGAACTCCGTTCTTTCTCTAGGAAGCTCGAGATTTTTTGTAATCCCCGAGCAATCCTTTCCTGGGACGGAAAAGCCCGAAAACCCCGAGAATCCATCCGAATCCCCAAATAGACTAAGTTCTGACTGGGGATCATCTGCGATTTCTCGAGGTTCACGAGTAATCCTAACGTCTTTGCTAGGTTCAAAGTAGACTGTAGGTCCTCCAAACCCAAAACGTTTCTCTGACTTGGCCGGATTAGCCAATCGTCGAGATACATTGAAGATGCGTATCCCTTCTAAATGAAGCCATTTGGCCACGTTCCGCATCAGATACGTAAATACCTGAGGGGCGTGGGCGATAGGCCGAAGCACAAGGCCCTGAATGGAAGATTTGTCCTTGAACAACAAATCTTAGATATTTTCTTGACGATGGGTGAATCGGAACATGAAAGTAAGCATCCTGAAGGTCCAGGGATACCATCCAATCTCCCTGACGTAGGGAAGACAGAACTGAAGCTGAAGTCTCCATGGAGAACTTCTTTTTCTCCACGTACCTGTTCAGGACGCTTACATCTAGGACGGGTCTCCATCCCCCCGAAGCCTTTGGAACCAAGAAAAGGCGGTGTAAAACCCGGGGAGAAAGGATCTTGCACTAGCTCTATAGCATTCTTGTCCCTCATCGACACCACCGTCTGAATGGAGAGTCTCGTTCAGTCCGCAGGGTCCTTGTAACTCGTCGACAAATCCTTTGGAGTGTTGCCAAAGGAGGTCTGTCTACGAATGGAATGATGTACCCCGCTTCTGTAGGACAGACAGAGTCCAGGGATCTGCTTCTTCTTCACGGACCAGGCATCCAGAAAGTATTGAAGTCTGGCCCCTACCTGTGCTTGGAGGACATGGCTGCTATTTGCTCTTTTTAAAAAGAGCGGAAGGAAGACCTCCCTCGTTTGTCGAAGGGTCTTCCTCTCGAAGTTGATCGAGTTGAAGGGGCTCCACGAAAGGGCACCACTGGAGTCCGAGCCACCTTCTTCTGAGTCTTAACTGCAGGTCTACTTTTCTTTGTAGATTGTACAAGAAGGTCCTGCGTAGCCTTTTCCGACAAGGATCTCGCAACATCCTTCACTAAGATGAAGGAAACAGATGTTCTGACCGAGGTGCGAATAATAAAGCGGACCTCTGAGAAGGAGAAACTCCTTTCGTTAGGAAGGAACTGTAAATAGATCTTTTCTTCAACATCCCAGATCCAAAAAGAGCCGCCAACTCACCAGAACCATCTTGCACAGCCTTATCCATGCAAGATAGGACACTGTGCAAAGTTTCTGGATCTAGAAAATCTGGCTCACTCGTCTTCGTTAGCCAGCACCCCAAGAGACCAATCCAAAGAAGTTGAATACCTCTAAGACGTGAAAAATTCCCTTAAGGTGCTGATCTAACTCCGACATACTCCAGGACGCCTTTGCTGAATTGAGAGACTGTCTTCTCACAGACTCTACAAGACTCGAGAATCTGAATCTGCCGACGAAGGGAGCATCAATCCCATCGCCTCTTCTGTCTTATACCAAATGCCTCTTTCCCGTCAGTGGAGGGAGGAGAGCAATTAAACCGTTCTCAAAGTTTCCTTTTTAGATAAAAGCCACGAATCTAAAGACTGGAGGGCTTTCTTCATTGAGATCGCCGGCGGGTTTCATCTTAAGAAAGCCGAGGATTTCGGGGTTTTTGTGCTCGAAAACAGAGATCTCGGCGAAGGAGGAGCTGCAGACTAAGAGAATCCGCAAACTCCTCTAGAAGTAACGAGGCTAAAACTTTATAATTGGAAAGTCCCTCGTTAGTTGAAACTTCTTCCTCAGAAATCTCTTCCAGTTCCAGGTTAGAAGGAGATCGCTCTTTCCTGACCGATTCTCTATCAGGACGAAGCCGCTCACGTGGGAGGCGTCCTGCTTCTTGCTGGTGTCAACCGCTTAGGAGCGTCCTCGCGATTGTCTGACGACTCTTTCCTGAGAGCGTCCTGCTTCTTGTTGACGTCTCGCGCCTCGAAGCGTCCTGGCTCTTGCCTCGCACCTCGCTCCTGGGAGGCGTCATGCTTCTGGCTGGCGTCACCGCTTTGGAGCGTCCTGACGCTTGCCTGACGACTCTCTCCTGAGAGGTGTCCTACTTTTTTGTTGACGTCTCGCGCCTCGTAGCGTCCTGGCTCTTGCCTGGATCCTCGTTCCTGGGAGGCGTCCTGCTTCTGGATGGCATGACGCGCCTATCTTGACGCTTGCGCCTGGCTGACGTTTCACGTCTCGCAAACTCGACGCTCTTGTCTGGCGTCTCGTGCTTGCGTTTGACAGGAGAACGGATCCTGCTCGGCCTATGCAAGGCTGATGAATCCGATTCCAAATCAGAGGAAGACAAAATACTATGGCGAGTCTGAACCCCTCGATAGCCTAGACTTCTTAATAGGCAGGAAATCGTCTTTCCTTCTGGGAGGGTCTTTATACAGAACTCCCACAAGAGAAGTGATGGAATCCTGCATAGTGCGAAGGATTCTTTAGTCTCTTCATTATTGTCTACCCTCGGGTTGTTTAATTACTGGATGGTCCTCCTCTTGAAAACGCTCAGGACTAGAAGTAATCCTGGGTTCATCCAAACGTCTCTTAAGGGGGCGAGAAAGATCCGCCGATCTCCACCCTCTTTTTTAGGTGAGGAATTCTCCGAGGAGGAGAAACACTCACGCAGAACGCTTTTTCTGTAACGTTCTCTGGCATTCTGTGGCGATACAGAAAATGCCGAAGGGACGTCTGACTGTTGGGGATCCTCCACAACCTCCTTACGGCTTTCGACATCCTTCTCCTCTGGGCTTGGGAGCTTGAAAGAGGTCTAGGCCTGGGAGCGTTGTGAAGACAATCAGACGCCCCCTCCACTGCACTGGGGCACACTTATATCACTATCCACAGCACTATAATTACACTGCTTACCTTCATAGGCCGCCATTTTGGTTTCCATTTTCCGAAGAGCGGCTTTAAGATTCGCTATCTCAGATGCCGAATCTGTGTTGTTCTAATAAAGGAGCAGGTACATTAGATGGGGCAGTAAAAGGAGAAGAGGGTATATTATTACTAATAACCCCGCTAGAACTAGATAAAGGTTTGGAAGAAGACCTCCTCACCCTGTTTCTTTCTAACTTCTTCACGTATGAGGTTAGAGATTTCCATTCTTCCTCACTCAAATCCTTGCATTCATTACAAGTATTACCAAAAGAACATTCATACATCCTGCATTTCCTGCAAATAGTATGAGGATCAATTGATGCCTTCGGCATCCTAACTTTACAACCCGCATTCACACACATTCTCACCACATTTCCAGAATCAGACATCATGTTGAACAATCCAAATCAAATTCCAAAAACGGTCCACAATCGCGTATGCCAGTACAATCAATGCAAATACGTCACCGAGAAGTCCAAACGAAGATCAATTGCGATGCAAAATATGAATCCAGCCGGAGATACCCACAACGATGTTGCCAGTATGGCCGACAGAAAAATATGATAGAACATGGGGATTGGTTCCTAGTCCTGCACCCAGCCGGCAGGTAAGTAGATCACCTGACCTACAGGTAGCGTGTGCGCGAAATTCGAATTTCTGTCGGACGACGGAGTCAAATAGCTAAGTATATATCTGACAGGTAAGTTAAATGTATAAAAATAAACGTTACGTCAATCCCCGAGACCATTGTTGCCAAGCGTCTCTCTCTCTCTCTCTCTCTCTCTCTCTCTCTCTGATCAAATTACATTGGAAACTTGACATACGATTGCCCTAATATACGAATGTTTTGAGATACAACAGAAAATTTGCGAAAATACAAGCTTTGATATACAACGAAATATTTGAGATACGATTTTGCGATGAGTGTTAGTTGTATAGGCGACCGATAAATGGCGTTCAGTCTGTTTGTTTGTTGGTGCTGCATGTTAACACGTTGTTTAGTTCGTTGTATTTGCGCCTATTTTTCGTGTTATTTTGTCTATTTTATTATTAACCATGGGTCTCAAAGCTAAAGACAAAGCAGGTGATAAGAAAAAACCCAAGAAAATGATTTCGATGGAAGCAAAACATGAAATTATAGCAAAGCATGAACGTGGCGTTCGTATCGTCGATTTGGCAAACGAGTATGGTCGAAATCCTTCTACAATATCCACGATCATCAAGCAGAAGGAAGCTATAAAAACCCCGAGACCATTGTTGCCAAAAGCGCGTCTCTCTCTCTCTCTCTCTCTCTCTCTCTCATCTCTCTCTCTCTCTCTCTCTCTCTCTCTCTGATCAAATTACGTACTGGATAATGTCTCTCTTTGGATACTTCGATTTTGCCAAATATTGAGGGCTACAAGAACAGTTGATTACTATTTACGTATCATATAGACTAATTAAAGTAAACGTATCTTTAAATAGGCTTATATTATTAGTATCAACAAAACATTTACTGGCATGAGTCAGAGGCCGTTTAACGAAACGAACACTTCTCTGTCCTTAACTCGGAGCGTCGGAAGACGCCCTCTCTCTCTCTCTCTCTCCTCTCTCTCTCTCTCTCTCTCTCTCTCTCTCTCTCTCTCTCTCTCTCTCTCTCTCTCTCTCTGATCAAATTACTGGATAATGTCTCTCTTTTGGATACTTGGAATTTGCGTTGTAATCTAACCAGAAACTTCGTTTTTGTTATTATTATTGGAAACAAGCAATGATTTTTTCATTATTTGCGCTTTTGGACTGTTATATGTAAACTAGTATGTATTCATTCGCTCGGAAACTAGTTCCGCATATGAGGCGTCACTAAAAACATAGAAAAATACAACATAAAAAGTGTCGAAAATCATCATAATCTCAAAATTTTTGTTGTAATCTAACCAGAAACTTATTTTTTTATTAAATAAATACTGTGCTAAACTATAAAGGATTTTATCATAGTATGCGTTTTTTTTTAAAAGCGTCGTTAACTCGGAGCGTCGGAAGCGTCAGCGTCGTAACCTCGGAACAAGCGTCGTAACCCAGGACGGATTTTTCCATTGAATATTTAAGAAAAAGCGTCGTAACCTCGGAACGTCGTAAGCCCGGAACCAGTCGTAACCCGGGGACCCCGCTGTAATTGTATGTGTGCATGTAGGTACTCGGAAACTGTCCTTTGTGTGTATAAGCTATATCCAGTGATTTTACAAATTTTATTTTTTTATTACTTACTTTAATTATGTATATGTGTTCCTGGGTTTATATATATGTTCCTATACTTACACACACACACACACACACACACATATATATATATATATATCATCCTGAGACAAATAAATATCCACCCCGAGACTGGGATCGCTGAGGGAAGGAACAAGATCTGGCCGAGAATCATCAAAGATGTCGGACAACAACCACCAACCTTCTTCTGTGACTGGCTCAATATCGTCAAAAAATTCGCAATCATTTACTGATTGCACACTATCTGATGTCTTTATTTTGTTCATCATCAGATTCCCCTGGTCATATATTTCATCTGAGGAATCTCCAGAGTCACCCATGACTAAAAAATACGAGCAGAAATTGATAAAGAAGCAACCAGAACGATAATCAAAAGAATTCTACAGTTGCACTATTGTCTATATACGAGTCGACATGTCTGCCTGAGTGATAAATAACGGGAAAAGACAGGAAAGATTGAAATACTGAGCTCCCATTGGTGAAATATGGTGACGTCTCAATTCCGTCACTGAAACGTCACGAGATGCCTTACTCCTTCGCTTTGATTGGCTAGTGGGCGGAGCTTATGTTTGACAAGGGATGAGAGAGCATATCCCAGCAACGAGAAGTCTTCAAATACACAATCCCAACACACCAGCTCTCGGTACAAAAGAGAGAGTGGAAGGACGTATTACGCTACGTCCTGGGATTACTTGCTGGCTGTCAAGTGACGTAGTACGGTACGTCCTGGGTGGGAAGGGGTTAATATTAAGACCTGGGATTACTACCATATATAGACCTGATGTCGACATCCAATCAAATGAGGAGTTTTTTTTCTAAAAGTCATTTTTTTGCTAGATATGAATTTTTCAATATGGTAAAAAAATAAACCCTATAAATCACAAGAAAAAAATTTATAAAAAAAAAGACGAAACAAAAATGGGAAAAAAGGGCTCTATTTGATTGTTCTATAATGTCTTTCTGAGTTAAATACCAAATTCCAATATAGCTTCAAAACTAAGTGAGGAGATAGATTTTGAAGGTCAATAAGTATAGTTTTGAGATACGGGCGTTCAAAGTTTTCCTTCATATTTCTATAAGACAATGTTAATAAATAATGATTATTATGAATGAATACTTCTTTTTTGTGTATGAATAAACCAAAACTATTTTATTTATCATAATTTAATCATAAATGATGATCCCTTTGCTCATATATCGTAGCCTGGGGCACTGCTTGAGGCAAGATGGGGCACTCCTTCCTACGTAACCCCCTCTCTCCCCTTCACTAACTCAGCTTATTACAGCAAATTTTCTTCTGTATGTTAGCGAGATGTTTTCCTTGTATTTTCCTCTTTGGCATGATGACATTCTTGCCGAAACAAAGATAAACAAACGTAAATGCAAGAGAATGTCAAAGGTGAAACTCGAAGGTGTACTCTCTTTTTACAAAGACAATTTAATAAATCATGATTATTATGAATTTCATATTCCATTTTGGGTATTAAAAAACCAAAACTATGTTATTTATCATAAATGAAGATCTCTTTGCTCAAAGATTGTAGCCTTGGGCACAATGTGACGTGTGCTGTCAGGCAAGAAGGGGGTGTTACTTGGCAACCCTCCCCTCTCTCTTCACTAACTACGCGTATATTATGATATTCTGTAATAATACTTGAGCGATTTTTCTTCGTCTGTATGTTAGCAAGATGTTTTCCTTGTCTTTTCATTGGCATGATGAACTTCTTGCCGAAACATACATAAACATATGTAAAAGCAAGCGAATGTCACGAGGTGAAACTCAAACGTGTAATCTACTTGACGTCTATGGTCCAACTGATTCATGATTGAACCAGATACTCGCTTCAGACGCTTCTGCGAGCCACGGAATCTCTACAGATGCCATTTCTCACAATTTCTTTGCCAATAATTATCAAAATTTACGATAACAGAAGAAATATTGCATTTTCTTGTACGGATGAATGTTTTAGGCTTATTGAGTTATGTTTACTAATTACCCTGTAACTACGAAAGTAAGAGGAATTTTGACGAAATATTTCGTATACGTATTCTAAATTGCCATATGAAGCTCCATGAATTTTTTCATGACTTTGCATTTTTCGTCCTATACCACCATATATAGGGTTCCGGCCGGCCCCCTTAAGTGTTTCTCTGCATGAGCAAGCACCCATGAAATATCCTTAGACCTTCAAGAAAATCCTCAGGGACAAGGGCTATCATCTAGAACAGGTGGACAAGACTGGCTTGTTCTGGATGAAGATACAGTGGACCCCACATATTCGCATTATCTGGGTTCGCGGACTCACACATTCGCGGATTTCTCTCGGGAACATTCCCCCGCATTATTCGCGGAAAATTATTCTATTCACGTTATTTTTCTAAGTGAAATATCCAAAAATTACCGGTTTTTTTCTTTTATCAATTTCATCGTAAAATGCAATTTTGGTGATAAAAGCTATTAAAAAAACCAGGTATAACAATTTTTAGTGGGCTTTTCTTGAGTTTTAACTAACAAAATAGGAGGTCTTAAGCATTTTTAAAGGGGTTCCAACTATTGCAACACGGGGGGGGGGAAAAAAAAAAAGGCAAAAAAAAGGGGGGGGGGGGGGGGGGGGGGGGGGGAGGGGGGGGGGGGGGGGGTGTTTGGTACGCATTCCCCTCGAATACAGGGGGACCACTGTACTACCTTCATGGACATACTCATGAAGGACAAAGCCAGAGCCTCCGGGTTCATTGCCCAGAATGATAGGGTTACCCTCATAATGTGTGAGAATGCAGCCGGCTTCATGTTTAAACCAGGCTTTAATTATAAGGCTGCAAACCCCAGGGCCCCCAAGAATAATAACAAGCACTTGATGCCTGTGTGTGTGTGTTTTTTTTTTTTGTATGGTGCTTTTACGTTTTATGGAACCAGTATGGTTATTCAGCAACAGGACCAACGGCTTTACATGACTTCCGAACCACGTCAAGAGTGAACTTCTGTCACCAGAAATACACAATTGATGCCTGTGTTTTGAATGCACAACCACAAGGCCTGAATCCCTAAAGTCCTTATGGATCACTGGCTCATTCAGAGATTCATCCATCATATAAGGCAATACTTTAGTGACTTGTGCATGGAGTTCAAGGTAGTGTTGATTAAGGATAATGCAATTTTCACCCATTGGTAAGACAGTCCAGTTGGGAAGAATGCTTGGTGGAGAAGGCTTCGATAACATCACCAAGATGAAGTAGGCGCCATCACTGATGTCCCCTCTGATGGACCAGGATTTGGAAAAGCTGATGAAGTCTGCCAGTGAGGAAGAAGACTTGCCAGGCTCAAGGGACAAGGAGGAGGATGAAAGCCTATCTTTGGAATGTCTTGTCCTAACTTGAGAAGATAGTCAAGGAGGTGCAGGAGTCAAAGGAACAGTATGGGATCCTTATATGGAATGCTCCTCAAAGTCTTCAAGTGGCCTTGACGCAGCAATGGTGCCCTTCTCAGCATGAAGAGGAGCTGCCTATAACCATGTTTATCAAATGGATGAAGGAGGATCCTCTAATGCCCAAACCCCTGAAGAAGTGCCTCCCTAAGCACCTAACAAGTGCCTCCTCAAGCCCCTGCAAAAGTGCCTGAAGAAGGAGAAGAGGCAGCCCAGAGGGGATGTAACTCCTCTGCTTTGCTGTGCAGTCATATCTTCATTGGACTGCACAGCTAACTCATCATCATCATCTTTAATCAGCATTTGTCACTGGTGAGTACCCATATGATTTATGTAATCTTATTAATGATAATATTACATGCACAGTATTATTATCATTAATATATTATTATATTTAATCATATTAAACTCAATAGTAATACTATTTGAAAATTAGTATAGGTAAATCATTTTATCATAAAAAATGTATACATACATACAGTAGAGTATTTAGTCATGAACATATGAAAATACAGATTATCACACAATGAAAAAAATTTTCCACGAATAATTTGGCGATAGATTCCACAGAAGAATCTGAGAATAGGTGAAGCTGCGAATCCTGAGCCGTGAATAGGCGGGGGTTGACTGTATAGGACTCAAACCTCAGAACAAAAGAGCCCCTAACGATGTCCAGGTGTTCCCAAGTCGAGGGGGCCGATGGAAGGTGAGTGAGGGGTATTCCCCTACTCATCCCCATCTTCACCAGTTTACCTTGTTAGCAAGTTTCAATGGACGATTCCAGGTCGTACTGAATGATACTCCTATATAATAGGTGAAGGTTTGTATTTCTATAGGAACCATCTATAAAAAAAATAAATAACAACAACAACAACTCTGGCAAAAGCAATACAATACAATTTGAATTTCACTGACAACACAAAAATCCAACTTTGTACCAATATTGAAATTAAGTTGCACCAATCACAAACCTTCTCTGTCGTTCTCTCTTTGATCGCCTTCCCTGTCCTTTTCTCTCTCCACACCAGCATCATCTTCCTTTTCACCTTCTTCCATGGGAGTTTCTTTCTCGATGCCATTTTCCTGCAATGACACAGAATATGAGAACACTATTCACTTTAAACAAAAGAAAAAGTACATAATTGTGGAGTGCATCATGAAATATGTACAATAAAAAATCTTTTAAAATCTATTATTGATTACTTTCATCTGATATGCAATTTTCAATCTCAAAATTTGTAGGATCTTCTACAAAGTTTGAGACTTGAAACTACATCAAGCGAAAGTAATCAATAACAGATTTTAAGATATATTTCAGAGTACCTTCTAACACATTCCATTCAACAAATTCATTCTTTAAAACGAGAACAATTTAAAAAGTTTTTGTTTCACAGCTACAAATCCATCTCTATAGAGAGATCAAATCTTGGACAATAATTAATAGCAAGTCAATGAAGTTAAAACTATCCACATAAAAAAAAAAAATAAATCAATCAATCAATATAGTCAAACTCAGCCTTTTTGGCCACTAAGGTGTTGGCCTTGTTTACCCTGGATTTTCCACACCTTTGCCACTTCTCCCAAGGTAGGTACTTCTGCCCCACTTTCCCTCTCTCTCTTTCTTGTGCTCAGCCTCTGACCACCATTCTTGATTTGCTTTGAAGCAAATCCTTCTCACTGTCCTTTTGCTTACCTCTAAGGCTTTGGCTGTTTCCGCCATTGGCCTTTTCATCTAAAAAGTACCGATTAACATTATAAATTATTTCCTGAGTCTGACTATGCAGACGGGGGCAGCGAGAAGCGGGAGATGTTTCCATGGTGGTCAGTGACATGGAATGACCTTGTTGGGCTGAGGTGGCAACGGAGCACTAACCCAACACAAATCTCAGGAAAACACTTAGAAACATTCATTTTCCCATCAAAAAGTTGGTCATTCTTAAACATATGAAGTTTTATTATAAAACAGAGTAATTACCATATATTTAGTTAGTATAAAAAATATCAGTGACATTTCTTCATCACTGTCGTGGCATATTTAGAGAACTGGCAACTGCGCGGCCAATGCCTTAGTGGCCAAAAAGGCTGACTTTGACTATAGTATTACTTAAACCAGAAGTGTCAACAACAATTTAGGCTTTTTTGACTAGAAAACATCACCAGCACACAACTTTACCCTGCTGGAGGGTGGAGGCTAAGTAAAACCAAGCAAGTCCACTTGGGAATATCTTTGGAAGAGCTGAGGAAGAAACCCTGCACTTCTAGTTTGTAGGAAATATGGGTGTTGCAACTGCTAAACTTCTGGGCTTAAAGCAATGAGTTGCATCATTACTTTGAAAAAAGGCTTGGAAGAACCCAAGAGTGTCTGAGCCAATGAAAAATGAAATTTTATCATAAAATAAAGTTTTATACAATATACTTGCCAAGTAATTACATTGCTATGAGCTTCCTACCTACGACAGTCGAAATATTAAAATTTTGTGGTAGTGCTAGCTAGCATTTGTTTTGGAGTAAGTAACATGCCCCACCCACTTTCAGGGACTAGGAATAGCAAAGAGCTTCAATTCACTTGCGCTCAACGGATAGCTGCCCATCACAGTGAGCACAAACTGGAGCACTGGCTCCCTCTACAATATAACTACGAGTGAAGCAGGTATGGCCAATTTTAAGCCGTGTTAGGATTGTCTCGAATCTTCTGATGCAAAAACCCTAACTCCAAAAATTAATATTTTTCCTAATATTTGTGTACTTCCTATTTGTGGATAAAATAGGGGAAGTCCATCTTTGCTGCCACTTCTTTGGGATGCATCTTCTAATAACTGGATGCATATCCAAGTGTGGTACCTTATTCGTTAAGAAATCACATCTTGCAGCATCCTTTGGTTCCCCATCAGCCAGTTCGTTCCCTTCTATACCAGTGTGCCCATGAACCCAACAAAAATGATATTGTTATAATACAATAAAGTTTCATACATACTTACCTGGCAGATATATACTTAGCTAAGACTCCGTCATCCCCGACAGAAATTCAAATTTCGCGCCACTCGCTACCGGTAGGTCAGGTGATCTACCTGCCTGCCCTGGGCGGCAGGACTAGGAACCATTCCCGTTTTCTATCATATTTTCTCTCTTCCACCTGTCTCCTGCGGGGAGGCTGGGTGGGCCATTAATCGTATATATCTGCAGGTAAGTATGTAATGAAACTTTATTGATTATAACAATATCATTTTTCATACAATGAACTTACCTGTCAGATATATACTTAGCTGATTGGCACCCTTTGGTGGAGGGTAAGAGACAGCTAAAATGGAATAGACAGCTAAACAACATATGTTGTAGGTATAAAAGAAAAACCTTGGTTCCTACCTGATAGGTGGTAGACTTCGTGGCTGTAGCCCGGTAGTCTGCATCACCTCAAGACTTTAGCGAGATATGTGATCTATGGCTAAGAGTTCTTGTGGGTCTGTCGATGGGTATATGAACCGCTTACTCGGCAGAGCCTGAAAGGACTTTGTCAATGGGTACTGGACCACTTCTATGACAACACACCTTATGAAGGAGCACACAACCAATCCCGACCACCTGATCCTAACCACCATGTTAGTATAAAGAATTGTTCTGAGTTATCCCCCAACTCATTACAAACAACCCATAACTCGAAACTAATACGCATTCATACAAAAATTCTCAAAAAAAAAATTTTTAATACTCCTCTAAAAGATATCACAAAGAGTTCCTTACTGAACAACAGTGACTGGCCGCCAGTGCAGCACCGAGCCCTCTTTGTCAGCAGAAATCTAGAACATATCTAGTAGAAGGTATGTACAAAGTTAAGGATTGGTGTTTTGCTCCGTACCCAGTATCGTATCCGCCGATACGAAAGGCCCCAGAGAAAAACATTTCTCGTAGGTTACGCGAACGTCTTTAAGATAGTGAGATGCAAATACCGAATTGCACCTCCAATATGTCGTATCAATGATTTTCTTTAGCGACATATTCTTCTGAAAAGAGAGAGACGTCGCCACTGCTCTAACTTCATGAGCTTTTACTCTTAAAAGCAGAAAAGAGTCGTGGACATAACTTGTAAGCATCTGTAATGACGCTCCTTATGAAGAAAGCTAATGCATTCTTAGACATGATTCTTGTGGGGTCCTTAATCGAACACCAAAGACCTTGCCTAGAGCCTCCCATTTGTTTCTTCCTTTGTAAGTAGAACTTCAAGGCTCTTACAGGGCAAAGAGACCTTTCTGTTTCTCTACCCACTAGACTCGATAAGCCTTTAATCTTGAATCTCTTGGGCCAGGGATTCGAGGGGTTTTCATTTTTCGCTAGAAAAAGTGTTCTAAACGAGCAGAAGGCCAAGTCTCTGTTAAAGCCGACTTCATCTTCAAGGGCGTGAAGTTCACCAATTCTTTTGGCTGTTGCCAAAGATAGGAGAAACAAGCATTTCCTCGTTAAATCCCTAAACGAAGCTAAATGAGGAGGCTCGAATCTGTCAGATGAAAGGAACTTGAGAACTACATCCAGGTTCCAGCTGGGAGGAGTTAGTTCCTTAGATTTTGTTGTTTCAAACGATCTAATCAAGTCGTGCAGATCTTTATTATCAGCAATCTCTAGGTCTCTGTTTCTGAAGACTGCCGAAAGCATGCTCCTGTATCCTTTGATAGTCGATACAGATAAGTGAGAGTCCTCTCTCAGGAACAAAAGGAAATCAGCGATTTCAGTTATAGAGGTACTGGAGGAGGACAACTTCTTAGACTTACACCACCTTCTAAAAACCTCCCACTTAGACTGATAGACTCGTCTAGTGGAAGCTCTGCGGGCTCTAGCGATAGCGCTTGCAGCTTCGCGAGAAAACCCCCTCGCTCTGACAAGTCTTTCGATAGTCGAAAGGCAGTCAGAGCGAGAGCGGGGAGGTTTTGATGAAACCTCTCGAAGTGTGGCTGTCTGAGAAGATCCATCCTTCTTGGAAGGGATCTGGGGAAGTCTACTGTCCACTCCAGCACCTCTGCAAACCAATCCTGTGCTGGCCAAAACGGGGCTATCAGGGTCATTCTTGTTCCGTTGGACACTACAAACTTTCTCAACACTTGCCCCAGGATTTTGAAAGGGGGAAAAGTGTACACGTCTACATGAGACCAGTCTAGCAGGAAGGCGTCGACCACGAGAGCTCTTGGGTCTTCCACCACTGAGCAAAAGACTTCCAGCCTTTTGGAAAGGAATGTGGCGAACAGATCTACATGAGGAGTGCCCCAAAGATCCCAAAGACTCTGACACACCTCTGAATGAAGGGTCCATTCTGTGTGAAGGACCTGGCTTCTCCTGCTCAGTCTGTCCGCCCTGACGTTTCTCGTACCCTGAACAAATCTTGTCAGGAGGGAGATGTTCCTCTGGGAGGTCCAAAGTAGCAGATCTCTTGCTATTTCGTATAGGAACAAGGAGTGTGTTCCTCCTTGCTTCCGAATGTAGGACAGGGCGGTAGTGTTGTCCACATTCACTTGGACCACACTGTTTGCCACAAAAGGTTCGAAGAACTTTAGAGCCAGTGAACTGCCAGAAGTTCTTTGCAATTTATGTGCCAGGACACCTGTGCTGCCTTCCAGGTGCCTGACACTTCTCTCGGTCCTAGTGTTGCTCCCCAACCCTTCTCCGATGCGTCTGAATATAACACTCGGCTTGGGTTGGGAACTTCCAAAGAAATTTCCTTGTTCTCTTTTAGAGGCGACAACCACCATTGCAGGTGTGGTTTCATTTCCATTGGAAGGAGAAAACTGTCGGAGAGAAGTCCCAGTCTTCCAATTCCACGATCTCCTTAGGAAAAAACTGAAGAGGACGAAGATGAAGTCTTCCTAGAGGAAAGAACTGTTCGGAGCGAGGAAAGGGTCCCTAGAAGGCTTAACCATTCCCTCGCCGAAGTTCGTTCTTTCCCTAAGAAGAGAGAGACTTTCTCCAAGCCTCTCACGATTCTCTCTTGCGAAGGAAATACTCGAAAACCCCGAGAATCCATCTGAATCCCCAGATAGACTAAGTTCTGTCTGGGGATCAGCTGTGACTTCTCGAGGTTCACGAGTAGTCCCAACGCCTTTATCAGGTCTAGGGTCAAAGAAAGGTCCTCCAAACACTGTCTCTCTGTTCTGGGCCCTGATGAGCCAATCGTCCAGATATAGAGAGATGTTGACGCCTTTGAGGTGAAGAAACCTCGCCACATTCTTCATCAGGTTTGTGAAGACCTGAGGAGCTGTGGACAGGCCGAAACACAAGGCCCTGAACTGAAAGATCCTTCCCCCCGTCATGAAACGGAGGTACTTCTTCGAAGAAGGGTGAATCGGGACATGAAAATAAGCGTCCTGGAGATCCAGCGACACCATCCAATCTCCTTGACGTAAAGCCGCAAGGACTGAGGCCGAAGTCTCCATAGAGAACTTCTCCTTTAGAACGAACTTGTTCAGAGCGCTGACATCTAGTACTGGTCTCCAGCCCCCCGAGGCTTTCGCAACCAGAAAAAGACGATTGTAAAACCCCGGAGAGTTTTGCTCCAGAACTAATTCTATAGCTCGTTTTGTCCCACATTTGATCCACCATCAGACGAAGAGTATCCCTCAGTACAGGGTCCCTGTATCTGGCTGACAGTTCCCGCGGAATAGTCGTTAGGGGGGGACTGTCCTGGAAGGGGATAAGATATCCCTTCCTGATTATAGACATCGAAGAGGCGTCCGAGTTTATGAATGTCCAGGCGTCTGCAAATTCGAGAAGCCTGGCACCCACTGGTGTTTGGAGGTTGTCTGTCTCACTTCCTTTCTTAAAGGGACGGGAAGAAGCTTTACCTCTCTCTCAGGACCTCTCCTCTTAGAGGGAGCTCTGGAGGGAGGGCCTCCTCGAAAGAAAGGGCTGAACAGTAGAAGTCGGTCCTTCTTGTCAACCGCACTAGGGGTCTCTTCTTCCTTGCAGTGTGAAGGAGAAGATCCTGTGTCGCCTTCTCAGTCAGTGAGCGAGAAATGTCCTTCACTAACTGAGAAGGAAACAAGAAGTCTGACATGGGAGCGAAAACCAGGGCTGCTCTCTGTGAGGGAGAAACCGCCTTGGTTAAGAAGGCACTAAAAATACTCCTCTTCTTAAGGAGTACCGCTCCAAAGAGAGAGGAGACTTCTCCCGATCCGTCTTGTACTGCCTTGTCAATACATGACAGAATACTAAGAATGACTTCGGGGTTTAGACCTTCCGAGTCATGAGCCTTCTTAGACATCACCCCAAGGGACCAGTCTAGGAAATTAAACACTTCCAAAATATGGAAGAGGCCCTTGAGGAGATGATCAGTCTCAGAAATCGCCCAAGTCACACGAGCTCCATTCAAAGCGTGTCTCCGTGATGAATCAACCAAGGTTGAAAAGTCCGCTTCAGCCGACGCTGGGAGAGAAAGGCCCATGTTCTCCCCAGTTCGGTACCAGACACCTCTTTTACCAGAAAGTATGGCTGGAGGCATACAGAAGGTGGTTCTGCCCAGATCCTTCTTCGACAACATCCACTTGTCAAGAGACTGTAGAGCTCTTTTCATAAGAGATCATAGGTCTCATCTTCAAAACCGACGAAGACTTCGGTACGATCGCACTCGAAAACAGTGATCGAGGCAAAGGAGGAGCCGCAGGAGTCAACGAATCTCCATACTCCTGCAAAAGAAGGTCCGTCAAAACTCTATAGTTAGAGAAGCCTTCTCTACCGTTAACCTCGTCTTCCGAATCTACGTCCACACCGTGCGGATGAATCGGATTGAAAAACGACGAGGCGATCTTCACCAAGTTCTCTCTCTACTGGCTGGACAAACTCCTACTAGGAGAGGACTCATAGAGTGAACAGATTCTCTCTCAAGTCTACTAGTAGTCTCACGTCTGCTTGACTTCTCACGCCTGGCAAGCTCTTCGCGCTTGGCTGGCGCCTCGCGCTTGGCTGGCGCCTCGCGCTTGGCTGGCGCTTCGCGCTTGGCTGGCGCTTCGCGCTTGGCTGGAGCTTGTTGCTTGGCAGGCATCTCGCGCCTGGCTGACGCCTCGCGCCTGGCTGACGCCTCGCGCTTGTCTGGCGCCTCGCGCTTAGCTGACTCCTCGCGCCTGGCTGACTCCTCGCGCCTGGCTGACTCCTCGCGCCTGGCTGACTCCTCGCGCCTGGCTGACTCCTCGCGCCTGGCTGACTCCTCGCGCCTGGCTGGCGCCTCGCGCTTGGCTGAATCCTCGCGCCTGAGCGTATCCTTGTCTAGAGCAACTCGCTCGGATAGCTCCTGACGCCTGAAAGAATCTTCGCGCCTGGAAGACGTCTCGCACTTGTAAGGCTCTTCATGCCTGAAGGACGCTTCACGTCTGGCAGGCGAAAGAAGACGAGACTTCTTAATAGGAAGTCTAGCGTCCTTCTCGCGAGGGGGATCCCTCGAAAGAACTCCAACCAAAGAGGCTAACTGCTCTTGTACAGCTAGCAATATCCTCTTGGAAGCCACACCAGCGTCCTCTTCAATAGAAGAAGCAGGAGAACTCGAAGGAGTGCGATCCTCAACTACCGATCGAGGAGGCGTCGAGACCAGCTTAGCCTTCTTGATAGAAGAGGGGGCTTCCTCCGAGAAGCGCTCCGGGCTCGAGTCAAACGCGCGTTCTTTCCAGTGCCTTTTCAGTGGCCTAGAAAGATCCGAGTCCTTCCACCCTAGTTTAGGTGAAGGAGAACCGGATGACGAGAAACAATCTCGTAGGACGCTTCTATTAAAGCGGTCCTGAGCAGACTGTAGCGAAACAGAACCTGCTGAAGGGACGCCTGACCGTTGGGGATTCCCCACAACCTCCGTACGACTTTCGACTTTCCTTCTCCTCTGGGTATGTGAGTTTGGAAGAGGTCTAGGCCTGGGAGCATCACAGGGACGGTCAGAGCCCCCTCCACAACACTGGGAACACTCACTTCACTAAGTAATTCAACTCCTCACCTTCCCTTACTGCATGGCCGCCATTTTTGTCTTCATTTTACGAAGAGTAGCCTTCAGATTGGCGATTTCAGAAGCCGAATCCGAATGCAAAGCCTGTGAGGGTTCAGATACATAGGGAGAATCAAAATCATTAATAACAGGAGAGTTAGACTCAGAAAAAGGCTCAATAGGCCTTGTACTCACACCCTTTTGTGCAGCCCGTCTAATTCTATCCCTCTCTAACTTCTTCAAGTAAGAAGTTAGAGTCTTCCATTCATTAGCATTCAACTTTTCACACTCAATACAGGTGTTAGCTAAAGAACAGTCAAACCCCCTACACTTACGACATACAGTGTGAGGATCAACCGAAGCCTTCGGTATCCTCACCTTGCAGCCTACATTCACACACTCTCACACTAACACTTGAATCAGACATTCTATCAGAAAAATCAAAAGCAAGTCCAAATCCAGTCCACGGTAGCGAATGCCAAAACAACGATCCAGTACGTCACCAAGAAATCCAATATAGATGATCAAAAAGTCTTGAAAAGCGAATTCCAGTCAGGAGGTAGTAACAACAATGTTGATACCACCGGCGACAGAGAAAATATGATAGAAAACGGGAATGGTTCCTAGTCCTGCCGCCCAGGGCAGGCAGGTAGATCACCTGACCTATCGGTAGCGAGTGGCGCGAAATTTGAATTTCTGTCGGGGACGACGGAGTCTTAGCTAAGTATATATCTGACAGGTAAGTTCATTGTATGAAACTGATTTGTGGCGAACAGAAAGATAAAAAAGCTATTCCTGAGCCTTTTGAATTAAGGGATGGGTAGGGTTAAACTTTGTTAGGGCCTCAAAAATACTCCTTGAGTCACCATATATTACTGTGGATTTAAATTTCTTAGCAGATGCAAGATTTACAGCATCAACTATGGCTGTTGCTTCAGCAGTGAACATGGATGATGAGTCTGGTAACTTTTTTATATACGATTCCCCCTCACACACCACTGCACAGCCCACTCCATCTTCTGATTTTGATCCATCAGCATATAGATTTTCCTGATATTTATAAGCCTCTCATTATACTCCAAAAACATGTTTCCGACTTCTTCTGGATGTCCTTTCTTCTCTATCTCTTTATTGCATACATCTATTGCTGGAATAAATCAAAGGGGATAGCAGGATGTTCATCTTTGCCAACTTCCTCAGGACAGCAGTAAGGACTTCCATCCAGGACGAGGCTGGGGCAGCTGCCGAAGCAGCAGGCCCCAGCGCGACCTGGGAAGGAGGACCTGACGGAGCAGCAGCACCTCCACAGGCAGGAACAGGGGCAGCAGGCATGGCAACAGCAACTGGAGGGAGATCCAGGGGGAAGCTTTTAGGGCACTCGAAGTCAGGTGGAGGAGTTAGGACAGCAAAACCTGGGGGAGGAGAAGGGTAATACTCGACCTTAGATACACGCGGCACTGGTGCCTGCACCGCAGCACTAGGGGTTACCATGGTCACATGCTGGGTGTACACCAGGCGTGGTGGTGCCGCGTACCCCAGTGTTGATACGATTGTGGTTGTCCTCGACTCCACCACATGCGTGACCGGAACAGCTGCCAGGTGTTGAAGTAGTCCTTTGATGCTTGGAGTGCCAGGAAGACTCGGCGATCGCCATACCTGCTGCAGATCCTCATCTGCGCAGGCAGACAAACCTGAGGAAGAAGCCAAAGTTGGGTAAACGAGGGAAGTTCCTGTTCGCTTAGTGGGGGAAGGATCAACCCCCTGAGTGGACAGAAGTTCCTGAGTACAACTCCAGGTCGGCATGTCTTCCTCCTTCCTCTGCCCTCGGCAGATCGAGCGAAAAGGCGGAGAGAGAGCAAGACGGGGAAGTTTATGAGGAGGAAAGAAAGAAGACGACGTGTTGGTCACCAATGGCGTAAAGGGAGAGCTTTCCAACGACGCCTTGGCGGACTTACGCGGCTTCTTCCTCCCCGATATCTCCCCCACTGCTCCTCCGACCAGGAGATAAAGTGTCACATGTTAGTTCCTTAGTACAGTCCCGCCCTTGGCATCTTGCACAGAGGGCATGAGGGTCAACATCCTCACTGGAGTGAAACACTCCATATTTCCTGCTCCCCACTCCAGGGCACGTTCTCCAGGTGGATGGGGGCCACAAGGGCTTATCTGACACGTGGGTTTCCACGATTTATTGCAATAAACACGCAAATAATAATAAAGGGAGATATTCCACAAATTATACAAAAGAAAGCAATGATTTCAAAAACGAAGGCAATGATCTCATGACAGAGGTGGGAAGAGAAGTAAACAAGAATGTCTGCACCACACAGCGGTCGAAAGCAAAGTGGAATGTTTGTGTCCAGTCGGGCGGAACTCCCGACTAGCAGACAAGCAGTTACTGCCTAACTACCTTGTTATAGAAGCTTACGACCGTGTTCCAGCTGGCGCTGAAAGTAATTCTTTATGTAAAGGACCGACGGTTTGTATAATGTGTAGGAACAAAATGCATTTCAGTTAAAACATGACCCCGGGAATAAGACTTCTCATACTTTCACTAGTATAGGCAACAAAATGTTTTATTGTTCTGATTACAACTACAATCTTGAGTAGTATGAATAAATTTTACGTACTATATATGCTAATATTGTTCAAATGAGCTCTGGGAAGGCTGGGAAGGAAGTGGCGGCCATTCGCGTAACGAACTGGTACCAATACGAAGAGATGCCATATTGGATTTTAAAACTGCCTTGAACACATATTTTATGATGATATCACATACTTATTTTAGTTTGTATGGTGCTTTCACATATCTCATTTTGTTAATGAAACTTCAATCGGCAATTCTATAGGAAAGGGGCGCACCAGTTTCTGTGTTAAACAGCTTTAAATGCTAAAAAAACCCTTTATCTATGCTTCAGTATCATTAAATAAGTGAAGAAAACCCTTACAACCACCAACAATCTTTGGGGACCACAAGTGGGAACCAAGGGTTTTGGGTGGGGGAGACAAAGTTGATGAAAAGCTAGGGAATCAGTTAAACATCACTGAAAAAGTTGTTAAATATATTGGATTTAAAAGAGGCAAGCCAAGAATGTGCCTGAAATATGATAAAAAAAAAAAAACAAAAAAAAAAAACCCTGAAATGAAAAAAAATGTCAGTCAAGAATTCAAACATGAAAAGCAGTCAAAAAGGGGTCAATTCAAATATTATGGGGCAATGTCCTAACCTAAAACACCTACATAACCTATCACTGAATTGGTTATTTCCTAACTTGGATCAGTGAAACCTAGTGTTCTTGAATATAGAAATTTTAAAAAGACACCTTCTTCTACTGAGTCCCTGAGTGAAATATGATTTATTACAATGGAATAAGAACTTGTTTATATCAACTCTACACACAGAATTAGTACCTACATGAGGCACAATGTTTTTCAAGTAAAATTACCCCATGGTCTTGACAGTATTTAATTAACTTTTCAGTGTTATATAAAGAAAACATTAATCCCCATAAGTTATTACTCAGCTTTCACATCAAACAGGTTAAGTTTTCTGGTAGGTTTTCCGCAGGGACAGTTACACTTATATAGAAACTACTGCCATAGTGACGAAGAACAAAATAGTGGGCGAGAGTGAAAATTTTCCGTATTCAGTGTAAGAATGGATCATAGAGAAATAGATTTAGCATGTACGTATTGCATTTGTCACTTTGTTATTTGTTTTTGGTCCTTGCATGCACACACACACATATATATATATAAGCATTTCCTCACTTGATGACTAGTATTTTAGGAATTCTGTATATATATACACCATTCTCCATAACTCAAGGTAAATAATTTTTTTTATAAGCTCATGTGCCCCTTTCCTATAGAAATACCCTTGAATTTTTTTAATGGTATGCTTAAAAATGTAATTGTTTTGTTGTTTCACCAATTAAATATGTAGTGAAAAAAAGTGGTCTTTTTCGAGTGAAATGGTGGCCATTTGTTCGTTTACCCTATCTCATTTTGTTAATGAGACTTCAATCTTTTGAGCTGTATGCTTAACCCTTTTAACCCATGAGGCTATATACTGGCTTTTACTGCTTACTCTGTGTGGCAATATATAGTCACTTTCAAATTATGTGCATAAATAAACCACATCCATATCAGGAGATGGTTACTTTTCATTGGCTGACCATCTCCCTCCTTTTTCCAAGAATGCCAATCAGATGATAGCACATCTTTCAGCCATATTACCTAGATATCTTGGGTTTGTTTATATTTTCAAGTTCATGCATGGCTGTGGTCTCGAGTGATTATCACAATATAAGGGACACAAACCGACTAGACTAGCCGAGCCACTTTCTACCGCGTTTCAAGCCACCTCCGAAAAAGTACTTAACACGTCCTGACACCGGAGATGGTCATCAGTCATGAGTTGCTGGTGGTGAGAGCAGGAGCTTGAGACCTCTACTCTCCTTCGAAGTAAGTATTTCTCCAAAGTTAGAAATTAAGGCCATATTTCAAGATTAAACAGGGGGTAATGAAAAGTCTGGCCCTACGCAGTGCACACTACCTTTATGACGCTTTCGAAATTTTTACTTACAACTATGAATATTTCGAAGATTGACGCCATCTCGATGTTTGCGGAGTAGCTTGTGTCAACAAACTTCTCATTTTCTGTGCTAAATCCGCACACCACTTGTACCCATACCAACCACTACTTTTTCAAGAAAACTACGATTTTTTGGTAGAAGAAGAAGCAGCGTGCACTAGATAATTATCTAAATAAATAGTTAAATGGCAGTATAAGGTCATGAACTGCATAAATATTTTTACATATTCATGATTATTAATTTGTAAATATTAGTTGTTGAAAACGTAACTAGATTCCTGACTCAAAATCTCAACAATTTTGCTTGTGAACGGTAACCACGGCATTCTTCGCGCTCTTCAACTATTTATTAGTGTTGTCAATTGGTATGTGTTTACCCTCCAAACTGGGTATAAGACTTACGCAAAACCGGGGAAATAAGTGTAATTAGCATATCTATTTGTAGGTATATGTACATACTAGAGCAATTTTATCATTACTGCATTACTATGACAACTAGAATTCATGGAAACAGTTTGTAAATGCATCGGAATATGTGTGAAGCTCCAATAGATTGGCAACGATGTCATTTTTCCTCGCGTCGTCTGCTCGTAAGTATACTTCAGAAATATATTTGTAATTTTTCTAGGTTAATTTGGTTGTAAAAAAAGGATAATAGACATGAATTAAATAAACATTTTGAAGTAACAAAGTGAATTTAAACTAAATAATGAGTAAAGTAAACAATTACGGGAATAAAGCTTTGCGCCTCATAAACAGTGTTGTTGTCTGCTGCTCCTAACTGTGTTTGTGGAATGAGTGCTTAGGAACCAGGATAATTACAATCAAATAAGCACTGTGGAGTTTCAGTTGTATGGCATAAACAAGATTTAAAAACCACCGATTACAAGGTAAAAAAAAAATGAATTCAGTTCAAAACATGACCCCGGAATAAAAAGTTTCATACTTTCACTAATATGTGCGACAAAATGATATTGTTAAGATACAATAAAGTTTTTGTACATACTTACCTGGCAGATATAATACTTAGCTATAGACTCGGTCGTCCCGACAGAATTTCAAAACTCGCGGCACACGCGACAGGTAGGTCAGGTGATCCACCATTCCCGCCGCTGGGTGGCGGGGTCTGGAACTATTCCCGTTTTCTAAGCCATAATTTCTCTTCCACCTGTCTCCTGAGGGGAGGCTGGGTGGGCCATTAATCGTATATATCTGCCAGGTAAGTATGTACAAAACTTTATTGTATCTTAACAATATCATTTTTGTACAAGTAACTTACCCAGCAGATATATACTTAGCTGATTGGCACCCTTGGTGGCAAGCCAAGAGACCGCTAAAAACAAGATAATACTTAAACTAAATACATTAAAAAAACAGGGAAAAAACAACCTATGTTCTTGGATAACATAATCCATAGTTCCTACCTTATTGGGCTGAAGACTTCATGACTACTGTCGATGAGTCTGCTTGCCTCAAGAGTTTCAACGAGGAATGAACCTATGTTGAATAACTCTTTTGGATCGTGTCAATGGGGGTGGGGCTAGCCCGCTTACGCGACAGAGCCTATACTGGATCGTACCAATGGGGCTGACCCACTTACATGGTAGAGCCTTGACCTTTTGTCATATCAATGGACTCTCGCCCTCTTACATGACAGAGTTAAGGTTATTAAACAAATCACAAAGAGCACTGAAGCCAATCCCGATCCACCTGACCATGTAGTATTGTTACCATCTATGAATTGTAAGAGGGTCCCTATTCCCTCTGACAATTAACCAATAAAAACAACCACCAACAACAGTAAATAAAGCCTTAAACTAAATAGGAAGGATTAGCCTCAGCCCCTTCTCCCAGCACTGAATTCGCCGAAACATACGCTCCCAGAGCAAAGCACTTTTCGTACGAAATTTTAACGTCTCTTAGGTAATTCGAGGCGAACACCGAATTGCTTATCTCCAAAATGTCGACTCTATAAGAGCCTGCAGCGACCATGTTTTGTGAAATGCCATAGACGTAGCTATGGCTCTCACTTCATGAGCTCTCACTCTGAGAACCTTTGAGATGCTCTTCTTTGCACTTAAGGTGAGCTTCCCTTATTACATCTTTTATGAAGTATGTAAGGGCGTTCTTAGAAATCGCTCTTTTCGGATCTCTTACAGAGCACCAAAGACTTTCTTCTGTACCTTTCAGCAACTTCTTCTCCAGGTAGAACTTGAGTGCCCTGACTGGACACAAAGTCCTTTCTAGTTCTCTCCCTGTTAATGAAGATAGTCCTTTTATCTCAAAGCTTCTTGGCCAAGGCCTTTGATGGATTTTAATTTTTCGCTAGAAAAAATGGTTTAAAGGAGCAAATCGCTGCATCCTTCTTAAACCCCACTTTACCTTCCAAAGCTTGCAACTCGCTAATTCTCTTGGCTGTTGCTAACGCAAAAAGGAATAATGACTTTCTGCGGTTAAGTCTCTAAACGAAGCTGCGTGAGACGGTACAAATTTTTTTCCGACATTAGAACTTGAGGACCACATCCAAGTTCCAGCTAGGCTTCTTGATTACATGTTCTTTCGTGGTCTCAAAAGACCTATAAGGTCATGAAGATCTTTATTATTCGTCAGATCTATTCCTCTATGTCGAAAAACTGAGGCCAGCATACTTCTGTAACCCTTCACTGTTGAAACTGTCCGAGGTTTACAGTCTTTTTCCTCAAATATAGGAGAAACAATCTGCAGATTTCAGTTTACAGAGGTAACTGGAGGAGGATATTTTCTTTTCCTTACACCATCTTCTAAACAACTCCCACTTCGACTGATATACTTTAGAAGTGGAGACTCTTCTGGCTCTTGCAATAGCCTTCGCCACTTCTCGTGAAAAGCCCCTTGCTCTGACAAGTCCTTCGACAGTCTGAAGGCGGTCAGACTTAGAGCGGGGAGGTTTTTGTGAAACCTGTCGAAGTGGGGTTGTTTGAGAAGATCGTTCCTTAGTGGAAGCGATCTTGGAAAATCCACTACCACTCCAGCACCTCTGTGAACCAATCGAGAGCCGGCCAGAAGGGAGCGATGAGGGTCATTCTTGTTCCTTCCGAGCAAGCGAACTTCCTCATACTTCTCCTCCTACTAATCTTAAAAGAAAAGGGGGGAAGGCGTATGCGTCCAAGCCCGTCCAATCTAGCAGAAAGCTGTCTAATGCTACTGCTTGAGGATCCGAGATCGGGGAGCAATAGGTTTCTATCTGTGATTCTTGTTGGTCGCGAACAGGTCTATATTGGGCCTTCCCCACAGATGCCAAAGTTGTTGGCAAATCTGAGGATTGAGATCCATTCCGTGGGTAGGACTTGTTCTTTTCTGCTTAACAGATCTGCCCGGACATTTTTCTCTCCCTGCACAAATCTTGTGAGGAGAGAGATCTTCCTTTCCTGTGCCCAAATCAGCAGATCCTTTGCTGATTCGTACAGGGAAAAAGGAATGCGTCCCCCCTTGTTTCTTTATATAAGCGAGGGCTGTTGTGTTGTCCGAGTGAATCTGAATCCCCAGACCTGAGACCTGTTCCTCGAAATGAACAAGCTAGATGAATGGCTGTTAGCTCTTTCTTGTTTATGTGCCAGGACACTTGTTCTCCTTCCCAAGTGCCTGACATTCTTGCGAACCTAGGGTCGCTCCCCACCCTGAATCTGAGGCGTCTGCAAACAACGCTAGGCGAGGGTTCTGTAAGCGAAGGGAGATTCCCTTGCTTAGTTTCTGTGGATCTAACCACCAACGGATATTCTCCTTGATCCCTTTCGAGATTGGAAATGTATCTCCTAGATTGTTGGACTTCCAATCCCACTTCTCCTTCAGATAAAATTGAAGGGGTCGTAGGTGAAGTCTTTCCTAAGGAAACAAACTGTTCCATCGAGGAGAGGGTCCCCAGTAAGCTCATCCATTTCCCTCGCGGTAACAATGTTCTTTCCTTTAAGAAGACTGACACCTTTTCTAAGCAGCGTTCTCTCCTTCCTGCGAAGGTACGCTAGAAAATCCCGAGAATCCATCTGAATCCCCAGATAGACAATGCTCTGCTGGGGAGTCAGCATGGATTTCTTTGTGATTTACTAAAAGTCCTAAGGACTTTGTCAACTTTAGTGTCACTAATAGGTCCTCCAGACATTTTTTCTCCGATTGGGCTCTTATTAGCCAATCGTCCAGATATAACGAGATCCTGATCCCTTCCAGATGTAGCCAATAAGCTACATTCTTCATGATGTCCGTAAAGACTTGAGGGTCAGTCGAAAGTCCGAAGCACATCGCTCGGAACTGGAACACTTTCCCTTGGACATGAACCTCAGATACTTCCTTGCTGCCGGATGAATTGGCACATGGAAATACGCATCCTGAAGGTCCAGGACACCATCCAGTCCCCTGGACGAAGAGCAGATAGAACAGAGGAAGACGTCTCCATTGAAAATTTCTTCTTCAATACAAAGAAATTCAGGGCACTGACGTCTAGAACGTCTCCATCCCCCCGATGCTTTCGGTACCAGGAATAAGCCGATTGTAGAATCCTGGAGACTGGAGATCTTGAACCAGTTCTACCGCTTCCTTGGAAATCATCTGTTCCACTGCTTGCAAACATAGCAAGCTTTCGGACCGGATCCGAGTATCTTGCGTCGTCAACTCCCTTGGAGTTAGTTCGTCAAGGGAGGATTTTCCCTGAAGGGGATCAAGTATCCTTTTTTCAGGATAGAGAGGGACCAGGAGTCCGCTCCCTTCTGCGCCCAGACTTTTGCAAAGTGGAGTAGCCTGGCGCCTACTTTCGTCTGGAGGACTTCCTGCTCATCTAGATTTCCCGAAGGATCTTCTAGATGGTCTAACTTCTTCTCTCTGGTCTGCGACCTCTAAGAGGGGCTCTAGAAGAGGAGGCACCTCGAAAGGGCTGAACAAAAGAGGGTCTCTCTTTTTTCTCTATAGGCACTGCCGGCCTAAACTTCTTAGCTGAGTGCGTGAGGAGATCCTGAGTTGCCTTCTCCGTAAGAGATTTAGAAACCTCTCTAACATCTCTTGTGGAAAAAGGTGCGGGGATAACGGTGCAAAAAGAAGAGATGTCATTTGCAAGGGTGAAACTGCTCTTGCTAAGAAAGAGCTAAAGACAGATCTCTTCTTTAGTACTCCCGTTCCAAAAATCAAAAAGAGAGGCAACTTCCACAGAACCGTCCATGACCGCTCTGTCCAGGCAAGCCAGGACGCTCGAAAGTTCCTCCATGGAAACAAAAAAGTCAGTGTCCTGAGCTCTCTTCGCTAACGCTCCCAAAGCCCAGTCCATAAAAGTTTAAAAATAAAAACTTCTAGGGTTTTAAAGAGGCCCTTTAGAAGGTGGTCTAGTTCACACATGCCCCAAGTCGCCTTAGCAGACAGCAACGACTTCCTCCTAGCAGAGTCCACTAAGGAAGCAAAATCCGCATCTGCGGAAGAAGGCAGACCTAACCCCATAGGTTCTTTGGTCTCGTACCACCTTCCTGGTTTGCCTGTTAACTTGGAAGGAGGGCAGGAAAAAACTGTCTTGCCCGCTTCCCTTCTGGAAGTCAACCACTCTGAAAAAGTTTTTAAAGCCTTTTTCATACAAAGAGCGGGCGCGCATCTTGACGAAGGAAGACGACTTGAGAGCTTTAGTGCTGGACATCAACGATCCTGGTGAAGGAGGGTCCGCAGGATGAAGGGAGTCTCCGAACTCCTTTAGCAGCAAAAGAGAAAGTCTCTTGTAGTCAGAAACTGCTACATCTACTGGCTCTTCGTCTTCCGATACCTGGTCCAACTGATCCACAGAAGGAGATCGTTTTGGAGTGATCTGGCTCTTCCCGGGAGAGAAGAACTCCTTTCCCGAGAAGGGGAGCGCGGAACATTAGCACTCCTATACGAAGAGTGAGGCTCCTGCCTGTCGGAAACACTCTTGCGCCTACTAGACTCTTGTTGTCTAGGTTCGTCAGGTTCGTGGCGCTTGCTAGGCTCCTGGCGTCCTGATTCAGGGCGCTGAAAAGATCCCCGCGTCCTGATTCCTGACGCTTAACAGGCTCTTGGCGCCCTAACACTTGACGCCTAACGTACTCCTGGCGTCCTGCCTTCTGGCGTCCTAACTCCTGGAGCCCTGACTCCTGGCGCCCTGACTCCTGGCGCCCTGACTCCTGGCGCCCTGACTCATGGCGTCCTGGCTCATAGCGTCCTGATTCCTGCCTTCTAGCAGAATCCTGACGTCCTGAATCCTGTGTTCTAAGAGGCTCTTGACGCCCTTTCTTGCGTCTTGCTGCCTCTTGCGCCTGTCTGGCTCCTGGTCCTGCAGACCCAAGGGATCCTGATACCTAAATCGGTTTTCGGTTCCTTGCACCTAAACCGATCGAGACTTCTGCTCGATTCGCGGCGTCTCAGAGGGCGCTTCGGGGAAGATAGCCTATAGGGCGAAAGGGCTCTTCTCTCAGGAGAACAACTCCTAATCAGACGAGTCTCTCGACGAAGGCGATAAACGCCCTGGAGATCGTGAGGGTTCTCTCCTATACGAAGCGGGGCGCTTAGCGGAACTCTTAACAGGGAGCGAGACATCCTTCCTCCTTGTAGAGTCCTTAGCAAAAGAGCCTACGAGAGAAGCTAACTGCTCTTGCAGATTAACCAAAAACTTCTTCGTAGGATCCTGAAGTGAAGGCTCCTCTTGTCTAGTCTTCTTAGGTCCCGAAGGCCAATCCTCGGGAAAAACTGCTCTGGGCTGGAGTCAGCCGCGTCTCCTTTAGGCGCCTTCCAGGCTCTCTTCAAAGGGCGCGAAATGAGAGGCCGAACTCCATCTCGTTTAGGAGAGGAAGGAGTCTGAGGCCGAAAAACACTCCTTGAGGACGCCTTTTCTGCGGCAATCCGAGGCAGCCTGGACTTAACAACAGGATCTGCCGAAGGGACGCCTGACCGTTGGGGATGTTCTGCATCCTCCCTGCGGCTTTCGACATTCCTCCTCCCCTGGTCCTGGGAGTTTGGAAGCGGTCTAGGCCTAGGAGCAATGAGGAACCGGACACTGCACAAGTCACTATCACCACTCTTACCTTGGTTTAGAGCTCGTAGCTGAGCTTGAAGTTTCTTAATAGAAGCTTTACATTTTCCCTCTCTGACGAAGAATCTTGGATTCAGAACAGGGAGAAGAAACAGCTGAGGCTAAGGGAAAAATGTTAGAAGGAGAGTTAATTTCTTGTTCTAAGGAGCAAGATCTACTAGATGACCTAGCTGAAGCCTTTCTCACTCTATCTCTCTCAAGCTTCCTAACATATGATGATAATTCCTTCCATTCAGCTCCGTAAGGTTCTCGCATTCCACACAGGTGTTAATAAAAGAACATTAATTCTCCCTGCATTTAGCGCAAATACTATGAGGATCTAATGCCGATTTAGGCAGACCTAACCTTACAATCTTCCCTACTGCAAACTCTAAACATAGGTGAAGCCTTAGCGTCAGACATCGTGAAAGAGTAGGTCAAAACCAAAGTCGAAAAAACAGTCCACAATAAGCGTATGCCAAGCCAGAGAAAAAAAACAGAATACGTCACCAAAAAACCAAAAAACCAATCCAAATTCTCGGCAACGAGTTGAAATCCAAGATGGAGGTGGAAGGAACGAACAATAGGTGGTTGTCCGTTCAACCGACAGAGAAATTATGGCTTAGAAAACGGGAATAGTTCCAGACCCCGCCACCCAGCGGCGGGAATGGTGGATCACCTGACCTACCTGTCGCGTGTGCCGCGAGTTTTGAAACTTCTGTCGGGACGACCGAGTCTATAGCTAAGTATATATCTGCTGGGTAAGTTACTTGTACAAAAATGTTGTTTTATTGTGCTGATTACAACTGCAATCTTGAGTAAGATCAATAAACATTACATATATATGCTAACATTGTTCAATGAGTGCTGGGAAGGCTGGGAAAGATGGTGGATTGTCTGTGGTTAGATGGCTCACCACGCGATTGCCGCCATATTGGATTTCAAAACTGCCTTGAAAACATATCTTATGAAGAGCTCACATGCTTATTTTAGTTTGTATGGGGCTTTCATATATCACATTATGTTGACGAAACTTCAATCTTTTGAATGGTATGCTTAAAGTTGTAATTGTATTCTTGTTTCACTAATTAAATTTTGAGTGAATAAGGGCTGACCAGCGCAATGATGATGGATTGTCTGCAGTTGTTTACCCTATTATTCCGGGTTAAAAGGGTAAAAGATCTAATTGTATTATTATTGTTTCACCAATTAGGGTAAAAAACCGCATGGTACAGGGGTGGACCATGTACGATCAATGTGTACAACCCCAAAAAAGTACATTATAACGCATCCTGACATCGGAGATGAGCATCAGACGCGACCTGTTGTTGGTGAGAAAAGGAGCTAAAGACCTCTACTCCGGTGTCAGGACGCGTTATAATGTACTTTTCTTGGGGTTGTACACATTGATTGTACATGGTCCACCCCTGTACCATGCAATTTTTTACCCTAAATATAAAGTTTAGTCCGGGTTAAAAGGGTAAAAGACCTAATTGTATTATTGTTTCACCAATTAAATATAAAGTGAAAAAGTGGTCTTTCTGCGAGTGAACGTATTCCCATCCAGTCATTCACCCACTTTGGGAGGAGAGTGAGGTCTCAGTAAGTTGCCTGGATGGGCCACAAGTCTTGACTGATGCTCATGGGAGGTCACGGCAGTGGATTCAAGTACTTTTTCGGGAGGGTGGCCACGTTCCGGGAGAGGTGGCCGCTATGTCGCCGCCCGGTCGTTTACCCTAGGTAGGCTAACTTAAGTTAGGCTTGCATGGCGCCAAAATTGTCATATTCATCCAAAGGAAAGGAAGAGATCTACAAAATGCCTTGGTTATTTAGATTAAGCAATCCTGCAAACCCTGACCTAAGCTTATCTAGGGTAAAAAACCGCATGGTACAGGGGTGGACCATGTACGATCAACGTGTACAACCCCAAGAAAAGTACATTATAACGCGTCCTGACACCAGAGTAGAGGTCTTTAGCTCCGTTTCTCACCAACAACAAGTCGCGTCTGATGCCCATCCCATCTCCGATGTCAGGACGCGTTATAATGTACTTTTTTGGGGGTTGTACACGTTGATCGTACATGGTCCACCCCTGTACCATGCGGTTTTTTACCCTAATTGCCTTGGTTATATAGATTAAGCAATCCAGCAAACCCTGACCTAAGCTTATCTAGATACTGGGAAGGTATATAGGTAGGACATTCGGTAGCTGGGCCAACCAAGCGGCAGGAGGTGGTCTAAACTAGCCTAGTAGGTACGCACCTAGCCTAGGTGGTGGGTAAGCTAAGGAACGCTCCGTCCAATTTGTAAACCCAATACTTTTGTACATGATGCCTGATGACAGACAGCATTTTGATGGCTCTGTTTGAAGAGCAACGTCACATCTAGGAACTTAAAAAGTCAGGACGGCCACCAAGCCGAGGTTTGAAGAGTATTAAAAACGAGTCGTGCGTCTTAGCTCGTACTGCTTTGTTTACGTACCGTGGCAGGACTCTTTTCCCCTTCATCTCCTTTATCGTTTATTTCGCCGTCTTCTTTGGATTCGTCTTTTTCATCACCATATAGCCACTGATCTTCATCCTGAACATCCGCCATGTTTACTTTTGTATACAAAATTTGAGAAAGAAAACGAAGAGTCGACAGTATTCGTTCGTATGAATTTGACTTCGGCTTCGCCTGATCCGATAACAAATTTGGGTTTGATTTTTGTATTTTATGAGAGAGAGAGAGAGAGAGAGAGAGAGAGAGAGAGAGAGAGAGAGAGAGAGAGAGAGAGAGAGAGAGAGAGAGAGAGAGATTCTTAAATGAGGACTTTCATCCAATTCCTTCACTTCATGAGACGAAAAATAGCTGCGTCGTTTCCATGTTGTCAGTAAAAGAAAAAAATACCAGGTTATTAAGGTTCTTATTTGCGTTTAACCTTTATTTTAAATCGTAAATCTACCGGTTGAGGTTAAATAAATATCTAAGAAAATTGCATCACAATGCTTAAAATGTCCAGGCAATATATATATACTATTGGCAACTGAAGACCAAGTCGCTACAAATAGTTTCGAATATTTCTGTCAGCACTCGTCGGGCGATCATACCGGACTTATGGACTACTGTTGACCAAGGTGACCACTCCTTGGCTTTTCTTGGCTTTGCCGGGTCGAGCACGACCCGAGGAGTGTTTCAAAAAACATGTTTTTTCCCATAAATGACTGCCTATCTTGAACCTAGGTGTGATCGACCTGCAAGAGGATAGCAGAACACACACTAGTTAGTTAGTTTATTGACAAAATATACAACACATACATTATTTTAGTTACAAAAATCATTGAAAACAAAACAGTTTTCACACATAGTACACGCATCATTTATATTTTGTCCAAAACAAAACATTAAACCTATAAAATGGTAGTGAACACTTCACTGATATAATCCCAGTACATCATGAATACATAAATCAAAAACTAAATCAGGCTCCACATCCATCAAATTAGCCACACTTGCAAAGTCCAACCTATTAAATCTTGTCCAGCAACTGCCAGTATTTTCATTAGCATCTTCACTGATGCCTTGAAATCAGTAGAGTAAAGTTAAGGTGCAAATACATTCCCTGTAAATTCAATTCTTGGAGTTTCCTTACAATTTTTCCCTTAATGTGTATTTGGCCTTCAGCCGACCCCTATTTTTTGTATCTGATTGGGTTGATCAGTCAGCCATCAGGCTTAATTCAGATATATATATATATATATATATATATATATATATATATATATATATATATATATATATATATATATATATATATACACACACACACACACACACACACACACACACACACACACACACACACATATATATATATATATATATATATATATATATATATATATATATATATATATATACTTCTAGGGCACAATTTTTCATGGATACAAACATTCATTGAATAGAATGGCTTTCTCACTGTTAACCAGCTTTTTTGAAATTGCTTCATATTTTCTAATTATTTTCTTTACTTCATTGTTCAGGTTACTAATGGACACATAATGGGGTTCTTCCATTTACTCCAGTATTTTTACACGCGACAGCTGTTTCGTCAACCTATACGTATTGACGTTTTCAAGCGTACTGATACAAACAATATGAGCCTACATGCGTTTTGTGACGTCATGAGGACGGAAAGGTAGTACAATTGCCAGATACCTAGTTTTAAGTATTTACAAAAGACTATAGTGAACATAAAATAAGACAAATAAATAAATATGTTAACAACAGAAATTATATAAAAAAGTTGAAAGTAAGTTATTATATACACATTATACATAAATATATATTAATTACATATATGTTTAATTCACTGAAAGTCAGTGTGCGCTCCTGTCCGCGTGTGGGGGTTTTGTCCCACGCGGTTGAAGGTCTGCCTTCTACACGAGGGCAAGGAACGGTCTGCCTCACGTTGGATGTTAAGGCTGGGACGTTGCATTGCGATGCTGACTGCTTCTGATATCAATAAACGATTGTAGTTGCCTTCCTTGTGTATTATTTTGGTGTTTGTGAGAAGTTCTTGTAATGATGGTTTTTTATTGTGGGTATCCACAAAGTGCTGATGAATGGCTCCTTGGTTTCTGTGGGCCTGCATGCGACGTTTGAGTGTGGTGGTTGTGTGTCCGAAGATGAAAGGAAAGCCATCCTTGGTATACTGCGAAGAGGAACCACCCCCTAGCGCCATATAACAAAATAACAGCAAGGATTTACTGCAAACCAAACCTTACGGCCTCTTTGGTAATGAAAAATAGTACGGCCCCATCGACGGAGAAAGAGGTTAAATCTGATATAATATACAAATTTGTCTGTGCTGACGAGCAATGTCAGTCCCCCCAAAAATGCTATATCGGACACACAACCACCACACTCAAACGTCGCATGCAGGCCCACAGAAACCAAGGAGCCATTCATCAGCACTTTGTGGATACCCACAATAAAAAACCATCATTACAAGAACTTCTCACAAACACCAAAATAATACACAAGGAAGGCAACTACTATCGTTTATTGATATCAGAAGCAGTCAGCATCGCAATGCAACGTCCCAGCCTTAACATCCAACGTGAGGCAGACCGTTCCTTGCCCTCGTGTAGAAGGCAGACCTTCAACCGCGTGGGACAAAACCCCCACACGCGGACAGGAGCGCACACTGACTTTCAGTGAATTAAACATATATGTAATTAATATATATTTATGTATAATGTGTATATAATAACTTACTTTCAACTTTTTTATATAATTTCTGTTGTTAACATATTTATTTATTTGTCTTATTTTATGTTCCACTATAGTCTTTTGTAAATACTTAAAACTAGGTATCTGGCAATTGTACTACCTTTCCGTCCTCATGACGTCACAAAACGCATGTAGGCTCATATTTGTATCAGTACGCTTGAAAACGTCAATACGTATAGGTTGACGAAACAGCTGTCGCGTGTAAAAATACTGGAGTAAATGGAAGAACCCCATTATGTGTCCATTAGTAACCTGAACAATAAAGTAAAGAAAATAATTAGAAAATATGAAGCAATTTCAAAAAAAGCTGGTTAACAGTGAGAAAGCCATTCTATTCAATGAATATATATATATATATATATATATATATATATATATATATATATATATATATTCCCCTATGACTTGTACCCACCATTATAATAGGCCCTTGCTTCTGTATATCTTTTTTTTTTTTACCCAATTCTGAAAGCATATATTGCATCTACGGTGAACGATGCCCAAGAGAGAGAGAGAGAGTCTTGGCAGTAAGACGAAAGTACTTAGCATTTCCAGTGTTTCAATTTCCTTCGTGGCTGTAACTTTCTTCACACATTTTGCTTCATAGAAGGCACAGAAGGAAGGGACTTCACTCTAAGGGCATCAGGTAAGGGTCCAAGGCGGGCGACACAGGTGCACATAGGCGCATGAGCAAGGGACAGCCCCGCAGGTGCGGAGTTCCAAACTGGGGCAAGAGCTGGGCGCGTGTGAGAGTGATTTCCTTGTTGTTGTTGTTGTTGTTGTATTAAGCCAACACTTCTTGTTGGCACGGGCCTTTCCCTTGTTCGGCCCGTAGGTGATCTGAAAAGATTCATTAGGTTCATGGTTAGTTTTATGAAATTGGAAATATTTTTAGTTGTAGAGATAGGAGTGAACAAGGGAAGGATGGTGTCAGTAAGAGAGAGCCATCATGTCATATTGTAGTAGAAGTTTGAAAGAATGTAAGGTTTTTGAATATTAGAGAAGCTGTGCAGGTGGGGTTGTCCAACCCTTTACTCCCTTGGGTCCCTGCAGGAGGATTTCAGTGGTAGGTAAAGTTTAAAAGAATGATAGTGGATGATGTGGATAGAGCCTTACAGTGAGGGGATGTGATGAAGGTGATTGATGTTACTTTTAGTTTATTTACCTTGGTGGAGGTAGGTTGTAGAGCATCTGGGCATGCTCTTCTAAGTTTTCAATGATTGTCTTTGTGACTGTGGCAGCTGCATGCTCAGCAACTTGTGCAAGTAATTCAATTTGTGCTGCACCTCTTAGCTGTGCTGTTTCTCTGCATTCCAGCGGGTAGTGAAGGAGTGGTTGCTGTGTTTCTTCTTGACAGTGTTCACATGGTCTGACACTGTTTTCCACGATTTCCCAACAGGCTTCATATCCTAGCCTGAGTCTGTGGATGATCACAACAAGTTTTCTTGGTGTGTGCCTGTCTATGGGAGGAGGCACTAGATCAGTCGATGTCATATACCATCTGGCAGACGGTGAGTTCTTTTCTACCCACTCACGATGGTCTTTTAGCAAGTTTTCTTTGCAGAGTGGTTTCATTGAATTCTTGATTTGTTGCAGTGCAGGTTGGCTAGCTCATTGGCCCTCTCGTTGCCTGGAATTCCTGTGTGACTGGGTATCCAGTTTAGGGTGACAGGTCTTCCTCTTTCACTGTGCTGGTGCAGCAGTGTTTTAATTCCAGCAAGCAGTGCCTTGTTTTCTTTATTTTTCTGTTGTTGCAAGGCTTGCATTGAGGACTTTGAGTCGGTGTGGATGATTACAGGCCCTTCTTCATTCTCCAGTGAGTACAGCAGTGCCTGTCTTATTGCTGTTAACTCTGTCTGCATAGTGGAGGCGTGGTTGGAGGTCCTCCAGCAGGCTGTGAAGTTTCTTGAATATACTGCAGCTCCCGTAGTTTGATTCTCAGGATCTACAGTGCCATTGGTGTAGTATGTTTGTGCCCCTATGGTGTCAGTGTTTCTGATTGCTTCATAGGCTGTCGCTCTTAGCTCTTCTCTTGTGCAGTCTTCGTTTGCTCTTGGCAGGCTTGTGTATTTATATATTGCAGTGCCCTTCTTCCAGGGTGTTAGTTGTTGTGTGCCCTGTGTTGTGTCTGGACCTAGCTGCAGCAGTGTCTCTGCCACGCCTAGACTCTTGATGTTGTCACTTTGGTCCTTACCATAGGAACTCGGACTTTGAATCTCTGGGTGTTTAGCAAGTTCCTCTCTGGCTCTTTTCCTCGAGATGGAGTCTCTTTTTGAGAGGAACATCTTGGCTATTGTGCTTGCATTTTGCTGTGCAATCCTATCCTCTAGTTTTGGCAAGTTAGTTTCAAGCCTGAGGTTGCACAGCCTTGTCCATGTGGGTGCTCCTAGCATGAGCCTCATTGCATTGTTTTGAATGACCTCCAGTGATTCTTTTTGAGCCTCTGTCAGCCTCATCAGAGTGGGGGCAGCATAGTCCACTAGTCTTCTGGTGCAGGCTAGGTAGTACTTCCTTTGTATGTGTTCATTTGCTCCCTCCTTCAGAGATGACATGTATCTCATGGCGACCAGTCTTGTATTTGCTCTTTCTCTCAAGTACTTGATTTCCTCCTTGAAAGTTAGCTGCTGGTCTATGACAACTCCCAAGTACATGTAGCTGTCTACCCATTCTATGGGCTCAGCTCCTATTGTCAGTGGCTGCAGTTGTCTGTGGGCTTTTATTGTCATGGCCTTTGTTTTATTTATATTTATTTTAAGACCTGGCTCATTTGATTTGTTGTTGATGTCATTGAGTGCCCTTTGCATTCTGGGCACTCTAACAGCTCCTCTTGCTACTATACACACATCATAGGCATAGATGAAGTTTTCTACGCCTTCTGGAAGCTGCAGGGAGGCTATATTCTCCATTAGTATGTTGAATAGAAATGGACTCAGAATTCCTCCCTGAGAAGTGCCATTTTCCAAGTCGTGGAATGTAGACATCACTCCTTGGAATTTTACTCTGGCCTGCCTTCCCAGTACGTAGTTTTTTGTCCAGGCTAGTAAGTGTCCTTGGACTCCCTTCCTTACTACTGATTGAAGCATTGCTGCCGGACTGGCTAGTTCAAAAGCCTTTTCAAAATCTATGAAGACTACTGTAGCCTTCTTCTGATTTATGTAGCCGAGAACATCTGTTATGCACTCTGTAGTTCCGACTCCTTCCTGATATGCATATAGCTGCTTGTGCAGTGGACCAATCTTGTACTTCATTCTATTTAGTACCATTTTTTCTCCAGTTTTCTCAATGCATGACACCAATGCGATTGGTCTTGGGTTCTCTGGATCTTTAGGTTTGAGGATTGGCTGCGTGTCCTGCTGCCGCCAAGTTTGTGGTCTTGTGTGTTCAATGTGTCTTTTGTTTAGGATTCTCAGAAAGGCTGTTTCTCCTGCAGGACCCATTTTACTGATCATGGTGTATGTTATCCTGTCTGCTCCTGGCGCTGTGTCTCTGCCAACTTTAAATACTGCTTTCAGTTCCTCTACTGTGTAAGGGGTGTCTGTATCATCTGGTCTGTGGCAGGCCGCATCGATCTCCTCCCATCTAATCGGTGCTAGTTGATCCTGAATTCTTCTTGTTTCAAGGGAGAGGTTACCTAAGCTAGTCCTGTTGGTGAAGGATGTTGCCAGTCTTTCCGCTTCTTCTAGTGGGTGAGGGTGAGTTGCTACGGGTGTTCTCTTCTTTCCGGCTACTCTGCTCAGCCACTTCCATAGCTCCGAGAGAGATGTGTACTGTGATAGTTTTGTACATCATTCCATCCACTTTTCAATTCTTATTCCTTGCAGCTGCTGTTGAACATCATTTTTGACTGCTTGTAGCAGTTCCCTGTTTTCTGTTGTCCTTCTTTTCCTGTAGTTTTTTGTTAACCTCTTGCTGACGACTTTTATTAATCCGACCCTGCCCTGGGGCTGGTTTCCTCGCTTAACTCTTGGGTCTTGGGGTCCAACTCCCGGTGTATCTGGAAGGACAGAGAGTGGAAGACAAGAGACGGGAGAAATGCGTACGAGAGAGGGAGAGAAGGAGATTCTGTTATGCTTGTACTTTAACTATTACTCCAATTGAATTGTAGAAGCAAAGGGGATTCATAATAATGTATATATATATATATATATATATATATATATATATATATATATACATATATACATATAAAGATATGAGCCACGTGGCTTATACCTTTAGTTATGGATTTATCACGTTCCAAACTTTCGTGATTCAGCTATACACACACATACACACACACACACACACACACACACACATATATATATATATATATATATATATATATATATATATATATATATATGTATGTATAGTGTGTATATATATATATATATATATATATATATATATATATATTATGTATGTATATATATATATATATATATATATATATATATATATATATATATATATATATATATATATATATATAAATTGCAGTCAGGGGCAGGAATACACTGGGGAATCACACTTCTTTTATTGCTTCCTATGTTCCGTGATTCATAATCACATCACCAGGGAATGCTATGGAAAATTTAATTTAATAAATTAAAAGTACTGGACGGCTAAAACCGAATTGTGTTAAAATATTAATCATTAAAAATCTACATAGGCAGTTAAATATTATACCCACTAAAGCACACTGAAATACATACACACAAAGCACAAAATTACGACACACATGGTTACACAAGAGCACAATAAAATGAGCAAAATCACAAAACACTCTTAACAAATTATATAAGAAAATCTATAATTTGCACTTGTGTAGCTATGTGTGTCGCAATTTTGTGCCTTGAGTGTATGTATTTAAGTGTGCTTTAGTGGGTATAATTTTTAACTGCCTATGTAGATTTTTAATGATTGATATTTCAACACAATTCGGTTTTAGCCGTTCAGTACTTTTAATTTATCAAATTTTCCAAATCACATCTGGGACAAGTGGGATCCACGAAGCGTCTTCTTAAGGTACGAGTCGATTCTCATAGCGGGGTTAAACACATAATGGGACCTGTCCAACCCAGATGCACCTTAGAAATAATTCTTCACAATGTAAAACTAACATTGAATACAAAGATTTCTCTATAACTGGACAGGTCAACAACTGTAAAGACCTATTTATTTTAGAGACATTGGAAATAAAACTGGTTCCTGTTTTAAATACCCAGTCCTCAGCTGTTCAACTTTTTTTTTTTATCGTTATGTGAATCAAAGCCTGAGTATGGTTGCCAAATGTACTCTTCAGCAAGTGCAAACAAACTTAAGGAGTTGGATGTAGTTCATCATGCTGGTCTAAAGATATGCTCTGGTGTATTCAAGACATCTCCAGTTGAAAGTCTATATACCGACTGAAGAGCTCCTTCTGGACTTAGGTCGAGAGGAACTGGGACTGCGGTATATGTTCAAATTGAGAGGTTCCCCAGAAAACCCTGCAACATTTATTTTTAAGCGAAACAATCTACAGCAGTTTGCAAATGCTAGAGCATCCAAGCCTTTTCATGTAAGAATTAATGCTGCAGTTGACAGTGTGTCTATTAAAAACCAAAAAATTAAGGCAATACGTTGCTCTAAGCTGCCTCCTTGGTTGACACCAGAACCATCAGTTTGTCAAAAAGCTGTGGTTAAAAAATCTGTTAATCTCCAAGAAGTGAAGGCTCGTTTTCTTGATCATGACCGAAAGCATTCGGGTTCTGTTAAACTTTTCACTGATGGATCAAAGACATCAAGTGGTGTTGGTTGTGCTGTTGTTCATATGTGGGCAGACTTTCTTTTTAATAATGCCTCTATTTTTACAGCTGAATTAATTGCATTAGTTAAATCTCTTGAGATTGTTTCTATTCTACAGGGTAATAATTTCACCATTTACGCAGATTCTTATAGTGCACTCACGGCCATTAAGCAATATAACCCTAAACATCCAATTGTTCAACGTATTCAAGAATGGTTATATAGGCGTGCTTCCAAATTCAAATCTGTCCATTTTTGCTGGGTTCCTGCCCATGTAGGTATTGCTGGTAACGAACTTGCTGACCATGAAGCAAGAGTTGTCATTACTAAAGAAGACATTCTCTTCCACCATGTTCCTGCTACTGACATGAAATGGACTATTCGCTCATAAATAAAAAAATAAATGGCAAGCACGTTGGTTGTCTCCCCTTCTGACCAACAATAAAAAGTACAGGAAGATCAAAGTATTGAACATTGACCATCTGGATTCCAACAAAATCGTAGGGTAGAAACTATATTATGTCGTTTGAGAATTGGCCATACTCGATTGACCCACCGGTTCCTCTTGGAGGGGGTAACTGCACCACTCTGTATGCAGTGTGACTCTCCTCTTACTGTGGAACACATTATATTACATTGCCATAGGTATTCTGCGGCACGACAGAGACATGGGTTAGTGGGCAGGGATATAGCAGAACTGCTTGGTCCGGATGTAGCTGTTAATAGGATTGTTGGATTCCTCAAAGACATTGATCTTTTTAATGAAATTCAATATCTGACCTCTTGGTACATTGCCAAGTGTTGTATATACACTTGAAGTTGTTTTTATAAGCATGTTTATACACATATATACGTATATATGTGGTATGCATAATTTTTTTTTATTCTTGTTTACATACCTGAAATGATATGTTATTTTTATGGCGGATATCAGTTTTTACCATATTTTAAAAATCACCTTTATTTCATTCTTATAATTTATAAATTCGTCACCATAAATATTCACTTAAAACCAAATTTCATTATAGCGCTGAATAATCCATCTGAATTCCAGTGCTTGGCTTCAAGCCTAAATTTCATATTCCATTCCATACACATACGACATCGATGCTCTTTGTTTCTGCAAAAGTAGTACGTATATCTTCTGAGCATTGCCAATGAAAGCATTCCTTCGGAGTCATCTTTGTAGAACACCTTAATCCACTTCAGTTGATCATTCCACGCAAAGCATAATATAAACATGACGCTTGTCTGGAATTTCCATATTGACAAATGTAACACCATTCACAAAGAAAGTCGCACACGCGTCGTAAATACTCCATGAGCGTGTCACTAGACTATAAGCAGTAAGAGGTATCATTACCATAACTCAGTTTTCCAAATGATTTGGTGCCATTCGATAGAAAAATTACCGAGTGTAATTGTGTCTAAATGTCATCATTGCAGCATACGAATTATGAAAAGCTTTTTTGGCCTCATAGCTCATAACACATGAGTTTTTTTTTTTTTTTTTTTTTTTTTTTTTTTGTCAGAATGATATTGAAAGTGAACAGAGCTGACTGGAAGAAAAATGGGGTATTGGAGGAGATGGAGGGTATTCAGTATCCCAGAGTGCATGGGTGGCAAAAGTCCGCCTTGCAGAAGATGCAGTTTCATCTTCATTAAGACTTCACTGTCATATTTCCTGACCGAGAGTTTGGAGACAAGACGCCTCAAAATACCAAATGTTTTGAGGTCCGGGGAAAGTGTTAACATTTTGACCTTTTAATTGACCTGTTTCCTTGAAAAACAGATCAAGACAAAAGTAAACAAATAAAAAAATGCGCCGAAGTATCTTCAGTGCAATTGAGTTTTCAGTACAGCGTCTATGGTACTCTCGATGTGCTGCAGTATGAAACCCTCAGACACAACCGGGCAGCGTTTAGTTGCTCCCCAGATACGGCCAAGTGAAGATGCGTCGGCGGCTGGCACCCCTAGCGGTCCCAGACGCACGATCCATGGCTAACTTTAACCCTAAATAAAATAAAAACTACTGAGGCTAGATGGCTGCAATTTGGTATGTTTGATGATTGGAGAGTGGATGATTAACATACCAATTTGCAGCCCTCTAGCCTCAGTAGTTACTAAGATCTGAGGGCGGACAGAAAAAGTGAGGACAGACAGACAAAGCCGTTTCAGCACTTTTCTTTTACAGACAACTAAAAGTGCTCTGGGAAAATAATCGCCAAAAAGAAGATAGGCTACTTGGCTGCCACGTTGTTCCGGAGTCAAAGAAAAATAAATGATTGGTTTATAGATTTACCTCCGACCTTGAAAAATAGGTTAATCTTATGGTTGAAATATTTAATTAAAATATTTGTTTCCAATTATATGCAAAATGCGAAGTATCTGCCTTCTAAGTTTCATCATAATGATAAATACAGAAAGCTAAACTTATAACTGACCTGAGACCTTGGAAGAGAGATCAGTAAAAAAGATGTATTTTTGGGAAAACAGAAAACTAATTCAAGGAAAATATCTCCTAAGCATCTTCAAAATCAGAGCAAATCAGGAAAAATGACACTAATAATAATAATAATAATAATAATAATAATAATAATAATAATAATAATAATATAATAATAATAAAAAAATAAAATAATAATAATAATGAATAATAATAATTATAATAAAATAATAAATAATAATAATATAATAATCATAAAATAATAAATAAAAATAATAATAGTATTAATAATAATAATAATCAATTATAATAAAATATAATAATAATATTTAATAATAATATTTATTAATACATAATATTAATTATTAATTAATTAATTAATTAATTAATTAAAATAATTAATTCATTAATTAATTAATTAATTATTAATTTAATTAAATTATTTAGAAAAATACATATATACCGATTTCAAGATAGAAAAAAAACATTAAAACAGTCTTAACATTTAATCTGTCCCTTTGAAAAGAAGGAATTATATTTGAGGAGGATAATCAAGAGCCCAAAAAGTAATTAATAATAATGACCAGGTTTCATAGATTCTGGCGAAAGTACAATGTTGACCTTGAAAGTGAAGCGTGACCTTTGGAAAAAGGTAAAAGTCGAAATGACCTCATACAACACTTTTGGTGCGTCGAGCTGAATCGGGACCAGTGACCTTCAACTACTGCATTTTCTGTGATATCAAGCGAAGAGGGTCAAATGCTCTTCAAACAGACCTTCAAAAACAGTTCAAGCTACCAAAATTCATCAACATCACACTGGTATTAATAATGGTAATATAACAATAGTAATGCTACTTATTTAGACTGTTAGATGGTAATAATCTCGCTAAATTCAAATGAGATTCACCTGTGGAAGCAGATAGTTACAATAAACTTGAGAACTGGGAGTGACAAAACCCGTCTTGTTTACTACAGACATGACATGTTATCGTGTCCTGTCTTGAAGTACTAATGGGTTCCAGTGATATGTCATTCTCTTAAACGACTGATTTGAATTAGCTTTCGCATTTCACTAAAGACTAATGTAATGAGCGTCATTTCGGCTTTGTTTTTCTTGATTGATTTTCAGCCACGGTTTTGCAGCATAAATTGTCCTGCATTCATTCTTTGCATTTTGTATTTCCCTATTATGTTCTTCTAACTCTTCTGTTTTTCTCTTTTTTTGTTCGTTGTTTGAAAGTGAGTACATTTCTAATAATAATAATAATAATAATAATAATAATAATAATAATAATAATAATAATAATAATAATAAGAGAAGAAAAACATACAGAGCACATAACTTCGCCAACGTCAGAACCATAGGAGCAGATATTTTTACAAACCAAAAAGGTTATTGCACAACAAACATGCAACATGGCTCTAGGAAGTCAGGCAGAAGAAATGGCTAGAGTAAAACAAAGGTTCACCAAGATCACGACAGACACAATCAGACACCAACTAAAGAAAATTTTCAACTGGGAAGCCCCAGGTTCTGATGAAATCCAATGTTACTGGCTCAAAAATACCGACGAATAGCAGAACAACTCCAGCATTGTATCAAAAACCACCATGTGCCCAAAAGGATGGCCACAGGGAGAACATCCTTAGTACAGAAAGACAAGAACAAAGGAAATATAGCAAGTAACTATAGGCCTATCACCTGCCTAGCGATAATGTGGAAGCTACTAACAGGTATCATCAGTGAAAGGCTATACAACTGCCTAGAGGAGACAAACACCATCCCCCACCAACGGAAAGGCTGCAGAAGGAAGTGTAGGGGCACAAAAGACCAGCTCCTGAGAGACAAAGTGGTAATGAAGAACAGTAGGAGAAGGAAGACCAACCTAAGCATGGCATGGATAGACTATAAGAAAGCCTTCGACATGATACCACACATGTGCTTATAGAACGCCAGAAAATATATGAGGCAGAGTAAAATGCCCTCAGGTTCCTAAAAAATACGATGCACAACTAGAATACATCACTTACAAGCTCTGGTATAAGATTAGCAGAGACTAACATCAGGAGAGGGATCTTCCGGGGCGACTCACTGTCCCCACTCTCTTCGTAGTAGCCATGATTCATGACAAAAGTACTGCAGAAGATGGATGCTGGGTACCAACTCAAGGAAAGAGGCAACAGAATTAACCATCTGTTGCTTATGGACAACATCAAGCTGTTTAGTAAGAGCATCAAGGAAATAGATACCCTAATCCAGACCATAAGAATGGTATCTGGGGATATCAGGATGGAGTTTGGAACAAAAATGTGCCTTTCTCAACATACAAAAAGATAATGTGACAAGGACTGAAGGGATATAGCTACCAGATAAGAATAGCATCAAATGCATAGATGAGACAGGATTAAAATACTGGGAATAATGGATGGAGAGGATATAAAACACCAAGAGATGATGGACACTATCAGGGAAGAATATTTGCAGAGACTAACGGTGATACTCAAGTCAAAATGCAATGACGGAAATATGATGAAAGCCATAAACACATGGACAGTACCAGTAATCAGATACAGTACAGGAGTAGTGGAGTGGACGAAGGGTGACCTCCGCAGCATAGACCAACAAACTAGGAAACACATGACAATACACAAAGCACTACACTCAAGAAAAAATACAGATAGACTATACATAACACGAAAGGAAGGAGGGAGAGGAATACTAAGCACAGAGGACTGTTTCAAAATCGAGATCAGAGCACTGAAAACCAGTGAAGACGAATGGCTAAGCATTGCTTGGGAAGAAGGACTGATAAAAGCAGATGAAGACCCAGAAATATACAGACAGGAGAATTATTAGGTTAACGTAAAATCATTATTACTTGTGTAGGTTTAAATCAGCCTTGTTTACATGTAAGTTAACTTTTTGCTGAGTATGTTAACTCTTGCGTTTCCTTTAAGTTAAGTGGCTTTACGATCGTTTGTCAGTGTTTATGCGCCTCCTCCTCCTCCTCCTTTGTGTATTAGTGAACTATCGTTTTAACGATTGTTTTATTCTTTTGCTTTGAGTGTTTATAAACACTGGGAAGGTGAACCGGTCAACGGCAGTTCGAGTCTTGGCGAGCTTTCACCTAGACTTTTTCCGGTCGCAGCATATATTTGGATTAATTTGGAGGACGACTTTGGATATTTACCTTTTGGACCACGTACTTGGATATTTCCCTCAGGGATTCTGGAAAGACGCCACTATACGTTTGTTGTGCGTGTGTCCTTGGATCACGGCTGTTATATGCAGGTGTTGTTGTCACCTGCGACCTTCACGCTGCTATTGAGGGTTTAGCAGAAGCTCTGTCATCTGCAACCGCTGTTTCTGCCCTTTGTTCCCGTCGGAGGATTTTTACGGGACCTGTGTTGTCACTGTATCCCGGCACTGGATTTTTGGTATTTACTTGCCGTGTCATCCTCGTCCAGCTGCTATATACGGGAGTGAGAGCAACTTGGCTCGTTAGGTGACAACACAGTTCAGACCGTGGGTGACAAGTAGGGAGGCTGCCGCCGGGTAAGACGTATTATCGTTCCTCTTGTATCGGGACAATGTGTTGCCCTTCAGTACCTGGGGTACAGTATTAGCCCTTCTGTTAGCAGTTTGATGGACTGATCACGGACCTGAATTCAACTCCTCTTCTGGTACTTCACTTAAGGTGAAATTGTGTAATTTTGTCAATCTTATTATATATATATATATATATATATATATATATATATATTATATATATATCTATATATATATATATATATATATATATATGATTACATGTATATGTTCTCACGTTTGATTCTGGGTTGGTATTTAGTGGACTGAGTTCCAGGTAGGAATATTAAGGTTTTCCTTGTTTTCATCTCCTACCTCTTTCTACCCTATTATTATTATTAGGATATTAATATTTTGGCTAGCCTTATTTGGATCCACTTTGTTATGCATTAAGTATATTTTCTCTCTTGATTAGGGATTAGTGAATTAGCTTTAGGGTTACTTGTGAGATCCCGAGAACCAGATATTTGTTCTCTTGATTATTTATCTGAGCAATCAAGTGTATTTAACTTCACAAGGTTGATTTAAGTAATTTCTTAGTTTGTAATAAATATTGTTAAGTTTTCTTGAGTTTCTGTTTGTTTTCCTTAATACTGAGGTACATTTACTGACTGCAATCCTAGTGACTATAAAGATCTAATAGAACCTGTACTGCAACCTGGGAGGTTGTGACAAGAATGAAAAAGAGAACAGAGGAATGGCACAACAAACCGATTCACAGACAGTATATGAGACAGACTAAAGAACTGGCCAGTGATGAAACATAGCAATGGCTACAGAGTGGAGAACGCAAAAAGGAAACAGTAAAGAACAATAAATGAAAATAACATCTCACCCATAAGCAGGAAGTGCAATATGAAAAACGAAACCATAAACCACATAGCAAGCGAATGTCCAGCACTTGCACAGAACCAGTACAAAAATAGGCACGATTCAGCAGCAAATGCCCTCCACTGGAGTCTGTGCAAGAAACAATAGCTAATAAGTGGTATGAACACTAAGCTTTAGGTATGTTAAAAAATGATCAGGCAAAGATCCTCTGGGACTATGGCATCAGAACAGATAGTGTGATACGTGCAAATAGGCCAGACGTGACGAATGACAAAATCATGAAGAAAGTATCACTCACTGAAGTTGCAATACCATGGGAAACCAGAGTAGATGAGAAAGAAAGAGAAAAAATTGATAAGTATCAAGACCTGAAAGTAGAAATAAGGAGGATATGGGATATGCCAGTGGAAGTTGTAGCCATAACCATAAGAATACTAGGCATGATACCAAGATCCTTGAAAAGGAACCTGGGAAAACTAGATGCCGAAGTAGCTCCAGGACTCATTCAGAAGTGTGCCACCAGAAACAGCGCACATAGTGAGAAAAGTGATGGACTCCTAAGGAGGCAGGAGGCAACTTGGAACTCCACTATAAAAACCACCAAGTTGAATAGGAAGACTGTGATAGACAAAAAAAAAATAATGATAATAAGAGAAGCACAGAGCACAAACCTTTGCCAACGTCAGAACCATAGGAGCAGATAATTTTACCAACCAAAAAGGGTTAGCTATTTGGATGAAAGTGAAATCTTTCAGTTGAGAGAGGACATGGGCTTCATTCAGACTTTTGTTAGAAGTAATGCTAAGATTTGGTCACCAAAGTTTAAGGTAAAGGTGCACATGGCGGAGTGGAGAGGTGGAATAAAAAAGTGCAAATGGTGATATAAACAACAGATTTGGCATGAGAACTTATAAACCCCATGAATCAAAATCAACCTCTAGCCACCTCAATATATGGCTATTTCTAAGATGGCTGACACTTCCAAAATGGTGACAAAATTTGCTCCTTATTTGAAACATAACCCTGCAAAAATTGCATACTATTTTAGTATTCTAACTGTCATTAAGAGCTTAACCAAAACCACCTTCTAAAGTGGCCACCATTTTTAGCAAGTGCAGCTGCAGAGAGCTGTGCAGCAAAATCCAGAGTCGTAGCTCTTGCACCTACTATGGCATTTCTTCTTACATACTCACTTATCCGGTTCCGAAATGGAAGCCAGGCACCATTAATCTATTACCACCCCTAGTGTCTTGGACTAAGTGTTACCAGATGGCATACTAAAAACTGGCTTCAAATGTGCCTTGCTTGAAAGGCAGAGCTCTTGCCATGCCCTTTAAGAGTAGCCCTTGAGGAGGAATGCAATCGTCAGTTCTTTACTTCCTTACAAAGGGATTAAGTCTAACCTCATCTACATCTTTATAAGAAGCGATTCTGTTGTACATTAGCAGCACAAACTCTCCAATGATTTCCAAGTCTTCATCTTCTACAGTTGCTGGTGTTGAACCTAGTTTGGTGAAGGTAGGTGAGATGCTGAAACACAGGTCATGTTTATCATGCAGATTTCTTTCCTTTTCCTAGAAAGGCAGACAGTGTGTCACACCCACTAAATGCATGAAAAAAATTAAAAGCCTGAGGTTTTTGATCCCGAGGCTGCTGCAATTTCATGACTAGGTCTTTTTCTCTTTCAAATATAATCTGTAGTTTGTCCAAACCAATTTTATCCATGCAACATACTGCTGTGATGACAAGGTCAGTGTCTGAACTGCATTTGTTGCAACTGCGATGTCTTCATGGGCAGCATAGAAAGAGGACTCTAGTATCTGCCTCTTCATGAGTGCAGCTTTGTTGGTCAGCAGTGTCCTGTTCAGCTTTGAGGAAGCTGGGCCAACTGCTGGGAGTTTTTTTTCAGCACTGATCACTGTGGTGAACTTCTATGCTTTATTTATTTTTTTTTGCTGTGTTTGTTTTTTGTATGGTCTGCCCTTCATACATAAAAAAACTATGTACTTGTTTGTATTTCTGCAAGTGTTTCTGTACCTTGGAATTTATCTTTTGCATAAGACTCAAATATAGATGCTTTTGTTGGTCTCTGAGCAGTTACAAGTGTTGCACCATCCATTACGATAACCTCAGTGGTAGGTTCTTTGTCAAGGATGTCTGATGCCTGCTATTACAGGAGAGGCAATAGCTGTGACTTGGCGCCCCAATACATTTGCCCAATCTGTACCCATGATGGTGAGGAATTTTGATTTTCATGCTGAAAGAAGCATCTGGTTCCATCATATCTTGGCTGCTTTGGCCACGATTAGTGCACTGTTGTTGTTGCAAGTCGTGGCTGGGGCTTATCCCACTTTTTCCTTGTAGGCAGCCAAATTTCACTTCTCTTTTTGAGGGCCTCCAGCTCTGGGGTACAGGAAAGTCTCTTCTCCTTCAACTTTGCTAAAATGAAACATCAACATTAGGTGTTCCAGTCTTAGTCTTTGTACAAATCATAAAGTTCTCTCATCGTGAAACAGCACCACCCATCTGTAGTCAACTACTCTTGTATGTACAGCTCAAGCTCAGCAAAAGCATGAGCACAGCCACTTGTCTGTACTGCACATAATCATCTCCAATTTTCTTGAAATTTAGTCAGACTCTTCCCCTGTTGTACACGGCTGTCAAACAAGGTGGATGATATATTTGTACTAAGCTTGGCCAAAAGTTTCTCATCCAGAATGTTGATAACAAATCATTACAGCTTTTAAAGTAAAGGCAATGTCATGACCAAACGTAAAACTTTGACTGGTACTGGTTTGTCACAGATAAAGCAGACTCCTTTCTTAGTTTAGATTATCTGCATCTTCTTCACCTTCCTTTTTGGTACTGTGTGGATTTTGCACATGCAGTGTCAACTTGTTTTTCCTTGCGCAGTGACTTTCTCTTCTTTTCCAGTTTTGTGGTTTTGAACTTGAAATTAGCTTCATTTTTTCAAAGGTCCACTGGATTCTGTCACCGTCATGAAGTGTTTGGGATGCAATGGTATAGGCATTGCATTCTATTTCTGAAATTGAGGAATGTTAGCACTTGATGAATCTACTGTGGTGACAATAAAACACTTGGCTGCAGCTTCCCAGCTTTACTCAATTTAAACCATTACTTACAGTCTGAAACAAACATGAATACCTTCCTCAATAATCTAGTACAGTATATAAATTTACAATGATAATAGTAAATGGTAATATCCCTTACAATGATAGCAATCCTTACCCTATAATATATCCTATTACCCTTATTAATATTACTAATAATTACCTAACAGATATGTAGGTATGGTGTATGGACTACCATCGTTCTCAGAGTCCCGGATGTAAACGAAGAGAGGTAATGCTCCTTCTTGATGGGACAACACTCGTAGCAAACTTGTGTTACAAAACAGAGAAGGAAAAGGCAGGAGGAAAACATAGTACATATCCTTAGGTATTAATATACCACATCCACCATCTTGCATGCATGTCTCCTTGGCACGGGCAACAAAGCTTCTAGTTATAGTCCAGGGGCCACGTCCATTTATTTGACTGTCTGAGTCAGTAAGGTTTGACAATTGTTTCTAGACTGAAATTTACTGTAGATTTAAAAAATCAACTTCTTACTTGCACCTGCCTGACCGTTTTTTATGATGTTACTCAATTTCCGAGTTGATACTTGGCCATATTGCTGTCTGTCTGTTATGTATTTGACTGATTTTGAAGATGGTGTACAATATATGAAATAGTAAGAGGTAATAAAATATAATCTTAATGATAAGTAAAGGCTTCATTCGAAATATATGAACAGCATTATCAAATACCAATGCTTATTGTAATCAAAATTAACACTTTCTCTGTCATACCCAATATAGCCATATGTAGGAAATTTCAATCACCAGACAAAATGTTTGTCATTTTTGTATATCAAATACATTCACTAATTATATAGAGGGTAAATAGAACATTTGAATATTGTATAATATTACGGTGATAAAAAGAATTAGAGCTGAAGCAAATATACCCCAGACTCTTGACCAAGGCACTGTGGTCTCTTATACAACAGTTAATTACATAAGCAGTTTAAAATGAAACTGGTAAGTTTACAAATTATACATGTCTAAATTTCTAAAGAGTAGTAGTAAATCCATACAGAGGGCATTCCATTGGAACTGTTTTTAAAACCGCAACTTTTGACAAAGTTTAACAGAAGCTAAATCAGGGGCATACTTTTGAATTCAGAACTACATTTCCAATTGATAACTATTCTTCTTTATCTGACTCATAACATTCCTCTGCTTCAATATCAATGTCACTTTCCTCATCAAGAACTTTTTCAGTTTGATCATTGAGACAATCACGAACCATGGGACACATAAACCAATTCAGGGTGTATATTCCATTTTCCTAAGTCCAGCATTTACAATGTGGATCAAGTTGATTAATGTCTTTATCATTTGATGTTTTCCACATGTTGGCAATGAAGTTTGCTCTAAGGATATGCTGCACGAGGGCTGCTTGGTATCGGGAAGCATAGATGGCTCCATTCCTTTGATATTTTTCAAAGGAATGTTAGAGTCTTTGAACTGATAATTCACAGTGAATATGCTGAAGCGAGCTGTATTTATATCTTAGTTTTGTTTTGTCCATACAAAACACACACAAACTCTTCCAGAACATGGAATGTGTTTTCATTGTTGAGGAGGCAAGTTGTCCAAATGCTCTACGGAATCTTGGATAATTCTCTACAATATTTAAAAGATGTACTTTACGCTAAATGATGGAGAATAGTCGCAGCCAGTGAAGGCATGCAAACCTGGTAATGCTTGACATATTTCTCTTCCTAGTGTCTAACAGCAATGTTACATCAATATACCTCCGACTGTTGTTGTTTGAATTTCCGACTTCCATATAAATTGTAATTGAATTATTCTCAAAGGCATGATACAGAAGTGTCATTTGCCCTTACACTGATGAAGTGGTTGGAGTTTAGGCCGTGAATATGCTTCACAAAATGCACCATCCTTGTATCAGCTTCAGTGTGGGAACTCACAAAGGGCTTATAATCTTTCTTTGTCATGTGTCCATCCTCAACAGAATACAGAAAGCACTTGTCGTCAATACCATAAAATAGTTTCTTATTGGGCAGTACTGATTATACCACTGCTTAGCTAGGAAGCTAAGAAGGGATGTTTTGAAGGAAGAGGATGACAAGGCTGCAGAGAAATTCCTTGGCATAGTCAGCTCATCATCGGTGATGTTGAAACCAGCTACTGAACTAAAATTACCGACGATTTTGGTAGACCTGTCTTGTTCTAGCCCCTTCATACTTGTTCCTGAGTATGTATAACTGACATAATGAACCTCTGTTGCAGATGATCTAATGATATTTGCTAATACACATGTTGCTGCATGTTTCAATTCAACAGGTAGGTAAGTCAAACTTCTGTTAACATGCATGGCATCAATTACCAAGACATCCACAAATGCAGGTGCTGTACTTTCATCTCTTCCTTCCAATTTGTGCAGAAGTGTAGACTGCAGTATATCACGCTGAACTATCTACATTTCCAAGGCACAAACAAACAGGAGTCAGGGAATACTTGAAGACAGTTGGTAAGTAAATATGAGTCGTCACAGCAAGAAGAAGTAGTTGCCCAAACAGTTCTCGCTCTCCTCTCACCTTTGCTATTATTTTATTCTTTTCCTTGTTCACCACCTTTCCTTTTATAGCAAAATGAGGGAAGTTTTTAATTACTTTCGTGGGGAATGGCGCCTCAAACCTGAAGCTAGAATTGAAGCAATCTGTCTTGAACTCGGTGTAAATCTTGCCAATCCTCTGCACTTATAGAAGCTCACTTCTGACTTCTTCAGATGCAGATTTCCCTCTTCCAATAGAATACACAACAGAACTCTCAACAGAATGTGCAAATGGATTTATGTTTGTATCTATAATATTGAAGATTTTTTCAAAATCTGATGCATCTCTCTTGATTCGTGATGTTTTCAGTTCTTGGGCTGGTTCATCAATTGAGCTAATCCTGCTTGTACCATAAGCTTCGAACAAGAGCACTTCTCATTGATCTATTATGTGCACAAAAATTCTGAGTCATTGATGATATCCTTGTCGGTCTCGATGCAGCACCTGCATTTATGGTCTGTTCCAATGTAAGATCAGCATCACATTGACTGAATGGTTGTCATGTTAGTGTAATGCTGAAAGATCCATTTTTAAACTGATCTTTCAAGCCGGGTTGAGTGTCTTCAATATTCAGCAACTTCATTACACACAGGTCATCCATCTGGCATAATTGTGATGACCAGTTGCAAACAACAGGGGAATCATCACAATTTTGATTATTCATAGCAATAAAGACATACATATGATGAAGAGTTTGAGTTTTATTCAGGCACATCGTACAAGAAGCTAAAATGGAATTAAATTTGGAAGTTCAGTGCATTATTAGTGGTGCTAATCATATCACAATGAAATGAGTATTTATCTTGATAAGATTATAAAAACAGGTTATACAGAGAAACGGTCAGGCTTGCAACAACGTAAATGGACCTGGCTCCTACTCTATTGGTCTTACTATTTCCCCTTAGGAAAGAGTTTGATTTCCAAGATCATGCTAGCATTGCTTTCTTCTATAAGGGATTGCAACTAGACTCAGATACGTTATACTCCTAACAATAGCTTGATCATTCATCTAGTGTTGTTTAATTCCTGTGTGATCTGTACACTTTCCAGTTGATCATAGCCCCATCTGCTTTTGCTGGGCTCTCCTGCGCTGGTACCTACATCTTTCAACTCAGGTGCGGCCTTTAACTCTGAATTCGGTCTGGCTAAACAATATTTGGGAAACTAATGACACATGTCTACCGTTAACTAGCATTGAACCCTATGCTGCTTCTCAAAGCCATAATGTTAACCATGTGCCCTTGTAGTACCCTGGCACTACACTATTACTGTGTTACATTGAGCTAAATACTTTTTTATTTTATCAAATTTTTTTTTGATGAGGATGAAAAGAAAGGCTTAATTCATTTCTAACTTACACAAATAAACTGATCAAGTTGAAGTGATCTAAAATAGATGTATTACCTAATCTTTTACCTCCTAGATGAACGTTGGTACAAATATTTGGCTTTTTGGTGGCCGATTTGGATACAGTAACAGCCATCTTGAATGTTTCTAGGCAGCGAAATGACATACCTCAGTACTTGAAGGCTCACTTTTGATATTTAACATAAACTGAGAGAGACTGAGGAACTTCAATGTGAACAGACAATTAAATGTCTGTATTCATATACCCACAGGAAGCCATTTTGAAAACCTGACGGCCATCTTGGAAAATGACAAACTTCTGTGTGGCCGGAGGTTGATGAGGAAAAAAAGGTCAAGAAGAATTGCTGTGCCGGATTTCATCTCATATCAGCATTTGCACTTATTATTATTATTATTATTATTATTATTATTATTATTATTATTATTATTATTATTATTATTATTATTATTATTGTTGTTGTTGTTGTTCTCTAAGGTCAACAGTAATATACTGATGGCAGCAGTAGTAAAATTTTTATAAAAACTTTATTAAAGCTTTCGAACTCTACCCTGGGTCATCCTCAATCCTTCGGTAGGGTTCGAAAACTTTTATATAGTTTTATAAAATTTAATTACTGTTACCATCAGTATATTATTGTGGACCTTAACGAACATTAGCTACTTGTGTCTTTGTAATTGAGATTTCTAATAATTATTATTAGTAATATTATTATTCTGAAGTTAGCCGCTCCACTGGCAGCAATGATCGTAAGTTTCTAAAATAGCAGAAGAGGTGTTTCAGTAGTCCAGTCAGCCAATGCCGATTTCTCATCTTTCCCAAAGTCTGATGTCTTGTTTTGTCAATCACGGAGCCTCTTCTGGGTACAATTTTCGTAAAACTCTTTGTATACCGATTGCAACAAACAGATAAACAAGGAATCAAATAGAATTAAAGACTTCCTCTTTTGTGGAGGTTATAAAATACATAAAAAAACAATGACCGGAATGTTTATAGATCGCTCCGGCACTGTTATGCTTCTCCGACGTTCCATTGTCAGTTCCATTAGAGAGAAACTGTCGATGAGGTATTGTAAATCGTATCATAATCATCGCTCATTCATGCAGAACAATCCAGAAAGTCCATTAACGTGATAAAAGCAGGGAAAAGAATATCTTATGCATCGATACTAATTGTGTTTAGGTGTTCTTCGGGGGACGGATGTCTGTGCATTACGACACAAATTCTTGTAAGGTTGAGAAGACAGGGAACATATTTTAAGATTCCTGCTTCAAATGAATGTAGGTTCTGCGTAAACAAGTAGCGTAAAAGTGACTGCCATGGACCATTATACGTAGTTATTTCTAACGCACACACACTGACACACATACACATATGCACACACAGCCCTCTACCCTAGTCAGACCGTGCGTTCATAAACCCTGACAGTACCCATACTCTTTTTTTTCCATCTGTCCATCCGCCTGTACTGTTTGCGCATGGTAACACTGCGTCCCGGGCTTTAAATAATATCCTATTTCGAATATTGTTACGAAGTGCCAAGTATCTGGTTACCTTGCATCAAATATTACCTCACCAAAAGCCAAACACCTGAACCCTCATAACACGTTTAAACGACTGAATACTCTAAAGGCAACAGTGATCCCTTAACACTTACCAGTATTGCAGAAAATCAGACTAAGTTCATCAAAACAGGTATGAGGTAATCTTGTAAGTAATTAAATTAATCAAAGGGCATCACTCCTTCAACAACTTTAAAACTCTAAGTATTTCCCTGATTTCAGAAGTCTAAGTACTTCCCTGGTTCTAAGTCACTTCAATTAAATTGAAGGAAAGCAAATCAATTACCACTCTATGTCTCTACCTATCATAAATATAGTCATAATTATATATACTTATACTGGTGTAAGATAAAGAAAACACTTATAAAAATTTTAAATACAAAAATTTATTATTAAATTCAAAATTTATAAGTGAAATTCACAATATCAGGGAAAATTACTGTTACTTGAAAACAAAGTAAAGCTTAATTAATTCTTGAATCAAATTAAGTAAAATTAAATCAAAATTAATTTATCACAAAATTCAAGAAAATTAACTCAATCAAAATTCAAAAGTGTTAGGCAATAACTGAAAATTTGAAATTAATTCACAAGTGCTAAACAACAATAAAACTTGAAAAGAATTCTAAGTAAATGCAAATTAATGCACAAGTGTTAAATTTAATTAAATGTGCAATGATAAAGCAATGAAAATAACTAAGTCAATTAAATTGTGAATGCAAATGAAAATATAAAACAAAAAGACACTTCAATAAGAAAATGAATAAGTGCACAAACAATGGAACAGACACAAACACAAAAAATATCAGCAATGTGTAAAAGTGTAAATCTTTTTCATTCAAAAACACTGTAACCAACAGTTTTTACCAAACCTTCGTAACAGACAACAGTTCCTATCAATTATTAGTTAAACACAATTCCTATCCGTTATTAGTTAAACACACTCCCTATCCATTATTAGTTGCAACTAATAAAAATATAACACACTTTACCTTTTTTGGTATACCAACTTCTTTCTTTCTCTTTTGCTGCAGCTTGTATATTACACTTTCACAAAAAAACCAGGCGCCGTTACGAAATGTTTGTTCAGATTCCACAAAAGAATCTAAATAAACTAAATAAATTCTAAGAAATATCAAACATTAAATTCTAAAATGTTACGAGTGACCAATGTACGTTACGTTAATATAATCTCGATGTCGAGAGAGAGAGAGAGAGAGAGAGAGAGAGAGAGAGAGAGAGAGAGAGAGAGAGAGAGAGAGAGAGAGATCTAACTGCCTCGAGGTCTTAAGATCGAATGAATATCTCTTCCTTCATGGAAACTGGGCTAGGCAGATGACAAATACGTTCTGGGTACGAAAGCTTCCAGAAAGTTCTGAAATCTGATGCAATCTTACATACATAATGGGTAACATGCACGTGGCTTTGATTAAAGCATACGCGTACAAGACAAGACTGCTCAACAGATACGTACCCGATTGAAACGGAGGGTAAACGATAATTAAGATTGACATATTTTGACGACAATGCAAGGACTCGACTCTCTCGCTATCAAACGCGCTGACAGAGTAGGGAAGCAAACGGATCTCGCAGACTCTCTAATCTACAGTGTCGACATAAAAGTTAAACATTTGCAGCTTTGAAAAGACAAAGATCTCTCTCTTTATGTTATATATATATTCTTTTATAAGATGTAAATGCGAAATCTGAACACACATTTAAAACATCCTATTCTAAGCTATCTAGGAATCTGAAAAAATGTTGCACAATCTACATGACATTTCAAAGAGGGGAAAACATGCATTTTGAAAGTAGCAATATATAATAATATTAACGGTGTAATTCGCATACAGTAAATTATTAAAACACTTTTCAGTTGCAAATGTACAACCAGATATCCTTTTATTTACCTAAAACTTACACATGTAACTATTTAAAGCCCGGGATGCAGTGTTACCATGCCCGACCACCATAGGGGGATGGACAGATGGAAAAAACAGAGTATAGTGTCTACCACATTTATCCTTGGCATGCCGAATCAAGGGCGAGTTCTTCCCTTGTGTTCAGCAACAGGGGCGATTTTACCCCTCAAAAAGGGGTGGGGGGTAACTCTGAGGCAAAGATAATTGTTGGGTGGACATCAAAGGAAAGGTGACTGTAAAAATGATTACAATTTTGGAAACATTTTGAAACTCATGGAGGAATGAATTTGACTAAAGGTAAACGTTCATATGGAATTTTGTTTGATTCCTAAGCAAAACAACTGTAAATCCTCCATGTGATATTTTACCTGACTTGCATGATATGAACATTTAACATTCAAAACTATATACAGTCCCAAACAATAGGCAAACATTAAAGAATGGATAGTTTGTATAAATATAATACACATTTGAACCAAATAAAGAAAGGTAGTAACTATATGAAATGAACGGATATACATGGGGCATGTCATGACAATTCTGAAAAGGTTCAGTTTGACATTCAAAACTATATACGATCCCAACCAATATGCAAATTATTAAAGAATGTTAAGTTTGTGTAATACACATTTGCACAACTTAAAGAAAGGTATTAACTAATGAAATGAACAGACATATGGACCATGTCATGACCATTCTGCAAATGATGGTTTGACATTCAAAACTATATACAATCCCAAACAATATGCAATGATTAAAGAATGGCAAGTTTGTATAATGCACATTTGAACGACTAAGGAAAGGTATTAATTAATGAAATAAACAGACAGATATGAGGCTTATCATGTAAATTCTCAAAATGTTGTTTCGATGTTCAAAATCATATACAACACATAACAATATGCAATTATTAAAGAATGGTAAGTTTTTATAATACACATTTATACACAAAACAGATATGGACCATGTCGGGACAATTCTCAAAATGTTTAGTGTAGTTTGATTCTACGATTATCATGTCGGTTCTCAAACTCATCTACAAAATTATCTAAGTCAATACTCTCAGCCCGTTTACTTTCAACTGATAATAATGCAGTGTTACTTAGTCTCTCACTAGTCATTGAATTTCTAAGAAATGTTTTTACTATTTTCATTTTGGAAAAATTTCTTTCACAAGAAACACTAATAACAGGAAGTGTTACAGCTATCAATAGTAACCTGTATAAGCAATCAAAGGCAGATTTATATGGATGAATAAATGACAAAAACTCCACCAATGATGTAGATGGCTGAGGTTCTTTCTGGAGCAATTTCTTAACTAAAGATAGCTCGTGTTTTAAATCACTTTGATCAACTGAATATGATAAAGCAAATGACTTCAAGTCATCCTCATGTCAGAACGTCTGTCCTGCAGGACGGAGAGCTGAAATGCCACAGAAGATCACACATGAATCTGGAAAAACGACGATCTATTTCACTATTTAAACAGTCTAGTACTTCATACAAAATTGTGACGTGTTGGGCAAGACTTGGCTTCACAATTCTCTGGCCAGTTGTTTCCAACATGATAAAATACGGAGCTGTCGAGGTTTTCTTGAACGTTTTCTTGTTACTGTTGGTGAAATGGCACATTTTTTTTACAGAGTTCGTCAACCCTATTAGAGTAATTCTCAATTAAGTTGGAGTTTCTTACATCAGTTAAGTCTTCACGAGGACTAGAAATAAGTTCAGCTGCTTTTCCAAGGTCTGCCTGTTTGTCTTGCAGCTGCTGAGATACTTTATTTATTTTTCCCAGAATTTCAGAGAAAAACTGCAATAAACAAACAAATTCTGCATCCATCTAAGCAAGTAAATCTCTAGCAGATACAGCTCGAGCTCCAGTATCATCTGCAGAAGTCTCCTTCAAAAGTCTGATAATACATTCCAGACGTAATAAAGCATTATCACAGGAAGTAGCCTGACACCACCAGCGAGTATCACGGAGATGTTGAAGTTCTCGAATTTGTTCTTTAGGAAACATTTCACGCTGTATAGAAAGCAACTTCTCATGAATCACTGCATTACTAGCAAAGAAGACTGAAACTTCAGATGCTTGTGGTACATTCTTTGCAACACTTGTCAAAGCCGAATTGAGCTTATGACCATAACAATGAACATAAGAAAAGGGTGCTTTCTCTTTTATACATTTCTGGACGCCACTAATTCCTCCACTCATGACTGATGCACCCTCAAATCCCAAGCCAACAAGAGAAGATTTATAATCGAAGCCTAATTTTTCTAGAGTTTTCAGTATTATGTCTGTGATATATGCAGCATCCAATGGAGACTCATAAAACATTCCTGAATACAGTGTGAGGTTTTATCATAAAATCGTACTACTATTATAGTGCTAATTGCTCAGTTTTACTCACATCCTTGGCTTCATCGGCTTGAACAGAAAAGTAATGGCAGGATTTTATGTTTTCAGCTATTTCTTCCCTCACAATTGATGCAAATGTATCAATCATCTCATTTTGTATTGCAGAACAGTTACTGGTGTACTTCCCATTTTTTGGACCACTTTTAACACGTTCGGCTGTAACGGGATCATGTTTGGCAATAAATCTAAGACGTTTACGGATATTTCCTGGATTTTGTTCATCGTCACCTTCTCTGTGGCCTCTTTGTGCTATATTTTGTGTTAGTGTCAGGAGTATACTCTCGCCAAGGGTTTTTATGTAATGACGATTTTCACGGACTTTCTTCTGATAGCCCTCACTTATACTCTGTTTAATGGATGTTTTATCAGTTTTTTTGTGTTGGTAGTCAATCCACGCAGTATAGAGGATTTGTGGATATGTGAGTTCAGGTGCTTTGCAATGGCCCCATCTTTCCTTGTGCCTTTTTCCATCGTCTAAAGCCACTCTTTACAAATGCATCGTCTACATTGCCATAAGAAGATGATGCAAAGTGCCTACAAGCAAAACAGAACATTGCATCACGTTCTTCAGGGTACTCACCCCAATTTTGAGTGACTGGTTAGTGGGTATTGTTATATTCAACAATGAGTAATTTCATACATAATATTTCATTAAAAAGGGTTGGGGGGGGGGGGGGGGGGGGGGGGCCAAACCAGGACATGGCCAAAATTTGGGAGGGCAGCTGGCCCCCCATGTCCCCCCCCCAACCTAAAATCGCCACTGTTCAGCAACCGCTTCATATATAGCTACACAGCAGCAACGGATTTTCAAACAACTCCTAAATTCATCATTCGCTCTTGGCTGCCACACTCCCGGGGCTCCTAAATGTCAATCTCCTTCTATTGAACACCTCTCCTAGTCTGTCTTTTCATTACATTCTAAGCCTTCATCGTCTCCTTCCTTCCAACACCTCTGAATTATTCATCGTTCCCACCAACCAACGCTTTCATTCTTTTCCCTGAAAAAGAAAGAAAAAGAAAAAAAATGGGTTTATTTAACTGACACTTCAGTCGTTTTTCCAGTTGTTCATTTCTTCATATTTCTCCCATTTTCAGTCAGTTGGAGGAACTGTATCTACGCATCACAGACAAGAACTCATCTCAAAAGCGTAATATTTTCCCTTATCTTTATCATTAGAAGACAGGGTCATTTCAGTAGCGCCCTCCATGCATAGGTACCATCCACCATGATAGGCTCCCAATGACACTTCTGAGCTTCTTCGTCTTTTACAGGTTCAAGTTCCGTCAGCCTTCAGTCGTCGAGTTAACAGTCCAATCAGCACCGACCAAACTTAAACTAACCTAATATAACTTGAAGTCATCTCATCTTATTTAAAATGACTTAACCTAACCTTACCTCATTTTTCGCAATGGTCGAAATATTACGAGGATAAAAGATTGACAGCCTATTATATGATGTTCTTCCTTTATACCATCTTACCAATACGTGAAGACTGGAATATCCATGAAGTCGCTTTCCATTCTCTCGTCATTCTCAATTCAGTTCACCTCCGTCACTCACATTCATTTCAACTTTCTCCGCTGACGAACTTTTTCCAACTCTTTCATAGCCTCTGAAGGTTTTTCCTCTCTCTCTCCCAATCAACAATATTAGGTGCAAACGTCAGGTGCACCCAATCCTTTTGCACCAAACTATGCAATTTTCTTTTGCATAACAAACTTTAGTTTTACTATACAAGCTTCCATTCGCTCTCGACCAGCTGCCTTCTCTATCACACGTAATAAACACCTTCAGAAGTGCATTGGCATTGCAATCAATTCAAACAAACGTTTTTCGAGTGTGTTTGTAACCTAGAACGGGGCGTGTTTTAACAATTCCGGTATATGCTGAGGACCAGAAGGTTAACAACCAGTGTATAGCCATAAACACACACACACACACATATATAGATATTATAACATATATAATATATATATATATATTATATATATTATATATATATATATATATATATATTTAAAAAATCACTGTAGATGCACGTGGACTTCATAATAAGCGAATCCCACAGGAAAATGATAGTCAGAAATCCAAGCGCTTTCGTCTTTACTCAGACATTGTCAAGGAGTTAATGAAGTACCCTATGATGAAAGGTTTTTAGATATTCCTAGAATTTTAAAGCTTTTTAACATAAATGTTGTTTCCAGTTAATTTATTAATGTCAAGAGTTTAATAATAAAAAAATTCTCCTAAAGATCTTCCTGGCTGCATATATGAAATTCCAGGTAAAAAGTGTGATAAAGTCTATTACGGACAGACCGTTAAATCTCTTTCACAACGTCTCAAACAACATCAATAGTTCTGTGAGAACTGGGCAAATATCGAATGCATTACTCGTACATATGAGAGATTTAGACCATCCTATTAACTGGAGTCAAGCAAGAGCCTTAATCCCATGTAATGACACAGTTAAAAGGAATATCATTGAATCTTGTTTCATCAAGTCAAATATAGAAATGTTCTAAATTTAAGTCTTTGTTTATTTAAACTTGATGCTTTCCATTATGAGAAAATTTGTAGATAAATATAAGCAACAAAATTAATATATTCAGTTTTTACATGTTTTGGACTGTAAAGGTACTTTGTAATTTTGATTAGGTTTGTGACCGTGTGATATCCGATAATCCTGGATTATCTCTTTTAATTTTTACCCTTTTGACAATTAACCATCTGGTATTCTTGATCTTGTTTTGTACCTGAGACCTTTCTCTCCAGTTGTACTTCATTAACTCCTTGACAATGTCTGGGTAAAGACGAAATCGCTTGGATTTCTGACTATCATTTTACTTTGTTCTTTTATGTAATTGTAAGACTTTTTAATTTATGTGAATTCCTGTTTTTTACACTTTTTATTGTATGTTATTTATAAATGTGTCTTCATCTTTCACAGACTGATGTGAACAGCGATTTTCTGTGCGAAACGTTTCTTAGAATAAATTTATGTTTTAACCATTGTATCATGGACATCCCCTGGAGGTTATTATATATAATATATATATATATATATATATATATATATATATATATATATATTTATATATATATATATATATATACATACACACACACCCACACTTTTAGGGCACAATTTTTCACGGATACAACATTCATTGAATAGAATGGCTTTTTCACTGTTAACCAGCTTTTTTGAAATTGCTTCATATTTTCTAATTACTTTCTTTACTTCATTGTTCAGGTTACTAATGGACACATAATGGGGTTCTTCCATTTACTCCAGTATTTTTACACCGAGTAAATGGAAAGAACCCATTATGTGTCCATTAGTAACCTGAACAATGAAGTAAAGAAAATAATTAGAAAATATGAAGCAATTTCAAAAAGCTGGTTAACAGTGAACAAGCCATTCTATTCAATGAATGTTATATATATATAGTATATATATATATATATATATATATATATATATATACATATATATATATATATATATATATATATATATATATATATATATAATATATATCAGCAATAAGTCACCAAACAGCACGTGACAAATATGTACGTAAATAGCCACATGAAAGGTGAAGAATCAAAGACCAGGTACCAAGCGCTTGGTACCTGGTCTTTGATTCTTCACCTTTCATGTGGCTATTTACGTATATATATATATATATATATATATATATATATATATATATTCGCAATTCTGCTCTGGGATGATGCTAATTTTCTGGGTTTAGACAACACAATTACTTACTTACTATATAAAATTCTGGGATCTGGCTGCTATAAGAGCAAGAAATCGTAAAAAAAAAGAAGAAAAGGGGATTTGTTACATGAGCTGAATGCTTTTACTTTAAGGAATTGTAGTTAAACAGGTTAGGATAACTTTAAAATTACACGTATTTACATTAACACGATCAGAAGATAAAAACTGACTACTAAGATGTAGCAGATCTTTGGTAATAATCAGTACCAAGATATGGGGAAGGCAGCCGCAATCAAGGCGAAGGAACTCTACAGCCAAAGGTCCTTCTGTAACGAAGAGGATGACTAATTAAGGACAGAAAACCATTACCTGGTCTTTGGGATGGCTTCGGCGTCGAATTAGGCTTTGGATGGAGGCCTAGATAATGGTGGGGCACACGGTGAAATTACACTTGGGATTCGACCGTGCGGTACGCTAAAAGGTTGGGGGAAGGGAGCTGTTAGAGAGGAGATGTTTCCCCTTAGGTCCCAAAATCGTCTCTGCCTGTTTCCAGTTGCGTCACTTGCGTGGGCTTCCTATCTCCTGTTTCTTCCCATTTTCTATGTCAAGGTGCACGCGCGATTTTGCATTACTCGCGGTTAAATCAAGACCACCTGGTCATCCATCTGGGCCGCACCTTCGTTGCTAATCCCTGGCTTCTGGCTGTTTTCCCACGGCCCGGGGTGCGTTCTGAAAGAGACATTTCCAAAAAGTCACATGTTCGAACAAAGAGAGAGAGAGAGAGAGAGAGAGAGAGAGAGAGAGAGAGAGAGAGAGAGAGAGAGCACCTAAGGTTATTAAGAGAAAGGTGATTGAAAATGTTGGTTTCTCTAAGCTTTCAGTCATATAATTTCCTCTTACTGATTGTTAACAGCTTTTCTAGGAATGGTAGTACTGAAGATTCTCCTTCTCCATTCCTGTATTTTTATCAGTTTTCTTTAAAAAAGAAAACTACTGAGATGGCTTCGTCCACCCACCAGTCATCAGACATACCAGGTTGCTGCCCTCTAGTCTCATTAGTTTTCATTTTATTTAAGGTGAACGTCTGGTACCGCTACAGGTGTCAAAAACACAGGCCACAGCCAGGCCGAGCCTGAGAGTTTCATGGTCTGCGGCTAAGAGTTTCATGGGCCGTGGCAGAGAGTTTCATAACAGCACTCATTAAACGCTGCATAGCAAACTCGATTGCACCGAAGAAACCCAGACGTATTTTTATACTTATTGTTTACTGTTACTTCTGTTTGTCTTACTGTCAAACTTAAATTCTACGACTTTGCTTTAAAAACAGGAAATGACCAATTCTCATCCAATTTCATTTATTTGATCGTTTGAAAAGATATATCTTTTATTCACTCATTTTACTCTATCCTTTTTTCACGTTCGCTAAAAAAAAAAAAACAAAAAAAAAAAAAAAAAAAAAAAAAAAAAAAAAAAGTATGAACGAGACAAACAGAAACAATACTAAAAGCCAAACCTACATCTCAAAATAACCTGCTAAGAGCCATGACTGAGAACTGTCTGCTGCAGGAACCTTCCTGCTAATAGTAATGTGTCATTCATTATCATCTCAACGATGGCTGGACGATTGGGATCAAATGTTCACTATCAATTATTTATTCAACCCTTCAGTCGGAGCAATCATGCATGGTGACGTCACCTCAGAGCTTGGAAATGGTACCATATAAAGGTGGATGAGGAGTCGTTGCTTCCACTTCCTGGACGGGATCCGAACTGTGCAAAGGTATGTTTGGGTCCCCTTCGTCTTCTTCTTCTTCTTCTAGAGAGAGAGAGAGAGAGAGAGAGAGAGAGAGACGCACACACACATATAATCTCAATTACTCTGAAATTGTTCTCAGTTTGATTTCTGACGAAAAGTGTACACATAGTAATTTTTACCCAGGATACTTCAACTCTTCCTCGCATCTTATAATAATGATAACACAACAGACATTTTTTTAGAATTAAAATTCAAGAATTTTGCTAAAAACCTATTGATATATATGTATATATGTATATATATATGTACATATATCTAGATAAGTACAAATGTATTCATCATCTTTTATGCTTCTTGTAAGTTAGTGACTGATTCTTAATTCAAACTGATTAGCTTTTTCTCTCCTGCAACGAAGCTTTCACGTGAGTCTTATCATCACCTTCCTTTGGTGGTTTTGTCCCTCTGCCTCCTCTTTTAAAAGAACGTGACACAATGAATAAGAAATGTTAAAAGCACCTTTTCCAGTTTCCAAGAAACCAATCAGTAGTTAAAAATATTCGACATTAATTTTGCATCTGGTCACTTTTCATTATTTTTAATCATAAGATTATGTCATTATTATTTATATTGTGGCTACTGTCATAAAAAACCGTTGATGATAATCATTATTAAGTAATATTAGTGATTATTATTCCACGAGGTCAATGGCACACTTCGGCCTGCCACCGCTCTGTGCTATTTTGCTCGGTCGATACGAAAGTGTACGAATCTACGGTCGCTACACTCCACGTTTCACACCAGGGCTGACGAACAAGATCCACTCTGCTCTTATTATTATTATTATTATTATTATTATTATTATTATTATTATTGAAAGATATTGCTGCATCAGCTGCATTTAACCTGTAAATAGTGTTCTCTATTTTTCTAATAATTGCTTTCTCTCAGCTATTACAACTGCAGAGTATTGCGCCGATATGATTCATCAGGAGTCAATTTCAAGGATATTTATTATTATTATTATCATTATATTTTGAAAAAGAAACCAATAAGATTACTGAGTATAGCTTGTTTACTTGTAAGCATTTACATAGTATTTTACATAAAACTGGGTACTTTCAGGCCATAACTGTGGCCCTTTATCAAGATGTGTGAAGGTCGGACCAGGTCAAGTATATACGAGTATAATATATATATATATATCTATATATATATATATATATATATATATATATATGTATATATATATTTCAAACAGTTTTATTTTCCATCATTTCCAATATTATTGTCGTCAGTGACAATTTTTTTTAAAACGTTCAGAAATACGTAAATTGTCGTTTTATCAAAAGCATGCCGTAAAGTTCGACTAAATGAAGATAAAGATATATATATATATATATATATATATATATATATATATATATATATATATATATATATATTGTATGTATACCGTTCTATGATATGGCGGTTACTGGTAACTCGAAAATAGAAGACTGTTGTACGAGGAAGTACATCTCAGGTGGTCCTTAAAATACATTTATTGCAACGTTTCAAAACACAAAGGTTTCATTTTTGCGCTGTAAAGACATAAAACAATAGAATTAACATTAATAGCGCTAAATTACAAATACAAGACATAATACATTATAAACGACAAGATAAAAGATAAAAAATAAAAACTAGTTGTAGCAGAACCAACCATCAAGAGAGAAAGGAAGGACAGAAGTGAGAAGGAACAATTTTTAAACAAACCAGAAATGACTAAAGGCAAAAACTCACGTGAGGTAAAGAGTTGTCGAGGAAGACTGCTCAGTGTTCAATTGACGAACAAGCTGTTTAATAAACAAGGACTCCAGAATTGTCCGTAGTTTGCCATTCGGTGCCCCTCCCAATATTTCAAAATATTTGTATATTCTGTTTGCTTGTTCGTCAATTGAACACTGAGCAGTCTTCCTCGAAAACTCTTTACCTCAAGTGAGCTGTTGCCTTTGGTCATTTCCGGTTTGTTCCTTCTGACTTCTGTCCTTCCTTTCTCTCTCGATGGTTGGTTCTGCTACTAGTTTTTTTTTTATCTTGTCGTTTATAATGTATATGTCTTGTATTTGTAATTTAGCGCTTTTAATGTTAATTTTATTGTTTTATGTCTTTAAAGATTGAAAATGAAACGTTCGTGTTTTGAAACGTCGCAATAAATGTATTTTAAGGACCACCTGAGATGTACTTCCTCCTACAACAGTCTTCTATTTTCGAGTTGCTAGTAACCACCATATCTTAGAATGGTATATATACTCTCTCTCTCTCTCTCTCTCTCTCTCTCTCTCTCTCTCTCTCTCTCTCTCTCTCTCTCTATATATATTATATATATATATATATATATATATATATATATATATATATATATATATATATCCTTTATCTTCATTTCGTCAATAGATCTTTCTGTTGCTGGGTCATCAAAGAGAAGGTCTACAAACACTAGATTTTATGATTTCCCATTTATCATTATAACTACTACTGCTAATACTACTAATACTATTGTTATTATCAGTGACAACATTATTACCTCGAAGATGTTTTCATTCCAACAGGAATGATGAGGGACAAGTTCTTCGCTCCCGAAGACCATGAAAGCAGCAACACTCGCCTTCATCTGCTTCTCTTCATTCATCAGCATCTCTTCTCAGCGAAGAGGTAGTAGACCTTTCGTGGGCGGAAGGGATTCCTTTCCTCTTCTCTCCTTTCTTCTCCACAACTCATTCTTGCTGTTTTCTGCCGCAGACACACTTCTTCCTCTCTCTCTCTCTCTCCATTATCTTAGAGAATATATAAAAATCTCTTTTCTTAAATATTGCGAAGTTCCTTCTGAGCAATCGAGTTTTTAGTCCGGTGGTGGCATGTGTTGTTGGTGCCTATAGCGCTGCCAGAAGTACGATTATGGCTAACTTTAACCCCAATGAAGTTAAAACAGCTGATGAGGCTAGAGGGCTGCAATTTGGAATGTTTGATGATTGGAGGGAGAGTGACCAACATACCAATTTGAAGACCCCGAGCCTCCTCAGGCGTTTTGAATGATCTGAGGGCGGACGGACAGACAAAGCCAGCACAATAGTTTTCTTTGATGGAAAACTGAAAACGGAATAAGGGATTTTCTCAGATATCCCAAATGTTAATCATCTCTATTTGTTGTTACAGTTTGCATCAGCTATATATATATATATATATATATATATATATATATATATATATATATATATATATATATATATATATAGAAGACTAGTAAGGAGGCTCAAGTCCTACAGATATCACAAGGTGGAGAGGTAAAGGCATGTCTCAGCGTAGTACATAATTTATTGCCGACGTTTCACATCACTTCGATGCATTTTCAAGGCTGGGAATGATAAAAAAATACATACAAGACTCGTCACTGATAAAACACCGTATAATATTTAAAATTTAAAATTGAACACTAACATTTAAAATGTAAAAATTATTGTACAACAACACTAGGTTGGAGAGACAACCTACCAGAGTAAAAAATAGAAGGTGACTGAAGGACAGAGTGGGGAGAAAAAAAAATAATAAAGTAAAAAAAAACACCCACACACAAAACTAGTAAACAAACAAGTGGTTAGGCTATGAACAGCTGAACTGACGAGGACTGATGTGAAACGTCGGCAATAAATTATGTACTACGCTGAGACATGCCTTTACCTCTCCACCTTGTGATATATATATATATATATATATATATATATATATATATATATATATATATATATATATATATATATATATATATATATATATTCAGTCGCATTAGACAAAGATTCTCTCCAAGTGGGTCTCTTTTCCTGGTTTCCGCAAAAGGGTTTTCTGATCTGTGAAACTTCATAGATTGCTGCCATTTGTTTGTGTCTAACACGGAAGCTTTTAAAATACTTAGATATTCATATAAGCGACCTTGGACCGGTACAGCATTTGGCTGGGTGACAGAATCCCTCAGAGCAGGGGCGGGGATGACGGCGGCGGTTGTGCTGACAAACTCGACCCTGAAATCTTGTTGACATTGACTAGGAATATGCAGTCTCTGAGAAACATGAAGAATTCCGCCCAAATTCCAAGCTGGAGGAGCTAACAAGTCTTCATTCTTAATTAAACGGCTGACAAAGGACCTTACTCATTTTCAAGTGGAACTTTTAGCATCAATCTAAAGTATAAAAATGTTTCGCTTCAAAATTCCAGCCGTTTTCTTCAATGAACCTGAGTCACACTCTATCTACCTCATTGGGAACCAATTTGCGGGTGGGAGGCTGTCGTTTACAATCTTGAAACTGAATGACCACAATTGCTTAAGATAGGTAGTACAGTTTTCTTCAAGATTAGGAACAAGTTGATAAAACAAAGGATGGACGAAGCCCTTACATGCAGCCTTCGAAAATACGCTCAGTTCCTTGCGTATAGTATCACTGTATAGGTATCGTGAATTGTAATAGAAAATGGCTGAACTGACATTCACTGACGCTATTAAGTAGTACAGAGGTAACTGCCTCACTTTATTTGGTCGTGATCTGAAGTGTTGTTCTATGTACTATAATGCTAGATCAGGAAAAAACAATATTTTGGTATTTACAATATAGACGATGATAACAAGTACTATACTAAATCAGCACGCAGACTGTAAATTATACTAATTATACCCGGACTCATTTCCATCAGCCATGTTATAACTCTTATGATAATCAGCTTGAGACTACATCACCCAATATAGTAATACCGGCCTTATAATCAGCTCCCTTATTTCCAGTTGGGATGACTTCACATTCGTCTGAATATCTGGAAGAAGCGAGTGAGCCCATGAGAGCGGTGCTGGAAGCCTCCCTCGCTCTCCGCTGTTCCTACATCATCCTGACAGATGGGACGTCCGCCCCTGGTTCCCTTCGTAAGGTAATAACAGTTATAGCACTATTATTATTATTATTATTATTATTATTATTATTATTATTATTAGTAGTAGTAGTAGTAGTAGTAGTAGTTGGGGGTAACTACTTCTGCTTTCATGAAGGTAATAGCTGCGTTAACGTTAATTGTTTGGTAGTTGATTTTTCCTATTTGAATTAGTATTAATTTAGTAGTCCCAATAGGAGGATAGTGCCGTCAGCGGACCTCATGCGGTGCATTATAGGCATTACTGATGGTTCTTTGCAGCGTGCCCTCGGTCCCTAGCTGCAACCACTTTGGTTTCTTTTACTGTACCTCCTTTCATATTCTCTTTCTTCATCTTACTTTCCATCCTCTCCTAAGTGCTTTGACATACTACAAGCGGCAAACCGCGAACGTTTGAACCTGACATACTATAGCGGCAAACCGACCTGCAGTGCGGTTTTCTCTCAGTGTTGTTCGGACATTTATTAGGAATTCCTGAAAAACAGGAGTGTGAGCGAGAAAAGAAGTGCACCTGACGACTGCTTCGAAGCTACTGCAGATCAAAGTCATCACAGAGAGGGTTGTCAACTTGGGTTGATAGCGAGCTGAGGGAATTATATTAAAAAACAGTTAAATACAGTTTTGTTTTTAGCGATAAATATTGCAATAGATAGTACTGCGTAATTATATAATAATAGTATTATCTTGTTAGTTTAAAGCCACTTCTACCCATATTGGTGAAATTGGCATTAATAATGAAGCAATGAAAATATAAGGAAATAATAGAAGTAATACATGGAGATTTTCAACATACTTACATTAGTAGAAATATATATATAACAGAAAAGATAAATGTTTTCCCGGCGCCGCGCGCGGCATAGTATGTCAGTAGCCATAGCTTAAAATGTGTTGACTCTGAAAACCGCAACCGCGCGCGGTCGCGGCATTATTTTTCCCGCCAATATATATATATATATATATATATATATATATATATATATATATATATATATATATATATATATATATATATATCGACGAATACTTAAAACACGAGATCCACATGCCAATATTCATTGACATAACTACTCTCCTCCTTATTACCTCAGATCATATCCGGGCTCCCTGGAGCGTCCGGTGTCGGCATGTTCGAAGTTGGGGCCGTTGATAACGAGACGAACATCGAAACTTTGGTAACGGCAGCGAAACAGGTACGTTATCATGTTTTATCACGAGAAAACCATGTCAACATGGTGGGTCTCCTATTGTTCCACTTGGGGTTTTAAAATTTCAATTAATTTAAAAGTTTCTAATTAATTTTAAATCGGTAGTCAGAATTGGACGATATGATGACAAGATGTGAGTATTAATGAACAGTTAGGTTATACTTTCAAGAGTTTGAACGACAAATTCTCAAGCAAATGCCACAAGGACGAATCATGAAGATTTAAGTCACAGTCTCAATTTCGACATTTGTACTCTGGTGTTAAACTCAGAATCACTACTAATACTTGCATGAGAAAATATCAAAATAAGTTATACTTGGGGCTTCTTCGGGGGTAGAAACGATTCGATATTTTCTAAATGTGTGTAAATAATTAGTCGATTGCAGACTTCTTTTGTAAATTATCTTTTAAATTCTATGAATAACTGAGAATTATGACAAGATCATTGCTCCTGATACAATCATTCGAAAAGTCCAATAATGAGTCAACGCCACGGCCGCCCAAGGCACATGTCTATTTCTAACATTTCGTGGATTATCCAACACATTGTTTCAGCTCAAACACTGTTATCTTTACGAGCGCTGTGTATGAGTTAACACTGTCGAAGGACACTGTGCAGAAAAAAAGGGATGTATCCACCATATTGGATGAGATTGCCAATGGCTTTCTGGCGACATAGTAAAATTAGAGCCTGTCAAGCAAGATTGATAATAACAGTCCTGCGTCCAATCACTAGTAGAACAAAGATAACTTCTCGGCAAATTTTATATAGAAATAATAATAATAATAATAATAATAATAATAATAATAATAATAATAATAATAATAATAATAATAATAATAATAATAATAATAATAATAATACCACACTATAAACCACCAGTCTACATAAGCTGGTATAAAAAAAAAATAACAATGAACTTACCAGTCATAATAATAATATGTAATATCTGGAATACAGTAAAATGCAGACCTAATTCTGTAATGTTTAACGGTTAAATAAAACGAACGAGGTTTAAATTAAAGTCAGCTGCAAATAATTTCCAAAGAGAACCTTAAAATTTAATTTAATTTTTATTATTAATGTTATTGGACTTTTAACGCACAGGTTAACATGTAAGAAACATTATAGCCATAAATTCATTCAATACACCTACACGGAGTTTTGTGAACTATATCGTGGTTTCGTCAACTACGAGACGCTGGTGCACATCCAAGTTCTACGTGAAGGAAAATCAGGAAATCTCTCCGAGATTGTAGAATAGTCACCCACTTAACAGATAAGTTTTCTTTGCCGTTCATGTAATTAGGTAATAGAAAACGAAAGACTACGCCATGGCGAAGCAGAGGTGTCAGACTCTCCTATTTCTCGAAACGTAAATGAATAGCTTCGTTTAAAAATTATCTGTTTACAAACACACTCACCACACGCACACACACACACACACACACACACACGTGCGCGGGCGGGCATATATATATATAGGGTAGCTTACAAATCCGCGGACAGATCCTACACTTCCAAAACCATTACCCCAAATAACAAAATGCATAGAATAAAAGTTGTCCAGAATTCCAAAATATATCCGAAAAATCACCTATCCGACCAATTTACTCCAAAATGCCATCCGCCGATATTTCCCGTGAAACGTAACTTTTTCGAAGTACCCACTTGATGTGAACGGTGACACGGCGGTCGGAGCTCCCGTAGTTCTTGAGATGGCCGCAGTCAGGCGCTGTACGTCGGACCACCCCCATCGCGGGAATTTTAAATCAAACCAATCCTGTATCAGGTTGACCCAGGTCATTCCCAAGGGACATGGATTAACTTCCTGCCAACCAATAAAAATGCGTCCCATGAATATGATTCATACATCCATACCTCCTCTCACAGAATTCATTCTTTCCGTTGTTCACCGCCGTCAGTGTAACAGCAGACGAGTTCGATAACTATACGCCTTTGTATATTAGTATTGTGATCGAGTTTCTACGCAACACCGACGAATTTATGAAGTGGTTGTATAGAGAAGGTTTACTTGGGGACTATTCGGGGTTATGTACAACGTGCAACATAGGAAACCGACGGTTCATGAAAGATGGGACCAGTAAGGCCTCAGGCCACCCCATATACATGTGGCGCTGTACAAACAGCAAGTGCGGGAAGAAGGAATCAGTTCGGCACGGGTAATTTTTTGAAAAGTCGCGTTTGTCCCTAGAAACAATTATTATATTAATATTTTGTTTCATTAAGAAAACCCCACAGTGTTGTAAGGGATTTTGTTATCCCTCTAGCACCTAACACCATGATGGATTGGTATAATTTTTGGAGGGATATAGGTTGCCAAATCCTGTGTTCTGATAATAAGAAAATCGGTGGTCCTGGTCACATTGTTGAGATCAACGAATCTAAATTTGGGAAACGGAAGTACAACCGCGGCCGAAAGGTGGACGGACCTTGGGTGTTCGGTGGCATTGACCGACAGACACGTGAGACCTTTTTCAAGGTGGTTCCTGACAGTTCTGCCGAAACTCTGCTCCCGGTGTTGCTTGATAACGTACTCCCAGAAACCACAATCGTATCTGATTGCTGGAAGGCGTACAGCAAAGTCCGGGATCATTATTTTGCGCCCAATGTGAACCACAGCGTTAACTTCGTTAGCCTGGACGACCCGAATGTACACACGAACCAACTCACATATCACAATTATCTCAGGTAGCTAAATCAGATTCATGATTATAAAAATACATTTATTTAAGAACAAAAGGACTAACTAAATTAATAAAATTATAAAAAAAAGATTAACTGAACATGTCATATTCTCAAAGAACCAACTGATTTACTGAATAAGTTAAAATCTGAAACTTGAGTTTCTGAACACAACCCAATGAAAACTCCAAACACTGCAACATTATTATTATAATCCAATCAGGAAACCCAAAGAACTCTGGGGATGGGACAAAACCCATCCACCCCTTTCTCTGCAATAACTAAACTTCAGTCATAAGATAGGTAACCAATGTCATATTGTCTCCCTACACCATAGATGTTTCCGGATAAGTTCCCGTGGAAACTGCCAGAGAATCTACCAGATCCGTCTGGAGAGAGAGAGAGAGAGAGAGAGAGAGAGAGAGAGAGAGAGAGAGAGAGAGAGCTTACAGACCTTACATCTTGTTCGGGTTGCCCCAGGTCCCTCAGTGTGAGAGATAGAGAGAGAGAGAGAGAGAGAGAAATTACAGCACTATTTGCAAACACTAAAAACCATCAGGACATAATGGTTCTAGATCGGGGCTGCTTCTAAGCCCCACCAATCTTATTCTCCCATCATGTAGGGCAACAACGCGTTCGTACACAAGCAAGAACTTTCTCACAAGACACTCCCCTTGTTAGGACGTCACTGATTCGTCACAAGTTCATTGCACCTGAGCAGATTCATGACGTCATATACAGCTCATAGTTACACTCATAAACTGCCCAAATCTAGATTCAAAAGCATACCTTACTTCTGCTCGTGCACGGACATAAGACGTGACCTGTCTTGCCCTTGATCTTAGCTGAGGCAGCGATTTCGCACATCGCGCCACCAATGATGATATCTATTGTTCCAAAGAATGTCATTGTTCATCTCATCCGTTTAAGCCGTTGCTCATAAAAACAAGGAACAATTTAAATACATAATATATATATATATATATATATAATATATATCTATATATATATATATATATATATATATATATATATATATATATATATAAAGAGTTATCCTGTGAGGCTGCAATGAGACAGAACTGAGTACTACTGATTTATAATGTTGTTGTTTTTGATTAAGCTGACCTTGTGTCAGCACGGGCTCTTGCTCACAGAGCAGCCCGTAAAACTGATTTATAAGCTAGGCACGTGATATACATAGCGGTGTGCGGACGGAAACGGAGTGCCCGACCCCGAGTCTCGCGACCCGCACGCAGACAGAGGGCTATGGGCTGATCTATGAGCTTAATCTCTAACAACAACAGAGGCGATGGCAAAAGACATTGATGAATTATCTATATCGGCGGAAAGGCAAGAAAATTATACATACAAATATATACGTGTGGTTCTTGCTGCTTTGTCAGATGAGATACAAGATCGTGATTAGTGGGTAAAGAAGGTCTTCACAATCCTACAATTTAGAGGTCCAAATTCCCTGCATTACGTAAAGTCCAGATAAGTGTATAGATATATAAAATATTTATTTAATCATGGAAAAAATGACCAGTTAAGCTACTTACAGAAGCAGAAAATATAAAAAGAGAAAAAGAATAATGATCTGCACATTACACGAACAGTCCAGTGCCCCAACAGTAGTAGTAGTAGTAGTAGTATGTGAAGGCGGGATTTGCCTCTGAAACGGTTCCCTTTCTCGTTTTATTCTTCCCTTCTGTATGTTTATCTAATTTATTTTGTGTCCGCAATACCATAAATCCTCTATAAATTCTTTCCTATTTTCAATTTATAAGAGATTTCTGGTATTGCAGAGACAAAGATTTAAATAAACACACACAAGGGAGGAATAAAACTAGAAAGGGAGTTGTTCCAAAGGAAATTCCCGCCTACTACAGTGTATGTGTGATGTGCAGAGCATTATTACAGTTGCTCTTTTTACAATTTCTGCTTCTGTAGAAGCTAAAATGGTAATTTTTTCATTGTTTTCCATGATTAAATAAATGTATCAGTGTGGCTATCTGGACTGTATGTAATGCAAGGAATGTGGGCCCTTAAATGTAGGATTACCATATATATATATATATATATATATATACTATATATATATGTATATATATATCTATATATATATATATATATATATATAGATATATAAAATATATATATATATATATATATATATATATATATATATATATATATACTATAGATATATATATATATATATATATATATATATATATATATATTATAATATATTATATGTATCAATTCAAGCTACAAACGTCCTTTAATATCTAAATTCACTTTACCTCCCAAATGATATATTTTCATATATGTACCGAAGGGGAATTTTTTTAGTTGATAATAATTTCGTCCCCCCATGTATGTATCGATGAGGAGGAGGACGTAAAGACCTACTAAAAAGGGTAAATTTATTCCCAACGTTTCGTAATTTCTTTATTACATTTTCGAGGGCTGTACAAAATAAATGATATGAATTACAAGAAGGCTATAAATTTTAGATTTAAAAATCAAAGTTTCACAATAATAAAAGATTTTAAAATATCAAAATTACAACTTAAAAAAACATAAAATCCCCCCAACTCAAAAAAAAAAAAAAAAAAAAAGACAAGTTAAGCAAAGCTGGACCAACCTACTCAATGACAATGTTAAGACTGGAGGGAAAAATCAAAGTACAGCATGCCAGCTTTTTCCTGAACTCGGCACAGGTTTTAGTGGTTTTAACCGTACGTTTTTTAAGACTTTTAAGCCAGGCTGTGCCCATTTTGGCCATAATTTTGATGCTGTTTCTTTTCTTGCGTCATTAAATATACATCCTAATGCTAAGTTTACCCTGGGAAAAAGAAAATGAAAATCTTTTTTAGACTTCTTTGTTCTAAGACAATTATCTTGTCTTAGAGCAAAGAGTCTTAGAACAAAGATGTCTTTAAAAGAAAGCTGATTTTCATATTCTTTTTCCAGGATAAACTTAGCATTAGAATGTACATCTAGAAACTCAAGAAAGGAATCAGCATCATAATTATGTCTAAAAAGGACAAAGGTATCATCAACATACCTTACATAGAAAAGGGGGCGGCAGGCTAAGGGACAGACATTTAAGAAGTGCTCCTCCAGGGAGCACATTAAGATGTTGGCAAAAGTAGGACCAAGAGGACTTCTCATTGCCATGCCGTCAACCTGCTTGTACAACTTACCGTTGACGATAAAGGCTGTGTCCAGTACAGCCTGGCTTAAAAGTCTTAAAAAACGTACGGTGAAAACCACTAAAACCTGTGTCGGGTTCAGGAAAAAACTTATTTAAAACGGCATTGATAGTTCCTCCACAGGTTCATTAGTAAATAAGGATACTACATCAAAGCTGGTATGAACAGGACTGAATTTTAATCTTGCAACAAAATCTTTCCTTCATAATGATTAGAATTTTTAAAAGTAAAATTATTAGCGGTTAATGGCTCAAGCAAAGGAACGAGAAATTTTCCTAGTTTGTAACTGGGGGCATTGTATGATACAAGAATTGGTTGCAAAGGGACACCATGTTTATGAATCTTCGGTGGCCCATAGAGGATGCCATAACATGAGCCTGTGACAAACAATTCTTGGTAAGTTTCATTATTGATAATATTTTCACTTTTCAGGGTTCTCAAGACACGGTTAATTTTACCTTCCGTTTTAATAATTGGTTTTCATTTATCAAGGATTACCAATCCCTTATTTATAATATTAGGGTAGACTATAAAGCTGACAACAACAATACAGGTCTTGCACAGAGTAAATACTTCTTATCTCTCAACCAGTGATATAAACTGTACATTAAATCAAAAAGGTCTGCTAACAAACATAGAGAGCAAGTTGTGGGACGGCTCCCTTTAGGTGTGTTTCTAGGTAGTCCCACAACTTGCTCTGTATGTCTGTTAGCAGACCTTACTGATTTAATGTGCAATTTGTATCACTGATTGAGAGATGGGAAGTATTTACTCTGTGCAAGACCTGTATTGTTGTTGTCAGATCTATAGTCTACCCTAATATTATAATTAAGGGATTGGTAATCCTTGATAAATGAAAACCAATTTTTAAAATTAACCGTTTCTTGAGAACCCTGAAAAGTGAAAATATTATCAATAATGAAACTTACCAAGAATTGCTTGTCACAGGCTCGTGTTATGGCTTTGTGGCCAATTCTTACATCCTAATAACTTTACCAAGTTAAACACTTATGCAAAAAAGTGATGTTAAATTCGGTTAAGATCTAGTCACTTCTCATTAGGGGTATAATCACTGACAATTATTTTTCTCACAAATTATTTCTTACATCATCATTCAGGCTTATTCACTCAATAACCATAATCAGGAAAACCTCTCCTTTAAAGATAACATACCGCTAATTAAATCATCCTAATGACTAACTTACACATCAGTCACATAACTTGAACAACTCAACCAGAGTTTGTAAAGCTTTTGGACGGGCAAGTCTTCAAACAAGACTCAACGAAGTTCATACAAAACTCAATGAGTATATGCTCATTGTAAACAAAACCTGCAGTATCATCATCAGATCCATAATCTATGAATATAATATATCGGGAGATCCAGTCATCTGAAACTTGGAGGAATCATTCAATAAATAACTCTCTTACCTTTATCTTATTTGGTGATAATGACGTCTTCTTTCTGTGACTGTGACAGATCTTGTAGAGTTTTAAAATAAGTCTAAAAAAAGGTCCATTGGGTATTTAGTTTTCTGAAAAAGTTATGCGACAGCTCAGATAAGCAATTTTGGAGATCACCAAAGTGGCCATCAAAAGGCAGCGATTTAAGTCTGGTAAAAATAGATTCTAATAAAAAAAAAAATCTCGTAATAGTTAGGTTTAAAGTCAGGCAGGGAGAAATCCAAACCCAGAGAAGGAGAAATTCTTCCCTCTTCGACAATACATAGTTAGAAAAGTTAACAACAGAGGTATGTTTTGTGTGAGATTTAGGAATAGAAATGCCTAAGTTTTTTTTAGCTTTTTGTTACGACGTAGTTATAGATTGCCCAAAAAACCTTGTAAAGTTTTGTTAAAAAGTTTCTTAGAAATAAGAGAGAGATATGAGGCAACCTCTGACAGGCACCTGTTAACGACACTTAAATGTTGCTCAATAATTCTTTGTTTACAGGTTATTTCGATTTGCAGCAATTTCCTTGTAGTCTACTTTGATTATTGCATTAGAATTTTCGCCACGGGCCGGTCCTAACGCCATTCAAATGGAATATCGCCAAAAGTGTCTAAGATAAAAGAAAAATTCTTTGGGCGGATAAAACCTTCCATTTTCCAATTTCATCCCATAGACGATTTATTTACAACTATTTGAAATGCAATTAACGATAACAATTATGTGGCAGAGAATTCAGATACCTAGTTAACCCTTTGATGGTTTAACTTGAAGCTTCGCGGGTTATCGCCTTTAGGGCGTGCTATTGGTTTACAGGTTTTTACATAATTATATTGGGACTTTTATTAAACGTCAGCACGCCCTTATTCGGTTGCTTGTTCGATAATTCAGTTTTTCCTAACATGTTACAATTTATTTGTTTTTGGTTTTCACAAAGACTTTAAAGATTGGACTTATTTGTAACAATGTGAAAGGTAGTATGCCTTGCATTCTACCTTCTACAGATGGGATTAGCCTAATGAAGTGTCCTCTTCATCAAGAATACTCATTTTTTCTATTGAACATCACTGTTATCTTGGAATTTCATTCTAGTGTTTCCCTACTAATTTATGACATTTTAAAGAACTTCTTGGTAGCCTAATGTTGCATCCTCGTCCTTTAGTACTTAGATCCCAAGAAGACAGGTTGGTAATTCACGTACTTTATTCTGGTATATCAATTATAAGTATGCAGATCCATGCTCCTGCTGTCGTCACAGTTCGTGGATGGCGGGAGACAGCACACAACAATTCCCAGAAGGTTCAACATAGTAGAATGAGAGAGTAGTGTTTCTCATTACATTACACCTAATAAATTACCAATTGACTTTGTCCTTCTGATCTACAACATCAGATGTCCCGTAGATAATTATAATCGGTCTTTCCACAAGCAGCTCAGGACCAGCCATGGGAACGTGAGCATCCTGGTGATAAGCAACGACCGTCAGTTCTTGAGTTCGTTCGCCCAAATGCTGACGACTCTCGTCTCGTGGTTTGGGGGACAAAAGTCCTCGTGGTGACCCAGCTGCCTCCCGGGGACATTCCCCGTCTCATGTCGCTTCACTGGACGTTTTCGATGTTCAACACGATGGTCCTTAATGTGGTGGATTCGGGAAACCACTCAAGGTGAGATGCTTCGAAAGGACCCTCTTAGATTCCTGGTGCTCTCTGACAGTCTTCCGATTTGTTGTTTTCATTTGAATTAATCGGCGATTTAATCGATGATTTATATTTATACATGACACATTAAAGGTGACTTGTGATATTATCAGGGGCATTCAGAGTGCGAAAAAGACGAATTCTGTAAAAGATACATATTCATTTACATAAAACATATTCTAAAGTACTCAAGTGAATATTCATTCTATAATCTGTATGTGAGCTTTAAGTGGATCATTGAAAGTGAATAGAAATGATAAGTAATATAATTCAAGATGCATGAAACTCAACTCATTCACTAAACTCAGTACGGTACAAGAATTACACCCATATTACTGGCGTTAGATTAGTAGAAACGAAATGGCAGTGTGATAGAATAGATAAACACAGATATACAATGATATAATGATAGTATTATCCCCCAAATTATACCCAATTTCTACTTTTTTTCCCTTTATGGCAATTCACCGGCTGAGCATTAAGGAAGTAGACAAAGCTCCTCCTCCTACTTGGGGGATTTAGGGGAAGTGAAGAGACCTTGGTGGACAGGGTGACGGTCATACCCTCTTTAGCCTACTCCCATTTATATAATTTAAGAAAATACAATAACAATAATTAAATGAACACAAATTCTACAAAAACCAACATATTTATTACATTAAAATTCACTTGATATGATAATAATAGGCAGGAAAGGGGCGGGGGGGGGGGGGGAGATGGGAAGGCCAGGAAAGTGGGTTGAGGGAGGGATGAGGAGGGGAGGGGTGAGGTAGGGTTGGCAAGGCTTGGCAACATCTTGTAAGTTAAGAGTAAACAATGCGCTGTTACCAAAAATTAGGGCGAGGTATGTTGTGCACTGTGTTTAAGTACCATTTTGATCAAATGATTAGTTTGAAAGATATTTGAGAAAAACGATGACTCACGGTCCCTGAAATGCATAGTAGATTATATGGAATGTGTTGTATAAAATTGCTTTCTAACTGGGCAAAAATATCCTAATAGTATTTGTTTTGACATTGAGGTACTCTTGCATACCAACAGATGGGACATCCACAGCTACTTCCCATACTCTCCTGAGGGCGCTCAAGCTGTACGAGTTGCAGTGTGGACTTCCAAACAGGGTCTCAGGATCATGAATGGCCGAGGGCTCTTCCCTGAAAAATATCAAAAGTGAGTTTAGATAGTTCGGCTTAGGAATTCCAGTACAGTTTTCACAAACTTCATGTAAAGGAAAGTCATACTTCTTTATTGACTTCGACTCTCATGATAACCCATTGCTGCATGCATCAGACTCTTAATGTGTATTGCAAGGTTCATTAACGCTTATAAAACATATGAAGGAGTAACCTTATTCTCGGTTCACTCTTACATGGGTTTGTGATCGGCATAGAAAATGATTTCTCATGGCCAGCGCTAACTACAAATTTTAAAGATGCCAAGCAGGCTGATGTAGGTCCATTTAATTAAAGTATCCTAGTATTTGGATACGTTAATACAGTTCAAGTCGGAAATATCCAATTATTCTAAGCTGAAATAAAAGCCAGTGCAACATTTGTCATTCATAACCGATCCACGATAAAAATAAAGGCAAGTGTTCAAAGGCTGAAGGTTCAAAGGCAATTTCCAAGCTCATTTCATAATTCATCATATCTTTAAGTTCTTCCTAAAAAAATGTTCAGCTACACATGCAGAGATACCTCTTAATTCTTTAGGGTACTGCATGATCTGACTTAATCTATCTTAAGTTTTCCTTAATCCTTAATTCAGTAAGTTGTTGTCTTAGTAACGTACTGCTTTGCTCTTTAGCTTCCACAAAGCACCAGTGAACGTTACAGTGTGGCCCTTCATGCCATACTTCATGGCACTGGAGGACGACGATTCTGTCATTGAGGAGTACGACGTCGTTGAAGAGATGATCAAGAACGTGACTAACAATGACTCTGGAAAGAACATGTATGCTGGCAGAGATTACATCATGTTGCAGGTCGTGGCTAAGCTCTTCAACTTCACCATCAGGATTGTTCCCGTCGGCAGCTGGGATGAAGTAAGGAAAAACATACAGATACTTGAACTGACACTTGAGAAAGACTTTCTGCAGCAACCATTGGCACTATATTTGAGGCACTGCAGGTAAAGCTTGCTGTCTCAGAGAAAATCTGTCATATTCAAAAGATCATACAATCTGTTTAATCAAAATATGATTGTCTGGGCATGTAGCAAGAAGTTTTGTTCTAAAGGTTTTAGATGATTTTAGTTTTCACTCTCGTTTTCTTACGCATCATAATATACATCAAACAAAGAGTGTTTGATAGGGGGAATTCTGACAAGAGGCCAAACATCTGGACTAGTCATCTTCCATTCAGACAGCTACATCTGTCACTAACATTGTCAGTTTTCCCGAGCATTTTATGATGTGTTAGGATCCTGGGACCCATATTTCTATAGACCTGACAGGTAGAAATCCCTTTTTATGCATAACATATACCATCTGAAGCTTGTGACTAGCAAGAGGGAGTCTGATGAAATAACTGCAGTCTCCATGTTCTCATCACAAAGTGGAATCGAATTTGTGTGAAATCATCTGTTGTGGCAGCCTTTCCCTTTCTGAGTCTTTTTAAGAAAGAAAGGAAATCTGAGCTTGGAAAACGTACTAATGGACTTTCCTCTGATTTATATATTTGGCATACAAACCTCTCTGGTGCAACAAACATTGCTGCTGATGGATAGATATATGATGAACAAAGTCTTTTAAATGCATTGATTTTTTGACCATCAGACAACACAAAAACACTTTGAAACAAGTCCAATAGCCTTCCAGCTAAGTTCCTGGTGTATTGGCTTTGCCGAATCCAGTGAACATATCTGATTTTTCTCACCTAATTTATGCGTTTACGTAAACTGAACATTCAGTCTTTCTGTGAGAAAAGGAAGCCAGTTTATACAGTGATCGATAGTACTTTTTCAATACACAGAACATGCAAGTGTTCAGGGAGGGGACATCAAGAACTGTAGCTTTATCTACGTCAGTAGCAAAATTACAAAGTGATCAGGATCTCCATTTCTTCTTGAGAGGAAACTCTCATATTTCCAGTATTCTTGATGATGTTATATTCTACGGCTGCATCTCGAGCAGAGAATGTTAGAGACTCTTTTTATTTATCTTCTATAAGGTGCCTTATCATCTGTTCAACTGTCATCTTTTTCTCCTTGTTTCTTATTGAGTAACCCCACCACATACATGCCTAATAGAAATCTGCTTTTATCATATGAAGAGAAAACACATGCTGAGTCACTGTCTTTTTTGTTTGTTAATACTGGCATCAATGTCAGGTCAGTTCCAGGGTTTGTTCTGTTGGCCCATCCAAATAATGTGTGACATTTGCTTTGTCATATACTGTATAAAATGAGCTATCAGTCATTACCAGTGGTACAATGCTAAACTTATATTTTCAAACTTCTTTTATACTTATCTTTGGACTGCTTCTAAGGACGATAAGTCTGGCAATAAGATCACCCTTAGGCGAACATTTTTCCTTATGACCTACTTGAAGTACTTTGTAGCTTAAGAGATACTGTTTTCATTAGACTATTGACCTGAACAATCTTAGTCACTGATACAAGCCCTGTGTTGCCTTTTCAAAGGATGTGTCCTTTAACAGAGCTAATTACCAGCTCTATTACTGGAACGATCCCTCATCATGCCTCTGAAAGGTTTTCCTTGAATGAGAATGAATACATTCTTCTTTCAGCTTTGAATACCCTCATGGGAATGACCGGTGCGGTAGCTACGAAAACGTTGCTTCAGATGAAACCTTTCTTTATATTTATGGCAAAAGTGTAAACATAAAACTTGTTCATAGCTTCTATAGGGATTTATGATAAATTTTATGATATTTTGATATTTTCCTCAGCTTATGAATACTGTCCATAAATGAGGTCACTGACACGTTTTGATGTATAATTTCAGCAGTTCAAGAGTGAGGGTTTCACGTATACCACTTGTACTTGTATCTAATTAATGACTGCAATTAGTTTAGTGTTTAATTTTGTATTCTTACTGCTTTACTTCTCTTCAGTGCATGTCTATGACATAAAACTTCAATTTTTGTAACTGAAAAGTATAACTCAGAAAGACACTGGTGTAGATCAAAACAAAAATGTAAAAATCTTTGGAGTCCTTATACAACATCCAACTAACTATTTATGCTTCCAATTTGCTTCCAACAATCAGAGGGTAAAGGAGTATTTATTCTGATAAAATGATACTAAAAATAATGACCACAGCTGAAACTGCTGTGTGGTGTTTAGAGTGGACGAGTCTTTGAAAGTTATATTCACATGGGAAAGAAACCATCTGCAAAGGTATATGGAAAGTGTACTAAGATGTGTTCATCTTAAGTCAGTGGACATTGTGATTCAGCAAGGCACCCATTTGCAATCCTCTTATTTATGTGTTTGGAGTAGCTGCAGGCAGTGTAAATTGTGTAAATTTTAGTCGCAGGGCGAATGTATCATAAAACCGGCTCTGTTTTTTAAGTAATGGCAAGGTTGTGGATATTTCATGTATGCTGGAGAGATGACTGTAGAATCTGCTGCATTGATTTCAAACAGTCATAGGCTGTGAAAACTTTATTTACACAAGGGGATAATCTCAAGCTAAGTGTAGGAGCCTGAAGTGACAGCAAAACAGTGGAACTTTTTTTTTTCTTTTTTTACTGGAAAAAAAAGTCTTGTATAGATACATAGAATACTTATGAGGATAATACTACTTTATTTAAGAATTGGATTCACCTTTGTTTTACCAGTGAGAGGAGGAATGTAACCGTTAAAGCTGTCTTTAAGTATGAAGACAATTCTTTAGATGCTTGAGGTTTACATGGGCTGGTCATCTTTCCCGACCTTCTTACAAAACTAGCCATTCTAAAACACAGTTACCAGAATGAGATCAATAACTCTTACCTGTCTATACTTGTTTAGTTCTTGAAACATTAAGCTAACAATATTTTTTTAACACTGTATCTTCGTCACAGAAGAGATTTAATGTTTTTTTGCAATCAGGGTGATAGAACGATTCTCCTTTATTTCCAAAAATACTTAGGTTGAAGATGCAGGCAGTCTGATATCTACAGAAACCATTGCCAGTAAAGGAAAAGAGACAGGTAGGGTTTAACCTTAGGGTAGCAGACTAGCCTAATATTTTCTCTAAGGAGATTGCTACAGGCACGATAATGGAAGCAAGAGAACATTTCAAAGCTTGATGTTGAGTGAGAGTTACTTTCACTGAATGTCGCAGTCTGAGGCTTATTGCTTTTCATAACGAATACTGAATAGTGAAGCCCATGTTGTAGTAACACCTTACTCATTTTGGCCATTCTCTTGTTACAGAAACAGATAAATAATTTTCCTCTGTGATATATGCAGCAGTGACCAGTGATGAGCTTGAAAGTTCTTATGCAATGTAGTATGCCACTATCGTTTCCAGGTCATCGAGAAGGTGATAAAACGCGTTTCGTTCATGTCCCCCATGAGACTAGCGATACTGCCTCATCTTCTGCCTCACCTGGACTTCTCTGCAGACTTCGAACCGGAGACCCTGACCTTCGTTATGGCCAAGCCAAGCTTGAAGCCCCGATGGCAGTCACTTATTTACCCTTTAAGTGAGGTTGTCTGGATGTCAGTGGGCATCATTCTCCCTATTGCTCTGCTTGTGTTCTATCTTGTGAGTCATGTCATAGTGTTATGAGGATCGGGAATAGTAGGATACCAGTTACTGAAGATATTTTGACTAGATAATACTTAACGATTGTAGTCTCATGCAAAATGTTCATTCTTCAGATTTATGTATCTTTTTTATAAAGCTTTCATTCTGCCGTGAGATATATTCTGACCACCTTTTAGGGTTCAGATTAATTTATAAAAAATGGTAGATTTTCTTCCCTCTTCTTTCTTCATTCTCACTCCTAAGTGTCTCATGCAAAGAACCCTTTAACTTCCCTGTTGTTTCATTCTTCGTAGGTTTTCCGTCTAGACCTGGGGATTGAGGACAGGCAGAGCTATGGCTGGTGGACAGTAACCGAGATTGTTCTGGGTACTTTGCTCGGCCAGGGAATGACAAAGGAGCTCCCAAGTACGAAATCTGTCCGGCTGGTTCTCCTGTCCTGGGCAGTGTTTGCCTTCCTGATTGGCACCCTCTATCGTGGAAATCTCACAGCCTTCCTCACTTTACCAAAGTTCCCACAAAGGATCGAGACTTTGCAGCAACTGGTGAATGCAAAGGCCAGGTAGAGCATCACCTCTTACTCGTGCGTGGGCACTCTCCACTTGAACACTGTTTATATCTCTTACTCGTGCATGGGCACTCTCCACTTGAACACCATTTACAAATACTTTTCATCTTACTAACTTTTCAAAGACTTCTAATTTATTTATAAAGAATCTTCATATGTTATAGAGAAACTTATCAAGGTGACTGTTAACTAGAAGTTTGCATGATAGGCTTGATGATAAAATGTCTATAACACACTTGCATTTTCACAGGTTTTGAGTAATCTCATGAAAAGTCCGGTGATCAATGAAATGATTATTGGTTTAGTCAGTATTTCATCATTGGTATAGAGAAATAAGTAAAGTGCAAGTCCAAAGGCCGAAAAAGGAAAATTTGAAGCAACTGTGCTATGAGTTTCAGCAGATATACTGCTAAAATTTTCTAAAACATACAGAGTCATATGAAGCAAGTCTCATAGATCACTGGCTTGCAAAGTAGATTGCAACAGACCAGAATAACATTATAATAAAAATGGGGAAGCGAGGCAAATGACAAATAAGAAAAAAGGTAGGATAAGAGAGTTGAGAGAAAACTAACCCAAAAGAGGGCTGAACAACTCGCCTGCTAAAAGGTTCTATCTCCAAAAAGGTCAGATTCTGATATCTCTTTAAATCTAATCACTCGCCTTCAATCACGAAGTCTTTCGTCTGCGTTATTCTGCTAACAAACAAGCTAGTGTCTCGAATCAGAATCTTAACTTCCCTGTCAGAGGTAAAGACAAACAACAAACATGAATCAATGCATAAACAAATAGCCATCTAAGTCAGGAAGGCTGGGAAATGCTGCTTCGAGCTTATCAGTAGTAGCACATCCTCCTAATAACTTCCAAGTAGTTGTGTGTTTTAATCTCTCTTTCTCTTACCCCACCGCAGCATGCTTATTCCTCCAGACACGGTTGACTTCTACAATGGCTTCAAGCAGTCCCCTCCTGGTCCCTACAGGGATATCAGCCAGAGGATGACCTTCGTCTCTTCCCTCCAGGTGGCTTTCCCCAGACTACTGAAGGAGAAGTGAGAGATTATTATTATTATTATTATTATTATTATTATTATTATTATTATTATTATTATTATTATTATTATTATTATTGTTATTATTATTATTAGTCTATTTCATATTATTATTATCTTATTATTATTATTATTATTATTATTATTATTATTACTTATTCATTATTATTATTATATTAAAAATAATGGCAGAATTCACATAATTGATTTTAAACAAAATTCTGTGAATTCTGCCATTATTTTTAATAAAACATGCTTGGAAGCAGGTCTGTTTCCAGCATACACATTATTATTATTATTATTATTATTATTATTATTATTATTATTATTATTATTATTTTATCACAGTCCTCCAATTCGACTGGGTGGTATTTATAGTGTGGGGTTCCGGGTTGCATCCTGCCTCCTTAGGAGTCCATCACTTTTCTTACTATGTGTGCCGTTTCTAGGATCACACTCTTCTGCATGAGTCCTGGATCTACTTCAGCCTCTAGTTTTTCTAGATTCCTTTTCAGGGATCTTGGGATCGTGCCTAGTGTTCCTATGATTATGGGTACAATTTCCACTGGCATATCCCATATCCTTCTTATTTCTATTTTCAGATCTTGATACTTATCCATCTTTTCCCTCTCTTTCTTGTCAACTCTGGTGTCCCATGGTATTGCGACATCAATGAGTGATACTTTCTTCTTGACTTTGTCAATGAACGTCACGTCTGGTCTATTTGCACGCATCACCCTATCTGTTCTGATACCATAGTCCCAGAGGGTCTTTGCCTGATCGTTTTCTATCACTCCCTCGTACCACTTATTACTGCAAGGTAGCTGATGTTTCTTGCACAGGCTCCAGTGGAGGGCTTTTGCCACTGAATCATGCCTCTTTTTGTACTGGATCTGTGCAAGTGCCGGGCATGCGCTTGCTATGTGGTTTATGGTTTCATTTTTCGTATTGTACTTCCTACATATGGGAAAGATGTTATTTCCGTCTATCGTTCTTTGAACATATCTGGTTCTTAGGGCCTGATCTTGTGCCGCTGTTATCGTTCCTTCAGTTTCCTTCTTGAGCTCTCCCCTCTGTAGCCATTGCCATGTGTCATCACTGGCTAGTTCTTTAGTCTGTCTCATGTATTGTCCGTGCATTAGTTTGTTGTGCCAGTCCTCTGTTCTGTTTGTTATTCTCCTGTCTCTGTATATTTCTGAGTCTTCGTCTACTTTTATTAGTCCTTCTTCCCATGCACTCTTTAGCCACTCATCTTCACTGGTTTTCAGATATTGCCCCAGTGCTCTGTTCTCGATGTTGACGCAGTCCTCTATACTTAGTAGTCCTCTCCCTCCTTCCTTTCGTGTTATGTATAGTCTGTCCGTATTTGCTCTTGGGTGTAGTGCTTTGTGTATTGCCATATGTTTCCTGGTTTTCTGATCTATGCTGAGGAGTTCTGCCTTCGTCCATTCCACTATTCCAGCGCTGTATCTGATTACTGGCACTGCCCATGTGTTTATGGCTTTTATCATATTTCCGGCGTTGAGTTTTGACTTGAGTATCGCCTTGAGTCTCTGCATATATTCTTTCCTGATCGTGTCCTTCATCTCTTGGCGTTTTATATCCCCTCCTTCCATTATTCCCAGGTATTTGTATCCAGTCTCATCTATGTGTTTGATGTTGCTCCCATCTGGTAGCTTTATCCCTTCAGTTATCGTTACTTTGCCTTTTTGTATGTTGACTAAGGCGCATTTTTCTATTCCAAACTCCATCCTGATGTCCCCAGATACAATACTTACTTTCCTTGATGCTCATACCATACAGCTTGATGTCGTCCATGAACATCAGATGGTTGATTCTGTTGCCTCTTTTCTTGAGTTGGTACCCGGCATCCATCTTCTGTAGTACTTTTGTCATGGGAATCATGGCTACTACGAAGAGTAGTGGGGATAGTGAGTCGCCCTGGAAGATCCCTCTCCTGATATTAACCTCTGCCAGTCTTATTCCAGAGCTTGTAAGTATTGTATTCCAGTTGCGCATTGTATTTTTGAGGAAGCTGATGGTGTTTTCCTCTGCCCCATATATTTTCAGGCATTCTATTAGCCTTGTGTGTGGTATCATGTCGAAGGCTTTCTTATAGTCTATCCATGCCATGCTTAGGTTGGTTTTCCTTCTCATACTGTTCTTCATTACCATTTTGTCTATCAGGAGCTGGTCTTTTGTGCCCCTACACTTCCTTCTGCAGCCTTTCTGTTGGTGGGGGATGGTGTGTCTACCTCTAGGTAGTTGTATAGCCTTTCACTGATGATACCTGTTAGTAACTTCCACATTATTGGTAGGCAGGTGATAGGCCTGTAGTTACTGGCTATATTTCCCTTACTCTTGTCTTTTTTGTACTAAGGATGTTCTTCCTGTGGTCATCCATTTGGGTGCATGGTGATAATAATAATAATAATAATAATAATAATAATAATAATAATAATAATAATAATAATAATAATAATAATAATAATTATTATTATTATTATTATTATTATTATTATTATTATTATTATTATTATTATTATTATTATTCCGGAAGGAGACCCTCTCATAGACAGATTTTGTTAAGAATGGTTGCTGCTTCAGCACTATTAATCTTGTAGAGAGTCGTCTATTTTTCTGATGATGGCTTTCTCGTTGTTGCTTAGACTGGCGAGCAACGCACCAAAGGGCATGGTAAAATTCAGTTGAGTCATTTTGGTTTATTATTGCTTATACAATTTTTCCAGCGATGACTGCTGAGGGACTGTTGTTGTTTAAGATTAAGCTGGCCTTGTGCCAGCACGGGCTCTTGCTCACAGAGCAGCCCGTAAAGGAGGGACTGAATTCCTTCTCCTTATATCATGATGTTGCGGGCTCTCGAGTACGGTCTGGAGAACCCCTCCAGCAGGTTGAGTTTTCATTGGTTCCTGGGAAAGTGATTCACCTCATCGGTGGAGTTTTTGGAGAAGATCCGCGACTCCTCTGGTGTGGGAACCATGGCGTCCTTAAATGTTGATCCCCTATTCACCAACATCCCAGTCAACGAGATGATAGGGATCATCATGGAGCGGGTATACAGGAATTCCGATATGAGACCCCTGAAAATTCCAGAAGACTCATTAAGAACCCTGCTGGATATCTGTACGAAGAGAGCCCATTTCACCACCCAGCGAGGACAGATGTACCGCCAAAAGGACGGTATAGTGATGTGGTCCCCCTTAGGAGTCCTCTTCGCTAACTTCTACATGGGAGAAGTGGAAGAAAGGGTCTTCTCTCAACGCAGATGTCCCCGCACATACGGACGCTATATCGATGACATCTTCGTGCAAGTCGACTCTGAGGATGAGGTAGAAGCCCTTCGACAGCAGTTCCTGCGTCACAGCACACTCAACTTCACCGTCGAGTACAGTAGCAATGATCGACTCCCCTTCCTCGACGTCCTTGTCACGAAGACAAATCAGAATCTAACTACAACAGTCTACACCAAAGCTACGAACCTTGGACTTTGTCTAAATGGAGATAGTGAGTGTCCTGCGCAGTTCAAGACCACCACCGTCAGGGCCTTCGTCAGGAGGGCCCTCTCACACTGTTCAACGGGGCAGGACACGCACCTCGAACTCGACCGAGCATCCCAGATGCTGATTAACAATGGGTACTCGAATAAACTCGTAAACCGAGAAACACGAGCCGCCCTTGACAAGTGGTACATGACAGAGGAAGAGAAAAGGAACATTCCAACCCCGGAGGATATAAAACTTTTCTACAAAGCCTTCATGCACCACCAATACAAGGAAGACGAAACAGCCATCAAGAAAATAACAGAGGAACATGTCCGCCCTATGGAGGAAGGGAAGAGAGTGTCCCTGATTATTTACTATAAGAATTGGCGTACGAAGGACCTCCTGATGAAGAACAACCCCTCCCCGCCCGTAGGAGACCCCCTAAAGCAGTCCAACGTCGTCTACCGATACGTATGCCACACCCAAGGATGCCCTGGGATTTACATTGGCATGACGATGATGCACCTGTCTAAAAGGATCTCCTGCCACAACCAGGAAGGCGCCTATCTGGCAGCACGCCCTTGCAGTACACCGGAAAAACATCATGAGAGATGACATCATCAGGAATGTCAAAATCATCGGGAGAGCCCCTGACCCACGACGTCTGCGTCTCCTAGAAGCGCTGTTTATTCTCGAACAAAAGCCTCCCCTCAACACCACTCAAGAAGTGTTTCTGATACCGACATGTGTGAGGAGGACCACGCCCCTCCCTCCCAACGAAAGTACCAGCGCGCATCAGACAAGCAACACCGGACGTGAAACACATTATGAGAATAATACCAGGGGTGACGTCACTCAGGTAGAAACCAGTCAAGAGGCTCCCAGTGGTATTCCCTGCCTGAGAAGGTCTGTAAGACTCGAAAACGCTTGCCATATGAGTCACCTTCCCAGGAATCAATGAAAACTCAACCTGCTGGGGGGATTCTCCAGACCGTATATGAGAGCCTACAACATCATGATATAAGGAGAAGGACTCGCCACTGGAATTCTGTCCTTCAGCAGTCATCGCTGGATAATGTCCCGTGGATCTAGACAAAACGTCGCGTTGGAGAGAGAGAGAGAGAGAGAGAGAGAGAGAGAGAGAGAGAGAGAGAGAGAGAGAGAGAGAAACTGTATAAGCAATAATAAACCAAAATGACTCAATCGAATTTTACCATGCCTTTTGGTGCGTTGCTTGCCAGTCTAAGCAACAACAAGAAAGCTGTCATCAGAAAAATAGAAGACTCTCTACAAGATTAATAGTGCTGAAGCAGCAACCATTATTATTATTATTATTATTATTATTATTATTATTATTATTATTATTATTATTATTATTATTATTATTATTATTATTATTATTATTATTATTATTATTATTATTATTATTATTATTATTATTGGAAAATGCCGAAAGACAATGAACCCTCACAAAAAACTCTGATACAGAAGAAAAACAGATATTCTAAAAAGTGAAGCCAAGACAAAATGATAAATGTATGGGAATGAGTATAATCGATCCCTAATGACTGAAGAATGATAAATAAAATACATATAGGAAAGAAAACTAGAAAAAAAGGTTAAAATGTTCTCATGTGTACATTTACAAATAGGACTGACCAATCTTCTGTTAGAGTCACTTCTGTCCAAATAGCATTCAGTATGAAAAGGAGATATGTATAAATGTTTTAGGAAATAAAGTCTGTTCATATTAGTCTGACCAAAAAGAGAAAAAAAACATTAATGCCAACACTAAAAATAGATTTATGAGCTATACAAGAGAACCATCAAACTCGACATTTGAAATGACAGAGAAGCCAAATTGATTTGTGACTCACATCAGTCATGCCTATTCAGTAGGAGATATTCACCATCCTTAAAAAACAGACATGCCAGTAATCATAGATGTGATATACCAGCTTTTTTTTTTATGGGTCTACGTGCCAGTTTTACAAGAGTATATATCGTTTATAGGCGCGAAGGACACCACTTTTATAGAAAACAGATACTATTGTTATAGAAGGATGTGATTATCAGGATAATTAAAAATCAATATTCTTGAAAGCTTGCTTTTCAATTGTTTAATTCAAACTTTACTTTTACATAAAAAATAAGGAGCCTCTAATCATTCATTTATATTTGTTTGCTTCAAAATTGAAAGTATATTTTCTTATTGTTTTCATTGCAATGCTATCAAGCGTTTATATTATCAGTATTATTACTTCTAATGAACAGAGATTCATGTGTAACGAACTTGCTCAGACTGGAAAGGTTACTTGTGAAGAAGAAAGGAGCGGAAGAAGTCTGCCAAAGAGGAGGAGCATATGAAATAATATAAATGAAAAAGAATACCGAATGTTAAATTGAAGTAACAATTGTTCAGTCTTTTATTTTCTTCTTGATACTTAACCTACCCTTCAATGAACACTTACCAGCACAGCCTACATGTATGAGAGAAGGAACCTGGACTTGAATATTGCGCGCCATTACACAAGAGGAGATGGCTGGACACCTTTCTATGCAGCCAAAGAGAATATTTGGCCAGGCACTTGCGCCTGGCCTATCATCAGAGATGCTCCGTTCAGGCACATCCTCGACCGTTACATCGCAATCTTTGTTCAGGTAAACCCAATAATGTGTCCCAGGCATATTCTCGATCGTTACATCGGAATCTTTGCACATTTGCTATGGTCACATCGGAAACTTTGTTCAGATCAGGGACTGAGTGACGTTTTTACAGGCATACGGGTATTTGTTTTTTATAAATCGTAATTTTTGTTTAGGCTATAAAGTGATGATTCATAATTCTTTTTCCAGTTATGGCAATGTCTCCTTCCAGCATTTTCCAGATCATTACGCGGGATCTTACCACAGTGAAACGGCGATGCTTCATTGAGGCTTAAGCGTGATTGTTATTTCAGAATCTTATTTTAGGTGAGGCAATGAAGGGAAGTTTTCAAACAATTCTCGATCGTTATATCGGCATCTTCTCTTCTGGTAAAGCACTGAGTGATGCTTTTCCAGGCACGGTTTTGATTCTTATATTGAGATATTTGTTCAAGTAGTATGGCGTGATACTATGCATGCTCTTGACTCTTATATCGGGATCTTATGTAATGTGTTAAGCCTGTCAAGCATATTTTCAAGTTATATCTCAATCTTTAACAATGATACTTCTCTGATCTGCATTTGTGAGAATTGTACTGGTATTTTTTTAATCAGGATCTTTTACCCGGTAATAAAGAATGACGCTCCCTTTCTTCATCGTTAGATCTGGGTTTGTTCACCCCGAAAGGTGCTCATTTACGACATAGTTTCAGTCGTACATAGGAACCTTTATTTCAGTAATATATCGACTACTGTATTGACCGTTGCAGTGAACTATGCTAACAAACTCTCGATTAGATTACTTAAAAATCTTTGCTGAGAAACACTTTTCCCTGAGAAAACTGTTCTTGAGTGGCGATCGGGGTTACGACTCTACCAGATACATATTTGTCTGGTTTATCAGAACCTTCATTTCCCTGTCAAAGGGCACATGGCAGTCTTTCATCGATGTAATATATACTGACAGGTGCCTCATCAGACTTTTTTTTTGGAATTTGCTTCTGGGTGTATTTTCGATCGATATTTCTTGGACTTAGTACTGTAAGGTTATGACTGGGCTGGGCACCCCATATCCGTGTTTAGCCCAGACTGGACGAAAGAAGACTGAAAATAGAAAAATGGTCACAACTCCGAAAGAAATGACAGATTGTCTCTCAGGGAAAAGGAAAAAAATGAATTTGGAAATCAGGAGGAAGCGAAGTCTAAGTTGTGGCAAAGAAAAACTTACGGTGTTTCTGAGTAATGTTAGTTGTATTTGTTGTGGCCTACCATTTACGCCATGTTATCTTATATACAGGGGAACGGATGTTATAGTATTAAAAAACAGATATAATTGCAGTACAAATGAAGAACAAAGCTCAGTTGTGATGTAGATGAAACAGCTATGCGACTGAACAACAAGGAGTTGACATCATAACAAGGACACTGAGTCGTGCTAGACAACTAGAGCACGAATAATGAGTGTGATGTCTCCTTGATGAGTTTATTTTTATCAGCATTATTAGAAAGTGGTAGAAACAAGTGAGGTGGTAGCACTGAAGATTATTTAGCAGCAGCAGAAGTACCTACACACGTCCACGAATGCTCACTGCTTCCAATGCTATCTGCCTGATGCAACAGTAGGTGGGAGTCATCCTCTTGAAAAATGTAGAAGGATCTTATCTATCGAATCTCCTACTTGTGCACCATCAATCTTCTATAATGATAAAATCCGAGTGGATCTTGTTTGTCTGACCTGGTTGTGGAGGGAGGGGGGGGGCCAGGGTAGGTAGTGGATTGGGAGGGTAGGGGAGACATGATGTACAGCAGCAGGTTCCAGCGCAGTGTAGTGCGTGCCATCAAGCTTGCCAAGTCTGTTCTTTGTGCAGGTGCAATTTTGACCACTGTGCCACTCAGCAACAGGAGAGGGTCCTGCTCCTCCTCTCAGGTGACCTTCTAACACTCGCCCAGCTACCTCTTCTTACATCTATTGCTGTGGAAATCGGCAAAATTTGGGCTGCAGTTAGCGACTGTTTCCTTCCATGTTCTGTGACGATTTATTAATATTTCCAAATCTTTGTCTTCATTAATGCATATAAGCTGGCCTCTTCTGGCAGTAAATATATGGATTGTTTTTTAATCAGTCCTCACTTCATTTCTTACCCTTTGTTTGTCTTGCTTCCTTCCTGCGGACTTCCTCTCGATAAGGACGCTGTTTTGCCAGCCCTTTTGCATATTTGTTAAAAATCAAACAGTTATCTTAAAAAATTCACCGGGAGAAAGACGATGAATGGAATTTCTAAAATTCTGAGAATGTATGTTTTAAGAAATGAGTGACCTCTATTCTTTAAAAAGAGCATGGTGGGTGTAAGTTGGAGAACAAAAACGATGCATTGGATTAAGAAACTGTAGTTACGTGAGTATTTATTTGTTTATTAACTTACCTGTATTGATTCGTTAAAGACTTTGTTTAGTATTGACTTTTAATTACATTTAGGCACAGTATACTATAGTAAGTCGATGTATTTTTAGAGTTATTCCTGTTGGATGGTAGTTCATTTTGAGTACTGATAATAATTTATGCAGAGGACGAAGGCTGCGTTTTTTAGTGTTAATAGAATGAAAGTTTTAGTATTCCTTGGAAGTCTCAATCAGGTCACGTTTTCTGTAATTTCAAGACCAATGCGCATTCCATTTTAGGTAAGGATTCTCAGGTATGATGTTGGTACTTGAGACTAGATGACTGATATACCCAGACAGCCCTAACTCCATGACGCTCACTCATCCCTAATTTCACATCTTTAATGTTAGTGTAAACCTGTATAACAAATGAAAGTAGCCAAAAGATACAAATAAATGAATCATTACTATTATCATTATTATTGGCAACCACTCAAATTCACACGAAAGTAGTCAAGAAGACTTTTAGCCTGATATTGAGGCTCTCACAGAATAGTCTAAATGAGAAAAAGTGTTAGAAATTTATTGTAAAATGAATAATCAAAGTAACTGAAGAAGTAATCTCATGTATGTATAATAAAGTAAGAGGTTTACAATAAGGTGAAGCTCCTAAAATCCATTTGCTTTCAGGCTGGCTTAGTGGATCAGTGGGGCGACGAAACAGCCTACAAGTTCAGAAGTAGCGCACGTCAGCAGGAGAACACATTAGGGAGCAAACCGGAAGTCTCTTTTGGAGAGGATGACGCTTCTGTCAGCGATGCTGGAGACGGACAAGAAGATATCCAGCCGCTTACAGTGGTTCACCTACAGGGTCCTCTGCTTCTCCTGCTGCTCTGCCTTTTGGCATCATTGGTAGCTTTTGCAGTAGAAGTCCTCTTGGGTTTCTGTTCACGCAATTGAAATTCCAGTAGAGCTCAGTGTATTCTGTAGCCCTCATCCATGGCAGTGTTTGTAGGACTGAAGTGGGGGATCTGAGGGATTTTACAGAATCTAAAGGGAATGTTCTCTCCTCAGGGATGCTATTTGAAGTGCTGTGAAGAATTGGATTGAAATGTTAGTTTCATAGACTTTGTATGGTCCTTACCTCCCAACTTGTAAACTGTTTACCATTGGATCCCTATAAATCTGGCAATTTTTGTTGGCTACATCCCTCGTATCTTAACTAGTGGGGCAAAAAGCAGTACAAACAGTACTGCATCTGTTTACAAGCGAATGTAAGTGACTGTTTCTTTTTTTGGGCTACAAGTACTGTGGATACTGCCCCATTAGAGTTCCATCTTACCTGCTCCAGCCTTTCCAGTCATACTTATAACTGAAATAACCCACTTCGTACTATCGGTTACAAGTTTTGCAAATAAATCTTTAGTAACCAGATCAAAAGTTCCTTTATTGCATTTTCCATTTAATGTCTTACACTCTTGCATTCAGAATTTGTTCATGAGATGGATATGCCATTTTCACTTTTTGCAAGAAAGCATAAAGCATGTAATTTCACCACATAGAAATGAAAGCATAATCATGCACAATGGCCTTATTGCAAACAAGAGAAGCCAAGTAAAACAAGATCCACCTTGACCCACATAGGAAATTCAGTGCAAACTTTGGCTAGTGCAGAGACTGACCTTGTGAGAAACAGTCACCACCCAGATAGACGGCCATATTTTTTGTTCAAAAATGCATGTATTCATTACATATCTGACATATCTGTGAAATAAGTAATGATTCACTTTCAGTCCTTTTGATAGTTTTACGGATGTTACAAACTAGCGATTTGATTTTACATACAACGCATTTAATCATGCACATCGCACTAAGATTTGAATTCATGTTAATTTGTGAAATTCGTATATTTAAAATTTATACTCTAGTTATGTCGTTAATTCTTGTATCTGCAAAACAAATACCCCTCACGTTGCAGTAATTAATTGTTGGGCCCATTGAGCCACCTGTTTACCACAAAACAATGTATTTCTTGGCCTTGAAGCACTTCGTAATAATTACTGGTCATAGCATCAGATATGACGTTTCATATTCCAATGTTAATGCAATTCTTTGAAGTAATACTTGATATGCTAACTTATATGTTTAACCAGTATTGAGGCCAGTGTCATACTTTTCAGGCAGAGCAATCAGTCTACAGGGATAAAATACCATCCAGCTATCTCACTCACTTTTTATAATCAGTTCTTATAGGCTTAGGCGCTATAGTGCTTGTAAGTGCCGCCGATGGTCTCCCTCGTTAGCGTTGCCTTTACCTGGACATGGAACTTGAAATTTTTGCAGTAAAATGCAATGAAAAACTTTCGGGACGAGGCCATAGGCGATAATACTTTGGAGTTCATTCGCTCATCATGGCTGTATTTATTAGCATTGAAAGATTTCATCTTTTCCCCTCCCCTCACATTCGAAAAGCATCTACCTTTTGTAGTAGGTCAAATGTAAATGTCCTTCATGAATAACTTCACGAATCATGTGAAATCAAGTAATAACAATGATGAATTTCCGAAAAAGATTTTTCATTATCCCTGCCTTACAATGAGAACATTCAACCTATTGTGGTAAGATGTATGTGAATGCCTCTAATAACAGCTCCCTTGACAGCGATATATGTGGGGAAAATATGCGCCTGATGCGACCAGTCTGCGTATATGAAAATAATTGAGTAGACATTTCACAGAGTTAAATAATTGCGTAAGCATCCTTCATCAAGGTCTTCTAGCTTGTGACTAAATCAGCTGACTTAATTGGTGTTAGGGTTTTGCTTTTATTCTCATGGCAAGATCTTTCCTGATGAACCCTGACTTTGCTAGCAGAGTCATCATTTCAGGCTTATGACTAATTTTGCTGATCGGACTGACTCTAATTTCCATCCCTGCTTACGACCTCCTCGATATGACTCTGTGCTGAAGACCTCGGAAGCTTCTGTTGGCTGGCGACTGATTTGTCATTTCCTCGTCCTTGGAACTACTCAGCCATCCACTCTTCATGTGACCCATATGTGTTTTAATGCTGATAGTACAATTTGGACATAAATATTATTCTGTGCCATACATTGTAATTGGCAAGACTTACAATTATTTAGCCAGATCTGTTTACGAATGCCACTTTGTCGAGAATGATCAAAATAAGAGGTTTGAAAATGCGATGGTGAAGGTAGGGTTCTTATGGGAAATCCTTTCAGTCATACAGATACGAATTTCCCATGATTCCAGATCCATACAGGCTTTTCTTTTCTCTGTTTGAGCATAAACTTTTCTCTGTTTAAACATAAACCTTTTGCCCAACCAAGAAAGAAAAAGAGGTGCTATAATAAAAAAATTGCTTGTTAAATTTGCCAATTGAGGAATTATAGCTCCCTGTTATTCCAGATCTAAACTGGTTCAATTCTTGCAATACT